>NW_023603184.1:52388267-52810767 GCF_014898055.3 Talpa occidentalis
GTTTTATACACAGTCACACATATGTGCACGCCCATCAATACACACACACACAGATGCACATAAGTGTGCAAAGGAAAAACAGAAGCTGTTATTTTCAGTGTAATTATCACCTTATCTGGGACTTTATTCCTTATAAGATATTTCATAAAGAAATAAACAGTAATTCACACTGCCCCAGCTGGGATAGTATGATGATCTGCAGTCGTGAAATTTTTGGCAATGGGGGATGTAAAATTTTAGACATAATTCAATATAGTAGAGTCAACTACAATGAAAGCAATCAAAGCTCTGAACCTGAACAGAGAAGTGTAGTTATTTTGATTTGGAGCCATATCTAGTTAGTAAAGTCACCCTCGAGAAGCTTGGACACGTATGAATAACTCATCTTTGAGAAGTAGACTCATTCATTCCTATTTTTTTTTTCAAATTAGTTTTCTATGTATATATTTAGGCAGATGAAATCACTTTCTTAAGTTTATATTACCCTTAAATGGTTTAAATTCATTAACAGTTTATAACTAAATACCCCACTAAGCAAAAGTCAAGTTTTGGAAGCGGAAAAGGAGATAAAGATGTGTAGGATAGTGCATTTTATCTTTTGTAGGAAATATGAATTCAGAATGAGAGAAGTGAGCAGGGGTGGACAGGGTCAAATGGTTCATAGCTTAATATGTATAATTTCAGGTACCGTGTTTAGTAGTTTTTGTCCACTTTTATTATCAAATGCTAAAGGGAAAGCAGAAATGCAGTCCCCCACTACCACAAATTATGCAGCTGAGTTTCCCACATTTGGGGAAATCGCAGAGGTCAGCACACCCCAAGTGCCATGGATAAGCCTTGCCCTGGGAAAATCACCTTCGTGAGCATGGTATCTAGCCTGCCAGATAAGTACAGTATTTATTATTCTTTTTGTTTTAATTTTTGCATAGAACTGGGGTACAGGCCAGAGGTGTGGGGTTGAGAGGATTCACCAGAGACAGTGGCGAGCAGAACAGGCAGACTGACCAAAGACACTGTTGAGGGGAACAGCGGGTGAGACAGGACAGGTCTGCTGTGCCATGTGGGTGGGGTACCCTGGTGGGGTACTGAACTCAGGCCATAGCGGTGATGACACTGACACTTAACCGCTAGGGCACTAAGGAGGCTCTTAGTATTTTTTAAAAGTTAGTCATCAAGCATCTACATGCTCAGGTTATGGGACTGTGTTGCACTGCTTGAAATAAGCAGATGTGAGGGCTAAGCTAGACTTAGAGATACAAGCGTTTTTGAGAGGACTCAGGGAAATGCAAGGGAAGAAGCAGCACAACTTGTTCATATGCTACTGGGAAACACCAGAGTGATGAGGAGAATCCCTGCAGGCTATATCTGAATGGGAAAGTGGTTCTGGGGTTCCCTGACCTCTGCAGCATGTTTGATGGTGACACCTCTCTGTTTAGATCTCTTCTCCAGAGGCGTCTCTCCCTGCACTGCCTTCTCCACTCCCCCGTCACCTCTCTTCCTACACTGGCATCGTATGTATGAATGTTTCCTGGGGCTTTGTCTTTGGTGTTGTTACCCACATCTTTATACATTCTCCCTTTCTTAGTTCATTTTACGATTTTAATTACCATTTTTATGGAATTCCACTAAATTTCTACCTCTAGTCTTACTATGCTTCCCAGGCCTTTGGAGTGTTCAATATAGATGAGACAGCCAACACAGGGGCACATGCACTGCAGCTTGTCCCAAACTCAGCACTTATCATTATTTTCCATTGACAGAAACAATTGCCATTTGTGTGGTATGTCTCTAAATTGAAGTCGGGCATTATGTCAGTCTCAGGCAAAGGACAGGCCACTCTTCCTTACTGGGAATCTCCTCCTTCCACATATAGTGTTGTAAACAAATGTTACCTCAATAAAAACAAGATTAAAAATCAGATGAGGGACTCCCCTGGTGGCGCAGGAGGTTGAGCACAGCGCTGTGAAGCTGTCCACAGCCTCTGCAGTGCCAGTTCAATCCCAGCCGGCCAGGGAGATACCCACATGACACAGCAGAACTCTCCTGCTGCCCACCGCTCCCCTCAGCAGTGTATTTCATTGGTCTGCCTGTTCTGTTCCCCGCTCTGTCTCTGGTGACACCTCTCACCTTCCTGCAGATCTGGACTGTACCCCAGTTCTTGTATAAATCAATCAATCAATTAATCAATCTTTAAAAAAAATCAGGTGAGTCCATGTCCTTAGAACCTATTCCTTTCCTGTGACCATCCCTTTGATGAATTTATTTAGGAACTCAGGTTATGTCCATTGTAACAATAGGTGCTATTGCACTTCCTCAGCTGCTAATGTAATCCAGGGCTGAATTCAAAGGTTGTTACAGGTAGTGTCTGCTGGAGGGGGGTTTGCTGGTGAGGATCTATAGCCCCAGGCAAAATACAAAGTATCAGTGAGGGCAGAGACACTGATAAGAAATATAAGCAGCCCCGAGATTCAGGGTTTGGGATTTCAGTATTTTAGATCTTCAGTGATTCCTGGATCAGCCATTTCTGTCCCCACCATGCTTATCTTCCAGAAGACGGTTGTGGGCCTCTGAAGGACACGCATACTTTCAGCAGCCAACCTCAAAGAAGAAGAGGAAATGCAGGTAGTCAAGCTATTGAAACTTCCCAGATTTGCTGTTGTTTACAGCCTGGAAGAGAAGGTGGAGACCAGGAGCTGGGAGACTTGCTGATCTGAGTCATCGTGGGCCACTTCTCGGGTTGTCTGGCTGCTGCAACTGCTGTTGTCAGTGTCGATTGTCTGGTGCTCTACTGGCTCATCTGTAGCTCCAGGGAGCATCTCCTCCTGCTGTGCCCTTTGCTTCGTGAGTTGGATCCAGGCCTATTGTCTGCCACATGCTCCAGGCCCTGAGTGGCGGGAAGATGCCATCTTGGGAGTCTTTGTGTTTAGGACTTTAAAACACTGGATACTGCTTCAAGTGAGGTAAATGGCCATTTGTGGTCTCAATGATTCTTTATTTTTCCTGGTTTGTTAAATAAATGCCATTATTTTGAACCTGAGTAATCTTACAACTGCGTGTGTGGGTGAAGAGCTATCTGGACACTGTTCTTAGACAGTTTTAGTGCCCCTTGCTGCTCTGTATCACCATCAGTAAGACTGTAAAACAAATCTAATTTAATATTACATCTCTTTAACCTTTTATCTTTAAATAAAGTACAAACTCCTTGACAAAGCATACAAGCTCATTCAGTGCATTATCCTTGCTCAGCAGTATCATTCACCATTGTCCCATTACTTTGTATATCCTGATTACTTTATATTCCCAGAGGATGGTTTCTTACTAGCCTCCCTGTAGTGGGCAGGAAGGACACAGTGCAGGTTTTCTATGATCCCAGCAGACCGGGGTAAAGGAGGAGAGAGTCCTGGAGCCCTCGGTGGCTTTTGCAGGTCTTTTATTTAGATTTATCAGGCACATGGCAGGCAGGGATGCTGGGGGGCCGGGAGTCTGGCAGGCCTCCCAGCCCCCAGCACATCCTCACTCTATCTGGGCTCTCTGGTGTTCTCTCTGCTTTTCTTCTTCTCTTGGCTTCCATTCATTGTTGGCTTCTGCTGGTGTCCCCACGACGCCACCCTAATAAACTCAGTCTCTCAGGTCTGGTGTACCCACTTCAGGTGCCGCCATCAGGCATGCATTCAGGATCACAGGGTTCCCTCATCTATCCTGATGGCGGGAGGGCAGAAAAGCCTGATACTTTTTCCTTACCCTACACCCCCACTTCCAGTTTTAATAATTATATTTGCTTAGTTAGATACATCCCTTCATTTTACAAACTTCTAACCTCTTCTCACCTCATTTCAGATGTCTTTTTTTTTTTTTTTTTGTGGGACCCTTGCCAGCGGCCGGGGAACAAACCAGTGCTACAGAGGCTGCAGGCAGCCTCGCTGCCCAGCGCTCAACTGCTGCACCACCAGGAAGGCCCCCTCAGATGCCTTTTTCTAAGTCTTTTGTGACCCCATTTGTAAGGACAGAACAGGACACAGAGCAGGTTTTCTGATCCAGCAGACAGGGTAAAGGAGGAGTCGGAGTCCTCATTGGTTTTTGCAGGTCTTTTATTGGGATTACCAGGTACACGGCAGGCAGGGATGCTGTGGGGCAGGGAGGCTGGCAGGCCTAGTCTCACTCTGGGCTTCCAGCATTCTCTGCTTCTCTCTCAGCTTCTGCTGGCATCCTGTGATGTCACCCTTAAAAGCCCAGTCTCAGCCCAGGTGAATCCCATCTACCTATGCCCACACCCTACTCCAGGTGCCGCCATCAGGCATGCATTCAGGACCACAGGGATCCAGCATCTATCCTGATGGCGGGAAGGCAGAAAAGTCTGACATTTTTACTTACCCTGCACCATCAATTTAAAAAAGGTATGCATTTTTGTACGTTTGATAGCATGTGCTTCATTTCAATTTAGTATGCATCACAGTCCATTTCAATTGTTTATATGCTTCTCAGCTTTAAAAAGGGTGACATACTTAAGAATGGCACTTTAGTTCATTAGCCCATGAGCTTAACTCATTGCTTATTTATTTATTTATTTATTTAAGATTTATTTATTCATTTTACAAGCACTGGGTACAGTCAGAAGTGCGGGAGGGTGAGAGAATTCACCAGAGCCAGAGCAGGAGCAGAACAGGCAGACTGACAGTGTGCACTGTTGAGGGGAGCAGCGGTCGGCAGGGGAGGTCTACGCGCCATGTGGGACCCTCCTCTGGTGGCCGGGGGGCAGCCGGGGATCGCACCAGTGCTGCAGAGGCTGCGGGCAGCTCACAACCCAGCACTCAACCGCTGTGCCACTGGGGAGGCCCCACTTAACCCATTGTTTTAAAACAGGAGTCCTTAATATTGGATAAATAGGAGTGTGGCAATTGTGTGTGTGCTACCTGCATGTGCTAGTCATCTCAGGAAGAAACCCAACTATCTGAATCACTGACAGTGTTTGGAAAAATGCGAAGTGTCCTATTGTTTCCCTAGATGTTTGGCTGTCTCTATCAGTGAAACCAGCTATGCCACACTTTCCACTGTAGAAGCATTTTCATTACAATTCAAATTATTTACTGAAAAGATTACTCAACTTTGTCTATTTCCTTAGTCAGTACTAGCATTTTCTTTTTATCTGCAACACTATTCCTTACATACCCTTGTCAGTTTCTCCCTTCACACTTAACCTCAGAACCCTGTATTTCACCTCCCTTGCTTTTGTAAGTATTTCACTTTGTCAATTTGAAACAGGATCCCTGAGGTCACTAGAGACATCAGGGCATAGATGGCTTTGCTGTGGCCCAGGTGCAAGCCACCAGCATCATAGCTTCAGAGAGACCCCGCCAACTCAGCACATTCCCTGCAGGCATCTCCCAGGTCCCTCTGAAAGTAGTGGTGGCAGGTGTTTCCTTGCCCAGCTGCCTCAGCTCTAGCAACTCCAGTGGGGATCCAATAGAGAGGCTTAGCAGCCAGCCTAGCACATGCAGCCGGAGGGTGCTTGACAAGTCCTGACAGCAGCTACTGGCATTTCATAGTCCCGCTGCCTCAGCAGGAGTAACCGCAGAGGGGCTACATTGGCAAGATTTACCCAGGCCTACTGCACCGGGGAGGAAAGCCTACAACATGGGTTCCCAGTAGCAACCCATGTCCCAGTGCTGCAGGGCCTTCTGCATTGCTAACACCCCACCCCACTGAGGTGGACTATGGCCATTGCTTCCATAGGGGACCATCTAGGAGCGGGCCCTCCCATCAGCACCAGTCAGGTCTGCCAGGCTCTAGGGGTTTCCCTTTTGAATATGACACCAAGATTCAAAATGGACCAATCAGGTTTGAACTCAATGGAAAGATCAGGTATGAGTGCTCTAGTTCCATTGTGAGTCCACTGAGGGATCAAAAATGGAGTGAGCTACTGGTGCATAACAAGCACCAATCAGGATTTAAAATGGTCTAATCAGACTTATAATGCAGGGGCCCTGAAGAGGATTTTAGCAGTGCTGCAGCCAGATTGAATTTATTCAGGAGACAGCTTCAGATGATCATTCAGCAGATGACCTTCATGGGATTTAGTTGACTCTGAGACCTCCCAGACTTCCAACCTCTGCAGACTTCCAGACCTCTGTAGACCTTTGTAGAAGTGTAGCAGCAGGAAGGGTACAGTGCAGGATTTCTATGATCTGAGCAGACGGTGTAAGAAGTCCTTGGTGACTTTTGCAGGCTTTTATTGGGATTTACCAGGTACACAGCTGGCAGGGGTGCTGGGGGGCCGGGATGCTGGCAGTCCTCCCAGCCCCCAGCAAGTCTTCACTCTGGGCTCTCCAGCGTTCTCTGGTGGTCTCTGCTTCTCTTTCACTCTTGTTCTCTCTGCTTCTCTGCTTCTACTGGCATCCGTGTGTCAGCCCCTGTGTACCCACCTACGCATGCCCACACTCCACTCCAGGTGCCCGCCATCAGGCATGCATGCAGGACTGCAGGGATCCATCATCAATCCTAATGGCAGGAGGGCAGAAAAGCCTGATAATTTTCTACCTCACCCTACAAGAGGCCTGGCCCCAGCACCTGTCTCTGGCCTGCCTCTAACACCACTTGAGAAGAACACTGTTGACCTGGGCCTGGAGTCTTAAAAAATAAATAAACAAGAGCTGTTTGCAGTTGGCTTATGTCAACAGCTTACAATGAACTCTAAAAATGGTGTCTCTGGCACCACCTCCTGATGACCACTGCTGACAAGTGTAGGGGCAGGAAGGCACAGAGCAGAATCTCTATGATCAAAGGCTATGGGTAAAAGAGAGTCCCGGAGCCCTCGGTGGCTTTTTTAGGCTTTTATTGAGATTCTACCAGGTACACGGCACGCAGGGGTGCTGGAGGACCAGGGGGCTGGTGATCTTCACGCTTTCTGGGCTCTCCAGCATTCTCTTGTGATCTCTGCTTCACCTTTGCTTCTCTGCTGGTTCTGTGCTCTTACTCTCGTTCTCCTGTTCCTTCTGCTCTTTCTCATCTCTTGTTCTGCTGGCGTCCCCATGCTGCCACCCTTAGAAGCCCCATGTCAGCCCAGGTGAACCCACCTACGCATGCCCACACCCCACTCCAGGTGCCCGCCATCAGACATGCATGTAGGACCACAGGGTTCCATCATTAATGTTAATGTTGGGATGGCGGAAAAGCCTGATGATTTTTTCACTTACCCTACACCAGTGACTGGCACTGCTGATATTTCATATCACCTCGATGTGACTACTGGCCATTGGGCTACTGTGGTGGGCTGCTGTACTCTCACTTCAGCAGCCCCACCTATGATCACCTCCAGCTGACACTCTGAGTTGGGTCCTGATCAACTGCTATCAATCTGTTACCAGCCCCAAGCGCTCATTGAAGGGACAGTGCCTACATTATTTTGGACCTCTGGATATTGCACACTATTGGACACTATCTGGGGTGAAATTGCCAGCTACTGTGATCCTACAAACTCCTTTCTTTTGTCCAGTCTCCCCCTTGTTAATATATCACATTGTTGTTGCACCCTGAGCCTCAGGGGTGTCTTGCACTACTTGTCAGCACACAGGTGAGAACTAACAGACCACTAGTGACCTACCTCAAACTGGGCACTGTTTTAAAATCATCCATTAGGTAAATGTCCAGCATTTGTTTCTGGTTCTGACTTTCTTTACTGTGCATAAGTTCCTCGAAATACAGCCATTGTTCTGCAAAAGATGGCATGTCACCTTTTGGTTAAATGTTATTCCATAGTGTGTCCATACCATATTCTCTGGATCTAACCATCTATGATGAGCATTTAATCTGCTTATATGTCCTAGCTTGTTGTAAATGCTACTGCAATAAACATTGCAGAGCATAGAGGTATTTTTTTTTAATGTTGTTACTTGTTTAATTTTTATTGGATAGTTGATCAAGTGATTTGGTTAGATGCTGGGTGAATCCTACAATATATGTCCATTTTTAGTTTTTTAATATGAATTCAGATCACTTAATATTTGTACCAGTTTGCTTTTCCACCAACAGTATAATAAAATCTCCCTTTCTTATCATCCTCCCCAGCATTTGTTGCTTGGGGTTCTTTTTAATACATGTCTTTCTTGTGTGGGAAGATGGTGTTTCATTGCAGTTTTAACCTGCAAATATCTTTTTTTTTTTTTTAAGATTTATTTATTTATTTATATAAGCACTGGGTACAGTCAGAGGCGCGGAAGGGTGAGAGAATTCACCAGAGCCAGAGCAGAGAGCAGAACAGGCAAAAGGACCGAAGTACACTGCTGAGGGGAGCAGCAGGTGGCAGGAGAGGTCTGCGCACCATGTGACCCTCACCCAGCGGCTGGGGATCAAACCGGCGCTGCAGAGGCTGCGGACGGCTTCACAGCCCAGCGCTCAACCGTTGCACCACCGGGGAGGCCCATCTGCAAATATCATATTCAAAGTGATGGTGAATATTTTTCTCATATATTTGTTGATCTTCTGAATATCTTCTTTGGTCAATTGTTCATATCTGCTGTCCAGTTATTAATTGTGTTGGTTTCCTATTTTTGAATTGTATGCATATTTTACATATGAAGGGTATAAACCCATCATCAGCTATATATTATGAAACTATATTTTCCTACTCAGTAGACTACCCTTTTAATCTTCTTGTATATATATATATATATATATATATAAATTTGAGTTAATACTAATTGTTTATATTTGCTTTTATTTTCCTTGCCATAGTGATCATATTTCCAAAATCACCTTTATTAATGATATCATGGAATGCATTGCCAATGTTTTCCTCGATATATATTATTGCTGTAGGTGTTAATCCTAAATCTTTAATCCATTTGGAATTTACTTTTTTCTATGGAGTAAGAGAGTGACCCAACTTTATTCTTTTATATGCAACCTTCCAGTTTTCCCACCACCATTAAAGCCCAGGGGTTAAGTCTCCACACTATCACTGCCCTGGCTTGAGTTCAATCCTCAGCCAGGGAGCTAGCCCACATATGGAGCAGCAGACCTCTCCTGTCTCTCCTGCTGCTCACCTCAGCAGTGTATTTCAGTGGATTTGCCTGTTCTGCTTCCCATTCTGTGTCTGGTGAATCCTCTCCCCCACCTTTGGCCCACACCCCAGTCCTACACAAAAATAAAAAAAAATAAATAAATAGAAGACTATCCTTTTCCTGCTGTATGGTTGTAGTTGCTTTATCATAGATTAGGTACTAATATATATCTAATTAATTTCTGGGCTTTTGCAGCTGTTCCATTGATCAATGTATTTATTTTTGTGACAATAGCATATTGTTTATAATATGCTTTGCATTAAAGTTTGAAGTTGGTAATGTCATGCCTCTACTTTTCTCCTTTTTTTGGTCAAGGTTGTTTTTTCTATTCAAGTCCTTTTATATTCTCATATAAATATAAATATTTTTGTTAAATTTATTGAAAATACATTGTTGGTATTTTAATGGGGACTGTGTTCATGTCCTAGCCACTGTAGGCAGAATCATATATATGTCACCCAAAGAAGAATAGACATTGATTAGACTGATCCTCTTACCCCATGAGAATGGGACACCCTTAAATCTCCTCATGTCGCTACCTAAGCATTTTAAATAATGTCATAATTCCTATATAGACAGACACTCCACCTCCATGATATTTGATTATTTTTGAAGAAATTGTAGAGTGTTAATTTCTTGATTTCATTTTATTTTCATTGATTGAATAAGGTTTTTTTTTTTTTTTGAATGTTGACTTTGTAAACTGCCACTTTGATATATTGATCAACATTTTCTAACAGGTGTTTTTGTCTTTTAGTTTTTCTATATATAATGCCATACTGATATTATCTACAGTGCCAGTTTAATTCTTTTCTAATTCGGATTTACTTTATTTCCCATTTTTGTCTGATAGCTCTGGCCAAAACTCTAAGTTAAACAGAAGTGGTGACATTGAACACACTTGTCTTATTCCTTATCTCAAGGTGAAAGTTTTCAGTGTTTCCCCATCAAGTATTTTATTGGCTGTTGGTTCATAATATATTGTTTTTATTACATTAAAGTAGGTTTTTTCGATCCCCATCTTTTTTGGAACTTTTATCATAAATGAATGCTAATTCTTATAGATTGCTTTTTCTCTATTTGTTAATATCATTTTTTTATCTTCACTTTTGCTGATATGATGCATTACAGTGATTAATTTTCATATAATAAACCATCTTTGCACCTCTGGTATAATTTCCTCTTGATCTTGATGTATAGTCCTTGTGCAATATTGCTGATTTTGATTTGCTAGTAATTATTGAAGATTTTTGTATCAACCTTAATCACAAATATTGGCCTATAATTTTCTTTTGATATCTTTATCTGGAATTGGTGTTAAGGTAATGTGTCATCATAAAATAAATTAGGGGGCCTCCCCTGGTGGCACAGGCAGTTGAGCACTGCACTGTGAAGCTGTCAGCAGCCCCTGCAGCAACGGGTTCAATCCCAGCCAGCTAGCAAGGGTCCCACATGGCACGCAGACCTCTCCTGTCTTGCCCGCTGCTCCCCTCAGCAGTGTATTTCAGTAGATCTGCCTGTTCTGCTCCCCATTCTGTCTCTGGTGAATCCTCTCACCCTGCCGCACATCTGGCTTGTACCCCGGTTCTTGTATAAATAAATAAATAAATCTTTAAAAAATAAAATAAATCAGGGAGCCTTTCCTCTTCTTGTATTTTTAAAAACAATTTGAGTAAGATGGATATTAGTTCTCCCTTGATGTTTTGATAAAATTTATTTGTCAAGTCACTGGTCCTGGCCTTTTTTTTATGAGAATAATTTTTGTTGCTGTTTTAATTTCTGTGTCTGATCAGTTTGCTGAACTCTTCTGTTTCTTCCAGCTCTAGTCTTGTTACACTATACTGATGTAGACATCTGTCCAGTTCTTTAAGGTTATTGGCTTCATTTACATATATTTCTCATAGTAATGTCTTAGGATTATTTTTTTATCTGTGCTACCTATGGTAATTACCCTTTTTTCATTTCTGATTCTCTTTATCAATATTTTCTTTCTTTTCTTTTGATTAGCTTAACTACATATGTGTCTATTGTATTTATCTTCTTTAAGAAACAATTCTTAGTTTCATTATCATTTGTATAAACTTTTTGATCTCGACTTCATTTACTTCTCTTTTCATTTTGTATTATCTTCCTTCTACTAACTTTGGGTATTTTTATCCCTCTTTCTCTAGTTGCTCTAGCTGAATTATTAGGTTGTTTATTTGGGATTTTTCTTGTTCCTCTTTCTTAGTCTGCATTGCAATTATCATACCTCTTAAGACTAATTTTCCTCCATTGCATATATTTTGGCAGCTTGTGACTTCATTCACATTAGCCAATGTATTTTTTTTTTTGATTTCTGTTTTAATCCCACGTCTTAGCAGCTATTAAACATCATATTCTTTACTCTCTGTGTATTTATGGCTTTTCATGATTTTTATTTTTTTTAATGAATTAATCAACCAGTTCAGTGAAGTAGCAGGATACAAAATCAACACTCAAAAATCAGTAGCCTTCCTATATACAATCAATCTGAAGAAGAAGAAATCAAGAAAACCATCCCTTTTATAATTGAAACAAAAAAAGCAAATACTTGGGAATAAACCTAACAAAAGAGGTGAAAGACCTATACAAAGAAAATTATAAAACACTGTTAAAAGAAATAGAAGAAGACACAAAGAAATGGAAAGACATCCCCTGCTCATGGATTGGAAGAATTAACATTTTTAAAATGGCCATCCGACCACAAGTAACATACAGATTCAACCCTATTACAATAAAAATATCTGTGACATTCTCCAAAGAAATAGTTCGTGATTTTTAATAGTTGATTTCAAACTTTATGGCATTATTGTCCTAGAGAGTACTTGATATAAATTTAATCTGTGTAGTTTTATTGACAATTGACTTGTGTCCCAAGATAAGGTCTATTCTTAAAAATGTTCCACGTGCACTTGAGAAAAATATGTATGCAACAGTTTTTAAGGGAGTGATCTATTGATTTGCTCCTCATTTTATATTGTTTGTGCTGTTGTCAATATCTCTCTTAAAGTCTTAAATTTTCTTAAGTAATTCCATGTTCCATCATTTGATGTAAACTTATTTCTGATTATTGCTTCTTTATGATAATGTAATGTCTGTTTCTGTTTTGTGTTACCTTTTATGTTTGGAAATCTATTTATGTGACATAAGTGCAGTTATATCTGATTTTTTTGACTATCATTTGCTTGTCTTCCAGACTATAACTCCAGTCTGTGCTTCTTTTTGTTGTGAGGATGGTTTTCTTATAAACAGCAGTAGGTAGGATCTTGCTTTGATACCCATTCAGCTACTCTATGTATTTTGACTGATGAATTCAGCCCACTTACATTTTAGACGAATATCAAGACAAATCCATATATTGATGTTTTGATTTTTTTCATGATTTAATTTATTTTTAGTTTTATTTTCTATTTGATTTTAGGATCTTCTTATAATTTATTTAAGCTCCATTCCCATTGTCTTAAGTTTTGCTTGCATTGATTTTGTTTGAACATTCTTCAAAGATTAGATTATAAGCAAACTATGTGATGTATTAGATAGTCAGGTCTCAATTTCATTCTAATGGGTGACATTGTTTATCTCCTCCTCCTCCATCTGGTTTAATTTAGGTGTCTCCTACCATTCTATTTGTTGTTCTGTTACTTTATGTCATTCACCTTAAAACTTATTTTATATGCAGCTTAGTGTTGTTACATTCTTTAAATTTTGCTTACCCTTTGTTCATTTTTAAATGTTACTTTTACAGAATAAGGGAATCCTTAGCTAGACTGGAAAACTTATATTTTTAAGCATTTCAAACATTTATTTTTAGTTATGTATGCATACACGATCTGGGGTATAGGCCAGAGGTGAGGGGCATGAGAGGATTCACCAAAGACAGAGTGGAAAACAGAATAGGGAGATCTACTGAAATGCACTGCTAAGGGGAACAGCTGACAAGACAAGAGAGGTCTGCTGCACCATGTGGGTATCTCCCTGGCCAGGCAATGATTCTTGCAACAGTGGCTGGTGATAGCTTGACAGTGCTGAGACTTTAACCCCTGTGCCACCAGGGAGGCCCTCTTTAAGCATTTTAAATATCTCCTGCTGTTCTTTTCTTTGTTTCAGTGTTTCCACTGAAAAATTCACTGACAATTTAATTGGTATTGCATTTTAGAATACCCTTTTTGCTCTTGATGATTTTTGTATTGTGCCTTTGGCATTGTCTTTCAACAGTTTTATTATAACTTGTCTTGCTTTATGTCTGTCTGGCATTATTTTGTTTGGAACTATTGGGTCCCTTGGATCACGATGTTGGTTTTCTTCCCAGACTGAAATACTTCTTATCTTTTATTTAATAAAATACATTTTCTATGCCTTTTTCCTTCTGGAACATCAATGATAGATTTTATTTCTCTTGAGGCTATCCCATACTGCTCTCACATTATTTTCATTCTTTTAACATTATTTGTGTTGCTGTTTCATTTGTGTATTCTCTAACATTGCACTTTTGAATTCACTAATGCACTCTATTTTTGCATTTGTTTGCTATCAAGGAGCTATACAATGTTTTTTTAAATTTAATTTTAGCATTTTAAATCCAATAGTTTTGATTGTAACTGCCTCGTAGTTCTCAGTCTTTATCCTGTTCCTATTTTATACCACAACTTTTTCTGAGCTCTGTGAGCATTGTTACCATTGTTACTAAACATTCCACTCCTGCTGGACTTAGACTTCTCCTCCAACATTTGTAATATGTTCTTCTGGTTACTCATTTTTAACTATTATGGATTATAATAGGGATAAACTTTGAAAATGCTGCTTTTACATCTGTTGAAATTATCAAAGAGCCAGTATGGCATATAGTCAACGTTGTTGACTAAGCAAATGAAAGACTGTGGATCCAGCGTGACCATGTGATGGTTAAATATCAGGATGGATAGACTGATTATGGAAATGCAGAAAGATCATATTGCTTTAAGTGAGAATCTGAGCGTCCTCTCTTGTAAAAAAAAAAAAATTAAAACAAATTTAGCTTTTAAGGAATAGAAAAGCCAGGTATTGGCAACTGCAGTTCTGGTTTTATGAACCTATGAATAAAAGCCCTAAGGAACTTGGCAATAGGGATCATTAGGAAAAGTCAAATTAATTTATCTTTAGTGAAAAATGTTTTATAGTTTAGGGAAATTGCCAGTATTCATAAAACTTAATTTAATGTCTGAATTTTATTATAAACTCATTAAATTCAGTCTATCTGCTCAGTGTTTTATTCCTTAATTAATTGGTTTTATGCTCCATATAGACTAGAGTAGCATTTGCTTCATTCTAGAAGTAAAGAAACTAAACTTCTTCTAATGACATTATCAATTTATTCTCAATGACTTGTTAACTTACAAAATGTTCATCAGGTATCTACCCTATATCTTTTTTAATCATTTGAGTTGCAATGCCAACTAAGACAGTCTTTACCTGAGAACTATCTCACACATATTTGAAGTTCCTTGGGGGCAGATATTCTATCTTTATTATATTTAGATCACAGTGCTTGGCAAATATTAAGCAATGAATAAATGTTTGTTGAATTAATGAATGGCATATTAAAATGAATAAGTGTGGGCCTCCATGGTGGCTCAGGCAGTTGAATGCAGCACTGTGAAACTGTCCGCACCTCTGCAGCATGGGTTCGATTCCCAGCCAGCCAGGGAAATACCCACAAGGCAAGGTAGACCTCTCCTGTCTTGCCCACTGTCCCATTCAGCAGTGTATTTCAATCAGTCTGCCCGTTCTGTTCTGCTCCCCACTCTCACCCTCCCTCCTGTACCTCTCACCCATAACCCAGATCTTGTAAAAAATAAATAAATCTTTAAAAAAATAAAATAAAATGCATAAGTGTATATGTTAATGTATATATGTATATATAATACACACAGGATAATATAGGAAGCACAAAAATAATAGTAATTTCTTTTTTTAAATATTTATTTTATTATGCATACAAGAACTGGGGTACAGGCCAGAGGTGTAGGGGGATGAGAGAATTCACCAGAGACGGAGAAGGGAGCAGAACAGGCAGACTGATGAAATACACTGCTGAGAGGAGCAGGGGGTGAGACAGGACAGGTCTGCTGTGCCATTTAGGAATCTCCCTGGCCAGCCAGGATCGAACCAGCACTGCAGAGGCTGCTGACAGTTTCACAGTGCTGTGCTCAACCGCCTGCGCCACCGGGGAGGCCCATTGAAAAGGACTATTTTATTTTTTATTTTTTTAATGCTATTTTTATATTCCCCATACAATTGCAACCCCCTTATTTTGGCCTCAATCCCTCCTTTCCCTGCCCCCCCACCAAAGTGTGTCTCTGGTTCATAGTTGTTTGTTGATTTTGATTTTTTTCTTTCTTATATTCTTTTTCCTGGTCCCTTATTTAGGTTTTCTAGATTCCTGCTATGAGTGAGACCATCCAGTATTTTTCTTTTTCTTTATGACTTATTTCGCTGAGCATGATCCCTTCTAGCTCTATCCATGTTGCTGCAAACTGCATGTGTTTCTCTTTTTTGATTGCTGAGTAATATTCCATTGTGTATATGTACCACATCTTCTTGATCCAGTCATCTATTTTGGGGCATTTGGGTTGTTTTCATAGCTTAGCTATTGTAAATAGTGCTTCTATGAACATAGGGGTGCAGGTGTCCTTTGGAATTGATGTTTCTGTGTCCTTTGGATAAATACCTAGAAGTGGAATTGCTGGATCATGTGGAAGCTCTATCTTTAGTAGGTTGAGGAATCTCCACACAGCTTTCCATAGTGTTTGGACCAGTTTGCACTCCCACCAGCAGTGCAGGAGAGTTCTGAAAAGGACTATTTTAAAAGTGAACATTATAGACTGGAAAGTTCATGAATCTTTATAACTTGATTTTTTTTCATTCATTTATTCTATATTCCTTTAGTTAGCACCAAATGTGTGCTCAACACTGCATTTAATACTTATGGCCAAATGGTGATCAAGATATGGTCCTTTCTGCTAAAATAGCTCAGTAAGAATCATCTGAAATTATAGAATATACAACTTTATTTGAAAAAAGAAAATACTATCTTCTGCTTACCTAATTGCTTAAAAAAATTGAAAGTTTTGAAAATGCAATAAGGATAATGAAGTTATAATCTGTTCTGTCAATAAATTATTTTCTCTAAATCCCTTTATTAGTGGACAATCAGTATTTTCATAGTTTATGCTTATTATTTTACATCCAATGAAGGTAAACTTATATGTGTTTATGTAACTCTATGGTATGTGGCAAACCTATTATTCAACCAGGAAATTCCCTTTGCCTCTGTTATTGGTTTAGGTAAACTTAAAAAAATAATTTCCCTGGTCTAGTGAGAATCTTTGCTGGGAACAGGGGGTCACAGCATTTTTTTTCTCCTCTAGACAATGTTATTTAAAGTTGTAAAGCTGTTAATTATTATCCTTCTACCACAAGGGAAAAAAAACAAACAAACTGAGAATGAAATTGAAACATGAAGAATCACAAAGAAATGGACTCAAATTCCTGGACACACTATTAAAAAATAAATAAACTTACTGCTGTAGACATTTTAGTTACACGAACCAATAAATTGTATTTAATATTAAAACCAGTAAATATTGACATATCTGTTATTTGTATCAAACCAAAAATGTTTTTCTTTTTACATAGAGTATTATCGAATACAGATAATCAGTTACTAACAATTATCCTGTATATATTTCAAAGTATTGGGTTAATATGTAGCATTGATAATAAACTTGTGATCCTTAACAATTTTAAAAAAAATGATTTACAATTCGTACTCCCTTTTTCTGACCCTAATCCATAACCAAAATGAAAATGCATACATTATGCAAACATGAAAAATGATGTAAGAATTATGTAAAATAAAATAATTCATAAAAAGATTGGTTTAGCCCATTCTGAACCTCTCTTTACTGAACAGCATCATTTGAAATATACCATCCAAATTGTTACTTCTTTAACCCACTACCCATCAGCACTCATTGTTAACATTTTAGCATACATAAACAATTGCCTAATTCTCTCTCCTCCATAATTTTCTCTATTTATTAATAAATTAATTTCCACACATGTTTAGCAATTCCTATAGACCAGACAATGAACTTATATTCAATACACCCAATATAACAGAAAAGACATATTTCATTCCGTAGAGCAAAGAGGAAATCAAACACCAAGCTCATATGAGAACAGGACAGGAAGACTTCTATGAAGAAGTGAATGTTTAATCTGAATTCAAAAGTTGAATAACATTTTACCAAGTAAAGACATATGCCAGTAACACCAAATCAGATAAAATGATATGCTAGGAAAAAGTGTGCTACTTGAAGCCCCTATTTGAAGTCCCAGAGATAGAAAGAATATGACTCATTTAAATAAATGGAAGAAGGCAGCACATATAATGAGTGAGGCACTGGTTCAACAAGTAAAAGTCTTAAGCATCTCACATTCCAATATAAAGATTTTAGTCTTTGTCCTAAGGAATATGAAAAGTCACTGAAGAGCTTCAAAGGAACAGTGACAGAATCAGATTTTCATTTTAGAAACATCATTTTATGTACTAGTTAAAATATGAAAAAAAATAGTAATGAAAGATAAAAAAGATGCAGCTGCAAGTTAGTATGCAATTGCACTGATGCGGGGGCAAGGTTTATGTAGCTTGGTTGATGGTAGTGGAGGCAGAAAATGAAGAAATTTGAGAGAGAGGAAAGAAACATGGGATTTTCAGATTTACTGGTTATAATGTAGAATATAGAGGATTATGTGACTTTAAAATGCCCTGCTTAATAGGCTGGGGGACTAGAGTTGCTATTAATTGAAAGAAGGTACATGAAGAATAATGAGTTTTAGGGAAAAGATTATGAATTCTAGTTTAAATTTGGTGACTTTCTGACAACCAAGTGATGCCAAAGAGTTTGCATTGGTAGCTTGAATCTGAGAATAAAGAGTAAAGACCTTTTATGTTATAAAAGAAATCAAATCCAAACTAGCTTGAGTAAAATTTAATCCACCTTTTTTTAATATTTATGTATTTATTTATACAAGCACTGGGTACAGCAGAAGCGTGGGAGGGTGAGAGAATTCACCAGAGCCAGAGCGGGGAACAGAACAGGCAGACTGACAAAATACACTGCTGAGGGGAGCAACGGGCGGCAGGAGAGGACTGTGCGCCATGTGAGACCCTCACTGGCCAGCCAGGGATCCAACCTGCGCTGCAGAGGCTTCAGGAAGCTTCTCAGCCCAGCGTTCAACCGCTGCACCACCAGGGAGGCCCACTATTCAATCCACCTTCCTGTTGATCTGTTGGTTGACCAGTCCATCTGGATTATTTGCCTTATATTCCTGGGAAGTCCACTTGTAGACCTGACGTCATATATATCACTATTTTGGAGCATAAATTATGTTATTAGCTCCTTCAATTCAAAAGTTAGGAAGGAAGCTAGAGTCTCATGAAAACTATGTGAGAGGGCTTCCCTGGTGGCACAAGGGGTTAACACACAACCTATGAAGCTATCCACAGCTACTGCAGCACTAGTTCTATCCCTGGCCAGGGAGGTGCAGCAGACCTCACCTGTCTCACCCGCTACTCCCCTCAGCAGTGTATTTTAATATATCCACCTGTTCTGCTCCCCACTCTGTCTCTGGTAAGTCTTCTCACCACCACCCCCACCTCTGGTCTATGCCCTGGATCTTGTATGCATACATAAATATATATATATATATATATATATATATATTTTTTTTTTTTTTTTTTAAGAAAACTATGTGTAAGGCAAATAAGTTGGAGAGTGAGTTTTAATATTCTGAGGAATATCTCTGTTTATGACATTTAGTTTCACTATACTTGATTTTTATTAATCAATTTAGTGAAATATGAACTTGATCCCATGCTGGATAGATCTGTTTTAAGTGAGGTATTTTTCAACTTCTGAGGTCTTGAATGTGGAACTCACTTACTAAATTCTTCCTCACTCTTTATCTTTTTATCCCTTTAATAAGAAACCAAAAAAAAAAAAAACATCAAAACCAAAAAAAAAAAAAAAATAAAAGAGAATTGCTACAATTTCAATGATTAAGCCACTAACTGACTTGCAGGAAACTAGTTTATCATTCTTCTCCATTCTCCAGATGGTGTTTTATTATTCAATGAGCAGTTAACTTCAGTGATATTCTTGGAACAAATCAAAATTCCACACTTTTGATCTTTCATATCTACATTTCACTTCTATCACATAGCCTTCATTCTTTCTTAGCTTTGCTGGTTATCTGAATAACACTCAGAAGGAAGTAAATGTGGAATATGGCAAAGGAGGAATAATTTGGGTTCCATAGTATCTACAGTATGACATAATATTAATTTTCTATCTGATTTTTAGGAAGTCCTTGAAGGATACTTCTTTAGATATAAGTTGTTTTTGTTTTTGTTTTTGGTTTTGGTTTTGTTTTTGTTTTTGTTTTTTTTTAATCTAGAGCTGGATGGAAAGGCCAAACACCTGAATGAAGAGACCTACATCACCTAACAAAAGTAACAATGTAGGGTTGAACAAGTTTAGTAATCATCATCATGACCAAACTCTATGTGAAAATGGAAGTTGAGAATTACAGGTGAGAGATAATTACAGGATTTTTGCAAGATCTGTGCCTTTTGTAAAATTACATCATGACTGATTGTAAGATTCAGATTCAATGTCTTTAATTGCTTCTAGATCTTAGACACTACCTATATAGACATTTGAGTGAACTTACTCTCAGAATTTTTGCCAGATTTAAATTGTTTTCTTTGCATTCCTTCCTTTTTTAGGGTCTCCATATTTGCACATCTCAACATCTTAAAAAATATTAGTACTGATTTGCCCCTATCCCTACCTGAGTTACATATATTTATTGTTTTTTGCTCACTTTTAAAATTGAATTAATGGCACATCCTTTATGCTTTCACTTTAATTTCTTATTTTTTTTAATGCGCTACATATATTCCCAAGGGAATACTATTCATCAATCAAAAAAAGATAAAATCATGCCATGCACAGAAACATGGATGAAGGTAGAAGGGATTATTTTCAATGAAATAAGTAGGAAGGAAAAAGAAAAATATCAGATGGTTTTACTTATAGGAGGAATAGAAGGGAAACAAATAAGGGATCAGGGAAAAAATAACAGTAAGTAAAAAAAAAATAACAAAATTAGCAGGCAACTATAAATCAGGGACATTCTGCAGGGGAGAGGGAGGAACAGGAATCAAAACAGGAGAGGGAGGAGCACAAGGGACTATGATGACAGTGCACAGGTGAGTTGGTGGTGAGGATTCTGGGGAGACTACACCTGAGAGTAGAAAGCAAACATTGTACAAAAATGAGCAATGATATAAAATATAAATAGATACATAGATTATACGACATAAAGAAAAAAATAAAGTAATATTCCTAAAGAGTTACTTTGTCAAAGTAAAAAAATGCTGACATGATTTTTATTTTTTGCAACTTCTGTGCCTTTTTTTGAGTTCTGGAAATGTCTTCCTTTGGCTTTATGACCCAGTACTGTTGGTTTGGAACTATTTTTTCTGAACTTTTATTTTTTTGCCTTTGCATTTATAACTGTATTTTCCCAAATTCTAGAAGTTGGGTTGTTTTTTTTTTGTTGTTGTTAATCCTATCAGTTGCCTTTATTGAGAAACCTAAACGTTTTCATGGTGATTGCTTGTCCGACTCATTAAACAATCCGAATTGTAGTTCCAAGTGTACTATCAAATATTTATACATTATAAAAAGGTGTTCAATTAGAAAACCAAGATTATTAATAACTTTAACATGAATTAAAATTTATGATTACTGTTTATTTTAAAATCAATAAACTGACTTAAAGTAAACTAGAACTCATGGGCCATAATTGATAACTTATTACCCTATGTATCAGCACATGGTTTAGGGATAACTGGGGAAGTAAAGTATGGTGGTAGAGTTTGGAAGATCAAGCAAAACTATGGAACTTTCTTATGAATAGAATATGAAATTTTAGTAAACTTTGGACTTGGAGAATAGTGCTTTTTTAAAAATAATGTTTATGATTCAAACCCGATAAAATGTGACTGATTATAATAGATATGGTATTAGGACAGTGGGATGCCTATTTATTTAGTTATATGGTAACCTCCATTAGAATATCTACCAATTGTTAAACATTTGAAAAATGTGCACTTTTTTTTTTTTTTTAAATATTACTTATCCTTCAAGAACACATTCTGGCATGAATCTCTTTCTGATACTTTAGCCAATTTCCCTTCTCTTTCAATGATGAATCCATTTTTTTCATAATCTGTTTGTGATATTTTGTTTGTATGACTGTTAATGCAGTTATTGCTAATCACATTTGCACAGGGTGTAATACTCAGATATTTGCTTGTTTATACTACTCCATTAAGTGATCTCCATGAATTAAATCTACATCATCACATTATTTCCTCTCCCTCCCTCTGTCCCTTCATTATTTTTTGCTTCTTATTTCCCATGTCTGGTTCATTACAGCTACTCAACAGCTTACGGCTACTTAAATTGAATAAGCTTTGTAATTAACTGATATTTTAGAGAACCCTTTTCTATTAAATATTTTTCAATAATGTCAATTTCATTACTAATTTAAATAGTTAATTTCTCAACTCAAACAAAACAAACTAATTTTCTCCTAACTTATACAAGCATTATGCCATTAACAAAGTTTCTGCCCTATTTCCAAGCTACTTTTCTACTAATAATTTATGACAATGAGTCACAGCTACAATGCTACAAATGGCGGGTCTCAGGGGATCATTGTCCCCAAAAGGCAGTACATTAATTTCACACTGTGGTTCATTAATGGTATTGTCAATACCCCCAGGAGGTATAGACATTTGTGAATCCCTGATGTTTCCTGATTACTTGACTTGCACTCATTTCTTTACCAAGAAGTACCACTAAGTTGTCACTAGGGAAAACATTGCCTAATGATAGCTCCTGTAAGCTATGTACAAAAGTCATCTTTTATTATTTTCAATTATCTAGTATTTTATATTGGACTGGCTAATTTTATTTGTGTCTTTTGCTTGTTAGGCTAAAATGTGTTAGTTACGTCTTGGTAAAACTTAATAAGCTATGCATGGATTTATCAGAATTGAGTCTGTCTGCCAGCAGTGTACTCAAACCCATTACTACCCACTCAAAATATCTTTTTTTTTTTTTTTAGAGAGAGGCATGTTTTATTTATTTATTTATTTATTTGTTTGTTTGTTTTGTTTTTGTTTATACATGCACTGGGTACAGTCAGACGCGCGGGAGGGTGAGAGAATTCACCAGAGCCAAAGCGGGGAGCAGAGCAGGCAGAAGGACCGAAGTATACTGCTGAGGGGAGCAGCGGGCAGCAGGAGAGGTCTGCGTGCCATGTGGGACCCTCCTCCTGTGGCCGGGGAGCAGCCGGGGATCGAACCGGCACTGCAGAGGCTGCGGGCAGCTTCGCAACCCAGCGCTCAACCGCTGTGCCACCGGGGAGGCCCACTCAAAATATCTTAATAAATTTTACTTCTTGGAAATTAGATTTATAGTCAGTATTTTAAAGAGAACTCTACAATCATGAAGGATTTAACATCTAATGTGGATAAATGAAAATTGATTATGTAGGGCAGAATCACTCAAGAGCTAAAACAAAATTTAATGAGCCCTATTATGTGCTAAGCACTGGCCTAGACACTGACAAATTAATGGTGACAAGAGGTAAGAAGGATGCCTGTTCTTGTGAGTTCTTTTCAAAATGACTGGCAGAAAAATCCAATGCATACATGAGTATAATGACTTTAGGTAATGATATGTCTTATAATAGAAGACAGTAAAGTACAGTCGATTAGATAATAATGATGGAGAGGATTGTGGTACTTCAGCTAGACTATCCAGGGTAAAACCTTTTGAGTTGGTGATATTTTAACTGAGACCTGAACAATGAGAAAGAAAAAGTGATGTGGAGGTCTAGGAGAAAGAGTATCTGGACAGAGAAAATGGAAAATACAAGAACTTGGATGAGAAATAAGCATGGATATGCTGTAGGGATAGAATGAACAACAGTAGATCTGATGCATTCTGAACAAAGCTAAAATGGTGAGACATTACTTTGAAGAGGTAGAGAGGGAACCAATTACACAGGACATTTTATTCTTAATGTGATATGAGATTTTTGTATGTTTTAAGCAAGGGAGTTTTATGACTTATTTATGTTTAGATAGTATGCCAGCTAATTTGTGGAGAACATAGTCACTCAAGTGTGGAATTCAGTAGTTCAATTTAGAACCTTATAATTAAGGGATAATGATGACCTGGAATTGAGATGTGGGGATGTTAGCCATACCAAATAGAGTAGTGAATATACATGTTTAAGCTTAACCACAGTAAAATTTGCTGTTGAATAGTGTATGTGCAGTTATACACAAGGAGAAGCAGAGGTAAGTCCAAAGTTTTTAACCTGAAAAACACATGCAAATATCATCAAAGTAGAGATTTCTAAAATGGAACAAGGTTTAGAGGAACAGGTCAAGTTATCTGTGTTTATATGTTAAATTTATAAAGTGTATTGGATATTTAAGACGTATGATGTGTCAGCAGGTGACTAGATTACTCTGGATGTCAAGGGAAGAGGGCCATCTGGCCATGTAAACTTCAGAATCAACAGCAATAGAGCTCCAAAACCAAAGGAAAAAAACATTGGAAGCAAAGACCACAGGATAGTATTTTGTTTCACAAAGACTCCCTCCTTCTGATTTCTCTTTCTTTCCACACTCCATATGCTCACTGATTGCTCAACTGAGAACAATGTTTCTCCAAACTCCCTTCAAAGTACACCTTTCCTATCTAATGCACTGACTAGATTTTTGTCTTTTGTAACATTATGCTTTAGTTTTATTGACTTTACTAGACTATCAGACAGGACTCCCACCTTTCTCTGTTCAGCTTTCCTAAAAATGTTATCCCTTATTCCATCTCTTCTGCCCCAGCATTTCATCTTGTCTTCACTGGACAGGGTATTTCTTTCTTTCATTGGGAAAAAGTGGGAATTTTTAATTAAATAGATATATCTGTGTGGTGATTTATGTTTAGAAAAACTCAGTCATCATCAAAATTAACTCTGCAGAGTTCTCATGCTAATTAACTTTTGCTATTATTATACTGTATATGAGAAAAGTTAGGAACCTTTCAAATTTTTTTCCAACTTACAAGACCACAATTGTTCTGATAATCAAATCCATATCTCAGCAACAATTGTAACCCCTCTTCTACTGTAAAAGCTTATTCAAATATCTAAAATATTTTATTTTAGTCTTGATTTAATTCAAATCTGTTCTGTGCCTTCATTCCCTATATCTGTATGTGGACATTCACAGTCATTTACAAATCCATTTTGTAATTTACATACTCATTAATTAATCAAATAGATGAGATCACTTGGAAAGGTCTTGGAATGAGAAGGAAAAAAGGCAGTATGACATATGATTAGACTTCAAAAGTGAAATTCTGTATATGTCACCTCAGTGCTAAACTTACTCTAAGACCACCAGGTATTCAAATACATGTCCTGATAACATAAAATTTAAAACTTAACTCCTTGTTATTACATAAAATATTTAATTGTTCTCTAATTGCATTAAATTTAAATCATTTTAATCCCAAAAGCTATAATCAAGGTGCAAGTGGTCAGTGAAAAACAGGTTTTCTCATGTTCAGGCAGTAGGGGGCCCAGGCAGGGACGCAGGATAATATTCTTCACATTTAAGTATAAAAAAATAACATCCATAAATATTGTATAAAGGTGGAACTAATTTTTAATAGTTCATTTAATTTCACAGTTAAATATAGCCTAGGGAATATCAATATGTAAAGTATATCTCAATAAAATGGGAGGGATGAGTTATCTTTGATAGATCTGAGTTTGAGTCTAGTTGCCTCCTCAACTTATTATTAAATTAGATGTTGAGCAGTTTGTTAACTTCCATGAGACACACTTTCATCACCTGTAAAAGCACCATCAACTCTACACGGTTAATTATAATAATTCATATTAACACCCATACAAAACAGAAACTAAAATGGGAGGACCATTGCACAGATAAGATAAAAACCTAGTAAGAGCATGATCATGGCCTCTCGTAGAGTTCCTGGCACCAAATAAGCATTTAATAAATATTTGTTGAGTGAATAAATGCTAGAAACTATTTACCATATTGAAACAACTGTTTTTCAAAGGTTTTTCATAAGTAAAAAACAAAATACTCACCCTTATTTCATTCAAAAAGTATTTATCAAATACTTGCTTTGCACTAAGCACTCTGTTATTTAGTCTCTGGGTAGGGATTAACTTTCAGACAACTTAGTAATTTAGAACCCTTAGTAAGCATTTTGATGCACTGTGATGTTTGATAGCACAAAAACCATATGAACTTATAGGAAGGGTATCCAACCAAGGTTTGAGGAATTTGTAACACTTCTCAGAGAATGACTGAGATATATAAACATGTTTAAAAATGAACTAGGTAGAGGGAAGAGTGTAAACACTAAAGAAAATGTGGTTCATTATAGGCCTACATGCCTACCAAATTTGGCAAATATGCTTTCTAATTTTTCTCAGTTTGTTAATTACTCACCTCCCTGGATTCTCATACCAGACAGCCTTCCTCTCACCCTCCCAGGTACTGTTGCTCTAATTGCACCAGGAGGGCCTCCCCTGGTGGTGCAGTGGTTGAGCACTGGGCTGTGAAGCTGCCCACAGCCTCTGCAGCACCACTGCAATCCCCGGCCACCAGCAAGGGTCCCCCATGGCACGACGGACCTCTCCTGTCTCGCCCGCCGCTCCCCTCAGCAGTGCATTTTTTCAGTCTGCCTGTTCTGCTCCCCGCTCTGGCTCCGGTGAATTCTCTCACCCTCCTGCGCTTCTAACTATACCCAGTGCTTGTATAAATAAATAAATAAATCTTAAAAAAAAACTAAAATTAAAATAATAATAATAATAATAATAATAATTTGCACCAAGATTTAACTTTAGCAGATAATTTTCTGTTCTACAGCTTGATTTTCTTCTAATCACTTGCTGGGCTTGGAGACATGCCTTTTCCTTCTGTCTGACTCAGTTCATGCCTTCCTGGTTTCCTCCCGTGCACTGCTCTTGGCAAAAGGACAGAGGCTTAGCTGTGCAACAGGTAGATACAAATGACCACCAGATACCACCCAAGATGAAAATGGAGAGGTGTGAATGGCCCTGATGTTCTTAGTCTAAAGAAATACCTTTATGTTTTTACTTAATTGTGGAGACATGTTTGAATTTTCTTCTTTAAGCCAGACACCATCATATATACTGGAGAATCAAAATAACCCATCCTTCAGGAGCTCATTAACCAGCTGGGTAAATAATATGAAAACAAACATGTAGAACAGTAAGAGAGGAGCTGATAAAATTTGTGCAACGACCTTACAGCCCAGAGATGATGCTTACTGGAATCCAATTTATTAATACAGATGAAACAGAGTAAAATTGAGCAATGGAACACCAATTCATGTATCAGGCATCAGAGTGTTGCTATTCTGTTTTACTTCTGGTCAAGTCAGGTTTTACATTAAATAAATAGTTTTTAAATATGAAAATTTTTCTTGACCCTGAATTCAGATAGATGATTCAGAATATTTAATAGTGCACATTTAATATTTTTTGAACAGAACTCAATCTTTTATTTGTTTTTTTGAGGGGAGAGGAGAAGAGAAATTCTATCACTGTAGAAGGCATAATATAAACCTTAAACAAAAACTGATATAATAACAGATCCTTTTATTCCAGTACGGTATTATATTTCTTCAATGACACTTTTATTCATTTGGGTTTTAATTTTTAAAATTATGAATTCTGGGATGCATTTCAAATTATTTAAAAGAAATAATTCTTGGTTCATATTACTTGTCATGGTTTGATATTGATAAATAACAAAAGTTCTGTTTTGTATGTAACGTCACACTAAGTGCTTAGGCAACAAAAGTGAACGGTGTGGCCCCTATACAAGGCACTGTCTCTGTAGTCACAGAGATACAAGCTGTTCTGATGCCGCTTGGCAAATTCTAAAATCTTCTAAAATCAATCCAGGCTGGTAGTGAAAGGAGCCATGGGAGGTTTCTGAGCTGAGGTGAAACCTTAATTGAGTCTCAAAAAGCCATTTCTATGAAACAAATGAAATAACTTTCAATTTTGACCTTACATCTTTATTCACCTCTCTGCTCAGTGACTTGGGTTAGCTTTACAGATGGGGCTTGAACATGTAGAGTTTGAAAGAAAAACCACTTAAAATCAGCATAGAGACAAGTTTACTTAACCTAATCGATCATAGACTATAAAGAGAACCCCACCCTTCTGGTTCCTCTTTCAGTTGCCATTGACAGTTGAAGACTAAACTGAAGTACAGATCTGTAAATTATATATGATGACAAGATCGGAGGGGAGCAGGATGAGGACAGCAGCACAACATGTGGTGTGCAGAAAATATTTGTTTCCAATAAATTAAAAGAGGTGCATGAGTGAAAAGTCTTTTACACTGTAATCATAATTTTATTTTTTCACCATTAATGGAGAAGGGATTGCTTTTTAACATTTAGTAATGTACTTAACCATGTTGTCATTTTTTTATATTCCTAAGAAAACACATAGCTATGTTAATTCTGATGAATTAATAAAATACAATCGAGATGTAATTTATTATAAGAAACCGTGTCTATGCAGTAAAAACAATTGGATATGGTTGCATGTAGAAAATATTATAGCTACATCCATAGTTAAAACAACCCTCTCTATATTGATGATTATCCATATTCCTTAGCTGCTCTCCACACTGTCTACCCAACGAAACATGATTATTCCACAAACACTTTATTTATTTATTTATTTTTTTAAAAACTTTTCTTTTTTCTTTTTTTTTTTATAGAGGCATGTTTTATTTATTTATTTGTTTGTTTGTTTGTTTTTGTTTGTTTTTTGTTTATACATGCACTGGGTACAGTCAGAAGCACGGGAGGGTGAGAGAATTCACCAGAGCCAGAGCGGGGAGCAGAGCAGGCAGAAGGACCGAAGTACACTGCTGAGGGGAGCAGCGGGCTGCAGGAGAGGTCTGCGCGCCATGTGGGACCCTCCTCCTGTGGCCGGGGAGCAGCCGGGGATCGAACCGGCGCGGCAGAGGCCGCGGGCAGCTTCGCAACCCAGAGCTCAACCGCTGCGCCACCGGGGAGGCCCTCCACAAACACTTTAATTTTAATGTCTGGACTTCTTATTTCCTCAGATTTCCTCAACATTTGTGTTTCATAACACTGTTAGTATAGACTGCCATCCACCCTGTTATAAGTCAGAGTTTTAGGAGTTATTCACAGTTCTCTCCTCTTGTACTGTCTTTCCTATAATCTCCAAAGATCCCCCAATAAAAAGGCATTTCATATGGACCAATGTCATTCCATCATAAATAGCCTTCATACAAGTTCCTTCTCCATCTCATTGACTCTTATTGGACAGCAACATTACAATAGTCTACAATCTATTCTCATGGTTTCACAGAGAACTTTTTATGATATAATTGATTGTTTATATAATTGATGATATAATTGTCCTGCTTGCTAAGAGAAACAGAAGTGATTTCATTTCTGAGCTGACATTCTCTATGAGCTCCTTAAAATCAGGAGTAAATTATGTCTATAGCAGCACTATTTAAGAGAGCCAAGACATGGAAACACCCAAAATACCCAGATCAAATAACTGGATCAAAAAGAATGGTGCATAAACACAACAATCAAAAAAGATAAACTCATGCAATTTGTGTCAACATGGATGGAACTGGAAAGGTTTATGCTAAGTGAAGTGAGTCAGAGGAAGAAAGAAAAACATTGGGTGGCTTCACTTACTTGTGGGACCTAGTGAAACCGGACAAAGGATCAAACAAATACAAATTATCAGACTGACCTTGAAAGCAGACCATAGATCTGAGACTTAGGAGGGGAGACAAAGGGACAGAGAGTGGGAGAACAGAGAACTGGTCAAGGGAGGCCTGAGAATGTGGTAGCGTGTGGTGGAGACTGAGGGCACCTTGCTGTTGTGAAAACCATCATGACCATATATGATGGGGAGAAATTCTATATTGTAAAATAATAAACGTGTAAAAACTAGAGAGCCATAAAATGTACTAATATTTTGCTGTTCTTGCTGCAAATATTTTTGAAGAAATAAAATACAACAGATTAAAAAAGTAGAAGAATTGATCTTTTTATTTGTTTTTAGCACCTCTTATTGCATTTTGTATCATATAAGTGCTCAAGAGATTTTTGGATGTATTACAACATGGATACATGAGTGGATGAATGAGTAAATGAATAGATTGCATTATGATTAACTACAGAATTACATTTTTTAAGAAATTTTTTTAAGAAGTGGGGTACAAGCCAGAGGAGGGGGGATGAGAGGATTCACCAGAGATAGAGTGGGGAGCAGAACAGGCAGACTGACTGAAATACACTGCTGAGGGGAGCAGCTGGCAAGATAGGACAGGTCTGCTGCGCCATGTGGGTAGCTCCCCAACCAGTAGGGATCGAACTCATGTGGCAAAGGCCAGGGACAGCCTCACAGCACTGGGCTCAACCCCCTGTGCTACCAGGGAGGCATGCTACAGAATGAACTTTAAATAAAAAATAATGCAGAATTAACAGAACCGAACCTCATGTAAGACCCTTAATGACATTGAAAAAGCCAGTCACTTAGGTTCTCTGTGACCTCTAAGCAATAACTTCGTCTCTCATCTATAATGCCTTATTAGCACTTTGGAAATACGTGCAAACTCTTAAAAGGCCAGTTATTAAGTTCATTGCTTCAGAAAAATTGTCATGTTCATTCATTTGGAATCAAATTATAAGATATGCATAATACTCCATTTTTAATTAATGCTAGGTTCCTCTTTGCCTAAAATAGACTTAATGGCAGCTGGCTCCCAGCTGCACCTGAAAATATCTCAGCTTCAAACATGGGACTATTGCCACTCCCAAGACTCTAAGTCCTTTGTCATAATTTCACACAACCGTTCATGGTGGTTGTATTTGATTAGAGTGTATGGGAAGAGAGGAGAGCAGGGGATCCTTCTAGTGGAAACAGTTGACTGGTTCACTGTCAGAAGAATAGTAATTTGACAACTTCTCCAGTGGCCTGAATCACTGCACTGAGTCTTCTCCTACAGAGGATAGAAAGTGAGTTTGTATCTCAGCTTTTTATGAACTGAAGAATTAAGGAAAGTGTACTTTGTAAATAATTTGTAAATAAAAAAATGTTTAAAGCTACTCAAAAAGATGTCATGACATGGAAATGATTCAATATAATTCATGACACCTTTTATTGAAGTCCTGCTATCTAAAAAATATGACTTTAGGTTCTATGGGAGGTACACTGATGAATGAGTAATACTGCAAAGCATCTATAGGTTTCACATAGGCAGGGATAGAACATGCCCTGATATAAACAAGCTTGTTATAAAGGATAGTATAAAAATATAGTGTGTTGTGGGTATTGAGAGTGAAAGGTGATTTCTAAGTGTTCTGGAAAAGCTTTTCAGAAGAAGTAAAATCTAGTGGTCTGGCTGGGCTCCCAGACTGCATAGCCTCATTCTTACCCAATTCTGAGAAATGTTGATAAGTAAATAAGTATCCATGCAGGCCACATTATTGCCATAATTATTGATGCCAATTAGATGACAGGGTCATCAAATGGACTTGCTTAACTTGTACCTGGACTCAAAAATCCTTCCCCACCTACATGGTAGCACTCACTTGAGTACTCACCTGGACAGGACATCGGAATCCAAGATAACTCTTGCTCTATAAGAAGGAAAATTTCCCAAAGTAGAAAGGTAAAGATGAGCTCATCCTTTACCTCACCAGAGAATCCCAGAGTCACACAAACTAAGGTCCCTCTAAAACAGGGAACAAGAGAAATAGGGAAGAAATACTCATGACAGTGCAGGGATCTGAGTGGTGAAAGAGAGGGATGGTCATTCTAGGTAGGGAGCAGATGAATGTCAACCTCTGAGTGAGTCCTGAGGAGATGGAATGATCACTGATGAAGAATATTCTGTTATTTCCCTGATCATAAGTGATGTGGAAAATTTTTTTATATACCTGTTAGCTATTTGCATGTCCTATTTGGAGAAGTGTCTGTTTAGCTCTTCTGCCATTTTTTTGACTGGATTGTTTACTTTGTTTTTGTTGATTCCCTTCAGCTCTTTTCAGAACTTTGCAATCAGTCCCTTACCAGTTGTATGGGGTGTAAAATTTTTCTCCCAACAGTGGAGTGTTTCTCTGTTTTAGTCAGCGTCTCTTTTGCTGTACAGGAGCTCTTTAGTTTGATGTAATCCCAGCTCTTTATATTTTTCTTCACTTTCTTTGCTTTTGGAGATGAATCTTTACAGATATTACTGAGATGTATGTCGTGTAGTGTTTTGCCTATATTTCCTTCTATGTATTTTATATTTTCAGGTCTTATGTTCAGTGCTGTCATCCATTTTGAGTTGTTTATTTTATTTTATTTTTAAGATTTATTGTTAGGGTCTCCCCTGGTGGCGCAGGCAGTTGAGCGCTGGGCTGTGAAGCTGTCCGCAGCCTCTGCAGCAACAGTTCAATCCTGGCTGGCCGGCAAGGGTCCCACACGGTGAGGCAGACCTCTCCTGTCACGCCTGCTGCTCCCTCAGCAGTGTATTTCATCAGTCTGCCTGTTCTGCTCCCCGCTCTGTCTCTGGTGAATCCTCTCATGCTCCTGCACATCTGGTCTGTACCCTGGTTCTTGTATAAATAAATAAATAAATCTTAAAAAAAGATTCTTTTTTATACAAGAATTGGGGTACAGGCCAGAAATGCAGGAGGTGAGAGAATTCACTAGAGACAGAGCGGGGAACAGAACAGGCAGACTGAATGAGATACACTGCTGAGGGGAGCAGCGGGTGAGACAGGAGAGGTCTGTCCCGCCATGTGGGTTTCTCCCTGGCCGATGGGAATGAGCTCATGATGCAGTGGCTGTGGATTTCTTCATAGATTGCGTCTTAACCCTTGCGCCACCAGAGTGGCCTCATTTCGAGTTGTTTTTTGAGCATGGTGTGAGGTAGTAGTTTAGTTTCATTTGTTTGCATATCAGGGAAATGATAATCAAATCCACAATAAGATATTACCCTACACCAGTGAGAATGGCACATATTAAAAAAAATAATAACACATATTAAAAATAATTAATTACATATGTTGGCGAGGATATGGAGAATAAGTAACCCTCTTACACTGCTAGTGGGGATGTAAACTGGTCCAAACATTATGGGAAGCTGTGTGGAGGGTCATTAAAGTACTAAAAATGGAGCTACCATATGACCCAGCAATTCCACCCCTCAAAATCTACCCAAAGAACACAAAAACAACAATTCAAAAGGATACCTGTACCCATATGTTTATTATAGTGCTATTTGTAATAGATAAGATATGGAAACAACCCAAATGTCCAAAAATATGTGACTGGATCAAGATGATGTGGTCCATATACACAATGGAATACTATTCAGCAATCAAAGAAGAAATAAACTCATGCCATTTTCAACAACTTGGGATGAGGCAGGCAGGGGTTATGCTCAGTGAAATATGTCAGAGGGAAACAGAAAAATATTGGATGGCTTACTTATAGGAGGGATATAGGGGAACCAAATAAGGAATGAGGAAAAATTATAAGAAGAATAATAAATGAGAAAACAAAATTAAGAGGCAACTATCAATCAGAGACATTCTGCAGAGGAGAGGGAGGAGAGGTATCAAACTAGAGAAAGGAAGAGGATAAGGGACTCTGGTGATGGTGCAGGGGTGAGTTGATGGTTGGGGTCTATAGCTGAGAGGAGAAAGCAAATAACTGTACAAAAATGAACAAAGGTGTAAAATATATATAAATTAATTTAAAAAAGAACATTTTGTCAAGTGAAACAGATCTGGTTTAAACCTAATTATTTATTCAAATCATCTATTTTTCTGATCCTTTGTTTCCTGAGTGGTGAAAGAGAGGGATGGTCATTCCAGGTAGGGAGCAGATGAATGTCAACCTCTGAATGACTCCTGAGGAGATGGAACAAATCACTGATGAACATTCTGTCATTTCCCTGATCATAAGTGATGTGGAAAAGTTTTTTTATATACCTGTTAGCTATTTGCATGTCCTCTTTGGAGAAGTGTCTATTTAGCTTTTGAGTTGGGGGCAATAGCACCCATTTACTGAACTCAATAAATAATAGCTATCATAATACCCACTACCAAAATGAGAAGGCAAAAGTTATGTTGAATAATTGAATAACTTCCTTCACAAAGTGATTTAAAATTTTGATTCTTATTAAATGATTTATTTTTCCTGATTTTTCAACTTGATGAGATAAAATTCCTGTGCATCGGGTACCCATAAAATATTTTTGGTCCACATTTCTGTACTGTAGTATTTAAGAAGAGAGTTATATGGATTTGTGGAGCAGACGGGAAGAGCACACACAGGTAAATAGCACATGTGTAGTGATAAGTACAAGTATGTGACAAAACTAGTGAATTGGTGTGAATAGAAGTAAAAACAAAGGACATAAGGGAGATAAGAACACCAGGAAAACTTTAATGTTTGAGTCCATTCTTTTATTTTTTTAAGATTTCTTTATGTATACAGAAGCTAGGGTTAGGCCAGAGGTATAGGAGGGATATAGGGGAACCAAATGGGGGCTGGTGAGAGGATTCACCAGAGACAGAGTGGGGAGCAGAACAGGCAGATTGGCTGAAGTACACTGCTGAGGGGAGCAGTGGGGAGAAAGGAGAGGTCTGCTGTGCCATGTTGATCACATCCCTGGCCAGGAGTCGGACTCATGCTGTAGCAGCTGTGAATAGCTTCACAGTGCTGATGCTTATCCCCTTGTACCACCAGGGAGGCCCCCTCATCCCATTCTTTGGAACTCACAATCCATTATGATGAGACCAGGCTAAAGAGGTTCAGCAAATGTTTAGCTAAACAAACCTTTAAGTGAACATGCAATGCTTCAGGATCCTAAATGCTTTAAACACATGATTGAACAATGAGAACATTCTATGATCATAATGCTGAAGAATATTCAGGAATGCAAATTTCTTGTTCTTTTAGGAAGCAAAGTTATGAATATTTTAATTTTATTTTTTGTATTAACATCACTTTTACTTTATAATTCTTGAAGTTAAAAATCAACAATTATGGTTCATGGCAGGGATAGGGGAGGAAGAGGGGATGAGGTCGTGATGTGATAGGGCATTGGCATTTTTATTTTATCATAGAAATGTGAGTGTTTATGTTTGCACAATGCTACAGGACATTTTCCACATAGATTTTTTATTAAAGATTTATTTATGCATACAATAACTGGGGTACAGGCCAAAAGCATGGGGAATGAGAGGGTTTTCCAGAGACAGAGCGGGGAACAGAACAGGCAGACTGACTGAAGTACACTGCTAAGGGGAGCAGCGGGTGAGGCAGGAGAGATCTGCTGTGCCATGTGGGTAGCTTCCTGGCTGGGGTTGAACTATGCAACTCGTGCTGCAGTGGCTGCAGATAGCTTCATACATTGTGTCTTAACCCCTTGTGGCACTAGGGAGGCCCAGATTTTTTTTTTTTTTTTTTGATGGAAAAGACTTAGTAACATACTGGGATCTTCAAATGGAAAAGTTTTTAAGCTTCCTGATGAATTCCTTACCTTTAAATAAGTTTGAAACAACCAAAAGAACTGTGAACGTGCCAATTTAAAGGCTGAGTTCAGAGAGATCAGATCCATTGGAATCAAAGGCTATAGAGTAACTCAGAGGGTCTACTCACGGTCTTCTTGGCATGACAGCTGACAAGGAGAGAGAGGTTAGCAAATAATTTATGTGACTCTTTATTTTCATCCTCAACTATATTTTCATAAGGAGGTCAACATGACTTGTCCGATTGCAATTTAACAAACTCTAGAAATTTTGAGCATGTAAAAATGTGTCACCTTTTAAAAATATATTGTTCCTCAATGTTGAAAAAATTATTCCCTGGCCACTTTTCAACTCAATCATGTGTCAAATTACTCCCATTATTTCTGCAGTGCAGTTATCCTAGTTGCTTTCTAAAACAGAAAACTGAAATTCACTGAGAAGCAATGTTTCATACAAGAGCAGATTTCTACATTGGGTGATCATATGACTCCTTTGAAATATCCCACATTGGCATTTTATGTGATAACTATGACTTTTCTTTTAGAAATCTCTCCAGATTCCAAGTTCTACTGTTCATATCACCAAAGACTCTTTGATATGATTCTAAAGCAGTCATTTATATCAAACTTGCTTTAAATATTTGATTATGTCCTGGTGGTTTTTTTTTTTCCTATGTGTTTCAATTACAGTGGTCTTGAAAGAATATTTACAATTTTAGTTTTCAATGAACTAATATGTCTTTGATAGTAATATTACTATACAATAAAGGGAATGACATATGTTTTATATAATAAACTGTATGCTATTTCCACTTAAGTGGGATGTGCTGGTTTAGGTGAAGTGTTCATTTTTATGACAACACTAAGGCTTTCCATGTCTTACCAGTTTATGACTATGCCATTTGATATTTGATAGTGGATTCTGACTAGGAACATCATGTGATATTTCTGAAATTCAGTTAATTCCTCGGTAAAATGGGTTTTATAATACCACCTAGCTCATGGGATTGATTGTGATGAGGACTGTGGGGTAAGTAGGGGGAGGTGAGCTTCAGGCTTTTCCACCTCCCACCATGCATGCACACTCAGGCAAGTGGCATGGCGTGGCGTGTGTGGCCTGGCGTGGTGCTGAAGATGGAGGAGTGTAGGGGAGTGGAAGGAGGTGTGTGATGGAGAGCTGCAACAAACAGCGGAGAGCATGAAGACACCAACAGGGCTGCTAGAACCAGTAATGAAACCTACCCGGTGTGGGATGTTTGCACTACAAGGACATAGGATATGCAAAGTCCTAGCATACTATATGACTTTGCAGAAAGCTCTTGGTATGCACTTAGCATTATTATTAGCTTTAAATGAGATAACTATAAGAAATTTTTGAACTTTATCAAAGCTATCCCTAAATTGCAGAGGATAGTGTGTTAAATTTCATGCCAGATGATTGATAATTTTAAAAGACCCTGAGAAAATGATATTGTATCTCCTTGTATGTGATTTTCCCTTCAAGTATTTCCTCTTCAGCCTGGCAGTTGCAATTTAAGCACTTATCTCTTTTCTATTATTTCTGTATTGATATAGGAGCTGAGATAGCATATCACTCATGTCCCATATGCACGCAGCATGCAGTGTATATAACCACTATATATAGAATATTTATAAAATGCTCATCATGGAATTAGATCCTAAAGTCAGCAATTTTCTTTAAATTGCAGCTGAAACCAAAAGATGCTTTCCCTGAGGAAGGAAATCTTTTCTTTTCCCCACACCACATGAAGTCAGGAACATGAAGAGGAGCTCATAGAAGCAGCTTTTCTCTTAGGGAGAACTGCTTTTTTCTGATAGTAGTGATGGAGCAATCCTCATATTTGGTTCTGTCATTGAGGGCTTATGTGCTTTCCTATGGGCCCCCGGGGGTCTTGATTTCCTGTGAGGATTAGATAAGCACTTTGCAAGCATACACTCAATATTCATTTATTAAGCAACAGTAAAGTATAATAAATGGGTAACTGTAATAGCCAGTCATGTGAAGTCATGTTTCATATCTTCCAAATATGTGTTACGATGGGTTCCAGTGGGACAACAAGGTGCAGATTATAGAATTAATACTTAGTACATTTTTCACTTCAAATCTATTAACCACATAGATGCCATGTGATATGAAATTTACATGAATGAAAGTGTTTTTGTCTGAAAAGAGTTTTTAAAATATCTTTCAATTTCTTACAAGAGCCACAATTTAAAAATTTAGGACCAGTTTACCGAACAAGGCTCTAAATTTATAGAATCCTCTATGTGTGCAAATATAATCATTGACATTTAATCATATTCTCCCTAGAAATTTCTTTGTGTGTATATGTTGACACTATTTCTATTCTTCTAAAATAATCACAAACATAAAAAAGTCACCCTAGTCATCTTCTCTTCCACATGTAATGTTCCATTAAATAAGTGCTGTTGATTTTACCAAGTATTTTTCCACGTCATTCACTTTTACCCAGTTCCATTACCCAAGTCAAGTCTGTAATATCATCATGTATTGATAGAAAAATTGCAGTAGGCCCATGATTCTCTATCATCCTGCCTTGACCTCCGCCAATATATTCTCTGCTGGGAAGCAGAGTATCCTTTAAAAAAAATGCAAGCCTCTTTACTCCAATTTAACTGCAGGCTCCATGAAAGCAGGTACTCGTAACTATTGAATTCCCTGGGACTAGCATGGTGCTTGGTTGAGAGGAGGCAAAACTGAATATTTGCTTGGGCCTCCCTGTGGCACAAGTGGTTGAGCACAACACTGTGAAGCATCCGCAGCCTCTGCAGCACCAGTTTGATGCAGCACCAGTTCGATCCCTGACCAGCCAGGGAGCAACCCACATGCCACAGCAGATCTCCCCTGTCTCTCCCACTGCTCCCCTCAGCAGTGTATTTTCAGTCAATCTGCCTGTTGTGTTCCCCACTCTGTCTCTGGGGAATCCTCTCACCCAATCCCCGCACCTCTAGTCTGTACCCCAGTTCTTGTATGCATAAATAAATGAATCTTAAAAGAAAAACTTAGTATTTTCGGAGTGAAGAAATGTCTTATATTGAAATAAAAGACTTAAGGAAGTACAAATTATGAACATACAGTGGACTGAACAAAGTGAGGGACTTTTAACCATTTTTCCTAAAAACAATTGTCCATTTGTCCTGAGTTAATTTCTTATTCTGACAAATAGAAGAGTTATTAATTATTCTCTCAGGGTCATTCCTGATCATGATGCCTAAAAGGCTTCAGGAGGACCGTGTTTGCATTTTGAGACAATCTATTTTTCTACACTCATCAGGTCACTTGTGAGAGAAACTTGGATATCTATACAGAGAAAGAAGCACTGGATTTGCAGTATTTTCATTAAACAAATTAAAAAAAAAAAAACCTCATTGTAAAAACAGACCCCGCACAAAGTTTATAGTTACCAAGCTTCTCCCGCTTTCTAGTGCTTCTTTCTTAAGTGTTATCCTTTGTAATATGTGCAGCAGCTCCATGTGGTATCATGAATACTACTATTTAAGCGTTCATCTTCCCAGCTCTCGGGAGTACTGATGGTTGACGACTAAAAGTAAAGGGCGGGGGTGCAAGTGTATGGGGAATATAACCAAAATGAAAATGCATACATTGTGCAAAAATGAAAAATGATGTAAGAATTATATAAAATAAAATATTAAAAAAAGGAGCCCTTCTTCAGAAGTTACCTCACTTAAAAGGAGCTAGAAGGTGCCTTCCCCCAGGCACTCAACATTCCTGGTTACAGCCTGTTTCCAGTGACCAGCACATGTGGGTGTACAAAGGTTAACCAATTTAGTTTCAAATGAAGATAACTCTGGAAAGTGAAATCACATTTAACTGCTTGATGAGACAGTTGTACACTTTGTATCAAGCATGAGCAAGACCCATGAGCAGTAGTTTGCTGCATAAACAGACAATTCAGATTCCATGTTAGCTACCACTGTAAAATCAGTAATTTACTACAACTAACAACTGTGGCTACTTGGACAGTCTCTTATGTCCTAAAGACAGAGAAGAAAGAAAGCTGAGCTTGAGTCAATGATGAGGTGGTCAATGGGTGAAAGATAAAATAAGCTCTTGTTACAGCATAGATCTTTGCAAGAGATTGGATGGCTAACATCAGATCTTGCCTAATGTTGCTCTAGACCAAGGGACTTACTGATTAGCTGAAGAGGTGTGGCAGTGGTGGAATATTCAATCAGATTCATTTGGCCTATTACATACTGCACTTCCTAGAAGCTGCCAGCATTATAGAGACAGCATCAAGGAAGATATTAGTTTGGGTACAATGTCCCACATGAATGGGATGTTATTTTCTTATATTCAGTAATCATCCTTCATCAGTGGAGTACTTCTGTCACTAGTTGGTAGAATACATTGGTTTAGCAACTAAACAGTGGATCTATGAGTGGTCCCACTTGCCATCAATTTTAGTATCTCGCTTTAGGGTATCTTTAATTTTCATCCCCACTCACCTAGGTTCTATGGTTCCAGACATAGTTCCCTGAAGGTTTCAACAGGGTACACAATGTGTATTTCAAATATCATTTAACTTTAGCTGACACCTCAATCACTTTAATCTTGGGTAAAGAGATCAGCAAGCAAGGGAAGGAAACAATATCCCATCATGAAATAATTGACTCAACATTAGGAAGAAGAGTTGTCAAGATGCATGACATGGAAAAAAAAAAAATCAGTGTCACAAGAGTGTCACCCTCCTCAAACATGTCCCTCCATGTTGACAGAAAATTAACAGGTGCAGTAGCCATGAAATATGAAGGACATGGTGGCCAGAAGCTCAGGCCACTTGGGGATGAAGTTCTGGATTGCAATTAGTAGGTCAGCCATGAAGATAGGCTTACTTGCCAAGTGTGAAGAAAATTTAAAAAGGATAGATGGGCCTCCCTGGTGGCACAAAGGGTTAAGACACAACGTATGAAGCTGTCTGCAGCCTCTGCTGCACGAGTTTGATCCCCAGCCAGAGAGCATCCCACATGGCACAGCAGACCTATCCTGTCTCCTTGCTGCTCCCCTGATCAGTCTATTTCAGTCAGTCTGCCTGTTCTGCTCCCCACTCTGTCTCTGGTGAGTCCTCTCACCTCCCACACCTCTGGCCTGTACCCCAGGTCTTGTATGCATACATAAATAAATCTTTAAAAAATAAACTGGATAGTAAAGAAAGCAGAGAGTAGCAATGTATTAGTTAAGAATTCAAGGTCAGGACCTCCCTGGTGGTGGAGTGGGTTGAGTGCAGCATTGCAAAGCTGTCCGCAGCCTCTGTAGTGCAGGTTCGATTCCCAGCTGGCCAGAAAGAAACCCACATGGTGCGGCAGACCTCTCCTGTCTCCCCGCTGCTCCCCTCAGCAGTGCATTTCATCAGTCTGCCTGTTCTCTGCTCCCTGCTCTGTCTCTGGTGATTTATCTTACCCTCCCGTGCCTCTGACTGTACCCCAGTTCTTGTATAAATAAATAAATCTTAAAAATAAAAAAGAATTCAAGGCTGTAACTTCTGCCAATCTTCTATTGTTTGTTTCCCCAGGGGAAAAAAAAATAGGCTGATGCAAGTCTTGGAGCAATTATTTATGGTAAAGTAAACTCAGTATATGAAACAACTAGATCCAAACACTATAGAGAGTAGACTGGTGGATACAAGGTAGGTATTTTGTCCAAGTTTCTCTCCATCCACAGGGGCAATCTTCAGATTCAGAGGAACGAAAGGGATGAACAACTTCCTTCAAAAAGGGATGATACGGAAAGACCGTCTAACTCAAGAGCTCTAAAAGAGCCGAGAGAGCTCTATGTTGCAATTGCTGCACAGTTTCTCTTCTAATTATACCTGGTCCTGCTCCGATCATCTTTCAGCGGCTTTGTTATCAAGAGCACCATCCAATAGAGCTCTTGCAAGCAAATCTAAAATTCTCAGTTTCTAGAGATCCAGCCTCTGACATGGCATTATAATCTCAAAAGGAAATTTAAATACTCTTCAATAATTGGATATAAGATAGTCTTACATGTTTATTTTTGGTTTTATGCACATGAGGGTAACTAAAAAATTCACATGTTGAAGTTTTAACCCTCTACCTAAGAATGTGATTTTATTTGGAGATAAGGTTTTTAAAGAATTAAGATTAAATGAGGTCAGGTCACAGGGGTGGGGAGAGAGAGATAATACAGTAGGGCTGGTGTTCTTATAAGAAGAGGTTGGGGGGGGGGGCGGCTCCCCGGTGGCTCAGCGGGTTGAACAAAGCTCTGTGAAGCTGTTCCCAGCCTCTGTAGTGTGGGTTCGGTTCCCGGCCAGACAGGGAGAATCCCACATGGCACAACAGACCCTCTCCTGTCTCACCCACTGCTCCCCTCAGCAGTGTATTTCATCAGTCTGCCTGTTCTACTCCCCACTCTGTCTCTGGTGAATCCTCTCACCCTCCTGCACCTCTGGCCTGTACCCCAGCTCATGTATAAAATAAATAAATCTCTTAAAAAAAGAAGAAATTAGGACATACACAGAGACAGCAGACAGTGTGTAAATAAATGAACAAACTTGTGAAGAGGCAAAAGAGCATAGCCATTTGAAAGCCAAGAGAGAGGCCTCCCAGGAAGTCCAGGACAAGTACCTGCACTTCTAGCCTCCAGATCTGATAGTAAATACATTTCTGTTACTTAAATCAATCAGTTTTTGGTATTTTGTCATGATATCCTGGGGCTGATACCAATTAATACACAAGGTTATTTTGAATTGGAACACTGCATATCTTCTTTGACTTTATCAACAAATATTTTTCACAAGATGCCCAATTAAAAATGAAGAATTCAGTCTCAAATCTTACCATATGTTGAGAGTCTGGGTGCTCTCCCCCACACAACCCTTTCCTACCCTGTCTTAATCCTCATAGAATAATCAAGATCTCTATGGCAAATGTTTAAAGAGTGAAATAATTATGTTTTCAGTCACAATTTATTTGATTATAGCCTAGAGAATAAGAATTGCAATCTTTTCAAGAAACCTATTACTTTGTGATAAGATTTGATATGTTAAGGATGCTATAGAGACATCAGGCATTACCTCAAAAAACCTAATCCCCAATCTGTGATCACAGTGAGACTTTAGACAGGTCAAACCAAGCCAAGTCAGGAGTTTATAAAATTTGAATACAAAGCTAAGCAAAGGACAACAGCATTGCATATATCTCCATGGGGTCCTTATATAAGTATCTCCTCATCTTTCGCTATTTTTGTTTACATCAACAATAAGTAGAGTGGATTAAATTGTAATAATTAGGTTAATAGTACAACAATAATCACAATACAATGAGATACAATGCAGTGCTAACATATATAAGCATTTATCACACGCTGGCTAACATACTAATAACATATTTGCATCAAATGAATAATCTTTTTGTAAAGATGTATTTACTTATGCATACAAGAACTGGGGTACAGGTCACAGGTGCAGGGGGTGAGAGGATTCACCAGAGACAGAGAGGGGAGCAGAACAGGCAGATGGACCGAAACACACTGCTGAGGGGTGCCCCGGGCGAGACAGGAGAGGTCTGCCGCGCCATGTGGGACTCTCCCTGGCTGGCCGGGAATCGAACCCGTGCTGCAGAGGCTGCGGACAGCATCACAGCGCTGCGCTCAACCCGCTGCACCACTAGGGAGGCTGCAATCTTCCATTTTTTTAGTCCTTACCTAAGGCACAGAACTAGGCTATTTTAAAGTGTTATTACTAACACTTGGGATGCAAAAGTGAGCAAAAGAGTCACAGACCCTTACTTTCATGGGGAAAATGCTTGAATAGTTTCACTCTTCTCTCCTAGCTGCCTTTCTCAATCTACTGCAGGAAGAAATACATTCTGCATAACTTTGTAAGTCTTATCTGCCCTGTGTCAAAGGAATACACATGTGATCTCAGCTCAGTATGATTGCATAACTTCCTCCTCTTTTCCTATTATTATTTAGCAATTACCTTTTCACGTCTTGTTCTGGAATCAACAAAAATGTATTACAAATTTCATATCATATGTTGAAGAAGTTGCAGTCTTCTTAGAAGTACATTAAAATCAATGTCTAGGGGCCTCCCTGGTGGTGTGAGGGTTTTAGCATAGCACATTGAAGCTGTCTGCAGCCTCTGCAGCACGAGTTCGATCCCCGGCCAGGGAACAACCCACATGGTGCAGCAGACCTCTCCTGTCTCTCCGCTGCTCCCCTCAGCAGTGTATTTCAGTCAGTCTGCCCGTTCTGTTCCCTGCTCTGTCTCCGGTGAATCCTCTCACCCCCTGCACCCCAGTTCTTGTAATAAATAAATAAATAAATAAATAAATAAATAAATAAATAAATAAACAAATAAATAAATGTTTAAAAAAATTGATGTCTATCTGTCTCTCTATCTATGAATGAATGAGGTAGACATATCTCAGCATGTCATATAATACAATCACCTCACATATATAGAATAAGTATAATCTCTCAGATTAACCTTCCAACTATGTCAGCATGGAGGTTGGGTAAGATCAGGTGGTTTTCCACACTAGCTATTTTGAAATACACGAGAAGGTCTGAATACACATCAGTGGTTGAACTACACCCCTTTATTTAACTTGAGAGTAGGTGAGGGAACAATGCTATGGTGTAGTCCAAAGACTTGATGTCATTCTGATGGGAAGGGAACATTATTCCCACCAGAATGCTTTGCACTACCTTGCCATCCCTTATTCTGCAAAACAAATAATATTCGATGTTTAATGAAGTCAAATTCCAGAACTGTACCACCTTGCTTATCTTGTCCATAATGTGGGCTGAATGGGACTTAATACTAGGTGTGTGGAGCGTGGGTGCCGAACATGTTGCACTTTGCATGATGCACCTGTCTTTCAGAGTGTGCAATGCCAAGTAGGCTTTTCAGATCACTCTGCATGAAGAGGGGAGTGGGTTCTATTTCTTGTGCTGTTGACAGCCAGATTTTCCTCAATAGTCATAGCACCCATATGCAAGTAGGCCTGCACTCCCTGCTCACTGAATAAAATTCCCCACGCACAGTCTGTTTGCTTGCATCATCTGTGCCCAGTCTCCAGCTTGTTCAACTCACTGGTATGTTGAGTTGATTGCAACGCCCTAGTCCTCTCCCTGGTCCCCCCACTAGCAGCAGGTCACCAAACCTGGATCAAGATACACATGCTTCAGTTCCCTTCTACTGGCAATGAACTGTTCAAATTTTGAGAACAATATTTAGTTTTTATATAGTTGTATTCAGAGGAGATTTTTTTTGTAGCCTCTTCAAAAACTTTCTGCTATTTGTTTACAATAATAGTAAGTCACTGTCATCATCACAATACTGAGAGCACTTCTGACAATGTTCCTTAAATACGGAAGTCATATAATTAATCACTGACATGAGAATACTTTTGAATGTGAAGTAGCATCCCTGATAATCATAATCATACAGGGATAATGTAGAAACAAATACATGTTTTTGCCTACCCTGCTTCCATTTACTCTTTCAGTTCCTACAGCCTTGTTCATGTTCCATTGACTTAGAGGAGATGTTTAGCAGAGCTTCCTTATTATGACATATTTTGGGTGAAGTCTGAAAGTGACTTGTTCAGCAGATGAAGGGATAATGCCTGTTTTTAGGTAATTTTGTTGGAAACTTTTTATTTCGGTGTGCCTCAATAATGAGAAACATTAGCTGGGTTAATTCAACTCCTGGGGCAGTTTGATTTGAAACAATTGGAGTTAAGATATGAATACACAGCATTTTCTTTCTGGGTTATGGAGGAGAGAGAACCAAAGGGAACTTTAGCAAGAAGCTGGGGAGGGCAGCTTGGTAGGCAACCAAACTGCTACCTGCTTTCTTTCCAACTTCCTCGTGCCAACTGCAGTGGCACAGTTGTTTCCTATAGAGAACACTATTCCACTTTCTCAATGCGTTTTTGTGAAAAGAGAGATTTTCAGACACTCGGATATAATGGAGCATTCACACATTTGGCTAAATTTGCCCCCATTGCACAGGGGGATGATGCCAGGAGTACAAGATTGCCCAGAAATGGTCATGGGAATACAGCCTCTACTCACTTAAGAGTGAAAGTAAAGCTACCACCCAGGGTCAAAGGCACATGCCCACAGCATTCTGCTTTCTGCCCTCACCAGTCAGGATGGCAGGAGGTGATCTCATTCATCAGGACATTGTCTTGTAAATTCACCCATGCTGCTGGGTTGCGATTCCATTGACCAGAAGGCCGGTCCTCATGCTCATCCTCATTACTTTCTTCCATGCTGAGGAACCAGGGGAATCTCTCAATACTGCCAATCCAGGCTTTCCATTCCCTGCATTAAAGGATTCTTTATTGCTCATGAGATGAAGTTCTCAACACCATACAGCACGGCTCTACAAAACTCGCCCTTTAACCTTTTAAATTCATGGGATATCACAACTTTATTCTTCCTCAATGTTTCTGCTCCACAGAAATTCACAGGGCCCTGAGCAGCATCCATTACCTGTATCTTTGAACACACCTTCCTTGATAGTTTCCTTCTTTGTTACACTCACTAACCTTTTTAGAAAGCCAAGCACAGCTTCTCCTTTGGGGAAATTTCTTGAATGTCTATTCAGTTCAGCCCTCTCCTTGTGACTCCCCGGTGGCGCAGCTGTTGAGCACTGGGTTGCAAAGCTGCCCGCAGCCTCTGCAGTGCCGATTCTATCCCCGGCCACCAGGCGAGGGTCCTACATGGTGCGCAGACCTCTCCTGCCACCCGCTGCTCCCCTCAGCAGTGTACTTCTCATTCTGCCTGTTCTGTTCCCGGCTCTGGCTCTGGTGAATCCTCTCACCCTCCTGCACTTCTGACTGTACCCAGGGCTTGTATAAATAAATAAATAAATCTTGGGCCTCCCTGGTGGCGCAGCGGTTGAGCGCTGGGTTGCGAAGCTGCTCGCAGCCTCTGCAGCGCCAGTTCGATCCCCGGCTGCTCCCCGGCCACTGGAGAAGGGTCCCACATGGCGCGCAGACCTCTCCTGCCGCCCGCTGCTCCCCTCAGCAGTGTACTTCGGTCCTTCTGCCTGCTCTGCTCCCCGCTCTGGCTCTGGTGAATTCTCTCACCCTCCCATGCTTCTGACTGTACCCAGTGCTTGTATGTATGTATGTATCAATCAATCAATCAATAAATCTTAAAAAAAAAAAAAACTGTTGCAACTTACACTATTAAAAAAATAATTAAATAAATAAAATAAATAAATAAATCTTAAGGGAAAAAAAAAAACCTCTCCAGAGCACCTTAGACTTTTTTCCAAAACAGTAATGACCATTTTTTATCATGAACAAGACTATCAAATATAAGCCACATTATACAAAAAAAAAAAAAAAAAGTGAGAATAACTTTTTAAAATTGTGGAAACTAAAAGGGATAATATAATATATGATATAATTATCTATTTGTTTGATTATACTATTACACCATTTGAGGACAAGTTTTCTCATTTATTTATATAACTTATCATTGTATCTGGCTTATATGAGGATCTTACTAAATGCATTGTATTCCTTAATAGGGGAAATATTTTATGGCTATGAACCAAATGATGGCTCTAAAGGGTCCAGAAATTATGTACAAAAGAAAGTCAGGTCTTTATTACTCTTAAAACTTGGAAAATGAACAAACAAAGCTAATTAAAAAACAAAAAATAATGAAAACCTCTAAATAACTTTCTTTAGGGCCTCCCTGGTGGCGCAAGGGGTTAAGCACCACACTATGAAGCAATCCATAGCCTTTTCAGCATGAGTTCAATACCCGGCCAGGGAGCTACCCACATGGCACAGCAGACCTCTCCTGACTTGCCTGCTGCTCCCCTCGGCAGTGTACTTCGATCAATCTGCCTGTTCTGTTCCCCGCTCTGTCTCTGGTGAATCCTCTCACCCTCTGCACCTCTGGCCTATACCCCAGCTCTTGTAAGCATAAATAAATAAATCTTAGAAAAAGTGAATAATCTTCTAAGTCCTGCCATCTTCACTGTTTGAGGCTATGTGTGCAAGCATATTTTACATACATTGCCCAATATAATGTCACCAAATTCCCAAGTGGAGGTGATCTTACACATTTATAGATGAAAATAAGCTCAGAAAAGGAAAATCATTTGAAATATAACATGTTGAATGGCAGAGACACAATTCAAATCCTATACTCACATCTCAAAGTCTTTAGTTTTCACATCACATTTATTTGCCTCTTCCTCAGCCAATGTTATCAAAAATGTGAGATGTCTATAAGAGTTTGATACAAAAAAGCATTAAATAACACTAAACCTCATATCAAAATTCTAATGATCTGCTAAATGAGTTACCCAGGCACTATACCACACCTCGTATTAACAAAGTTACCCATTTCACTCTCAATCATTATGTCAATGGCATACTCTGCCTTTGCTCAATATGTTCATAGACAATCATATTTAGTTAGGCCATGACCTCTTGCTTTAATCCTCTACTACTTGATGCTACCCAGCCTCCTCTTAGCAGCTATGCAAAGGAGTAGTTTATTTTTTTAAGATTTATTCATTTACGTATGCATAGAAGAACTGGGGTGTAGGCTAGAGGTGCGAGGGAGGTGAGAGGATTCACCAGAGGCAGAACAGGGAGCAGCACAGGCAGATGTACTGAAATGCACAGCTAAGGGGAGCAGTGGCAAGACAGGAGAGGTCTGCTGCACCGTGTGTGTTAGCTCCCTGGGCAGGGATTGAACTCAGGTCTCAGAGGTGATAGCACTGAGACTTAACCCATAGACCACCAAGGAGGTCCCAAAGGAGTAGTTTTAAGAATATTGTAAGGCTTTTTGACGGTACACCAATGTTCAAATCCCATATTGGTAAGTATCCTCACTCTCCAAAGAATCCTGAAGAACCTATGCACAAAGAAGAAAAGTACCATATTGTATTAGCTGGGTCATGACACCACTGGTACATAGCTGGAGCTAGAAAACTAAAGGTCCTCCTGATTCCTCAACTTGAATCAAAAATCTCATGATTATGCCACTTGCTGAATGCTTCATGACACTGAAAATTTAAGTAATAGCCAATATTCACAGATAGATACAAACTAAAATATTTGGATAGGTGGCACATATAAAGGAAATAGAGTAGTTAGATTTAGGGAAATTGATTGGAATAGCCATCTAGTACGCCGTCATAGAGAAGGTGTATTAGAGTGGCAGAAAAAAAGAGGGCATTCACTATACATGTGCATGAACTTTATTTTTTTTTTAAGATTTATTTATTTATGCATACAAGAACTGGGGTACAGGGCAGAAGTGGGTGTGGGGGGTGAGAGGATTCACCAGAGACAGATTGGGGAATGGAACAGGCAGACTGACTGAAATACACTGCTGAGGAGAGCAGCAGGGAGACAGGAGAGGTCTGCTGCACCATGTGGGTAGCTCCCTGGCCAGGGATCGAACTCGTGCTTCAGTGGCTATGGACAGCTTCATAGGTTGCTTCTTAACCCCTTGTACCACCAGGGAGGCTCTGCATGAACTTTAAATTCACAGTGACACTGCTTACTTATCTGCAAATACTTATATATAACCTACCAAATGACAGATACTAATCTATTTTTGTATTAATTTAATAATTATAATAAATATCTTAGGATGTTGTTAGTAATATATTATAGATGAGGAAACTGAGGCTCATTAAGTAATTTATACAAAATGTCACAACCATAGGAAGCAGAAATGGGAGTCCATCCCATATATTTAAGCATCAGTGACCATCTCATTAATAACTAATTAAGGATCAATCAGATTATCCATTGGTATTATCCTTGATTGTCTCAGCAAGGCAATATGCAGAAAGACGCAGAATTAGTCTTTGGACCTCATCAAACAGGAATCATAGAGATAAAAATAATATTCAGTTTCATTAAATTTAAACATTACCATCTTTATTCCATATCAGTCATTAATAGACTTTAATATATGATTCCCAACTTCATATTTCATTTAACAATGTCAATAATTTGCCACCATTAACTAAATAATCTCTCTTTTAATGAGATATCAGCTATATACAGAACTAATTCTTAATCTAAATTCACCTATAACCAAAATATAAATGTTGTAAAGTTAAAAATAACTCATATCTTGGAGTATGTGTCAAACTGTATTGCAAAATAAACAAATTTACTTAAAGGTAAAACAATTCTTTTATTATTTTGAGATAACTTGATTATAAAGGCATTGGAGAAATCACTGAAGGAAGCAGTTTTATTTTATTTTATTTATTTATTTTTTATAGAGGCATGTTTTATTTATTTATTTGTTTGTTTGTTTGTTTGTTTATACATGCACTGGGTATAGTCAGAAGCGCGGGAGGGTGAGAGAATTCACCAGAGCCAGAGCAGGGAGCAGAGCAGGCAGAAGGACCGAAGTACACTGCTAAGGGGAGCAGCAGGCGGCAGGAGAGGTCTGCAAGCCTTGTGGGACCCTCCTCCGGTGGTCGGGGAGCAGCCAGGGATCGAACCGGTGCCGCAGAGGCTGCGGGCAGCTTTGCAACCCAGAGCTCAACCGCTGTAGGAAGCAGTTTAAAAAGCAAGGTGACCACATATCCAGGTTTATACTTATTGTCTCTTGAGAACTATTTTTTAAATATTTACTTATCATTTATGCATACAAGAGCTGGGATGTAGGCCAGATATATGCAGAGGGTGAGAGGATTCACCATGGATCCACTGCAATACAGTGCTGAGGGCAGCAGCTGGTGAGACAGGAGAGGTCTGCACCACAACACAGGTTAGTTCCCTGGCCAGGGATTGAACTTGTGCTGCAGTGGCTGCTGATAGCTTCATAGTGATGAGGCTTAACCCATTGTGCCATCAGGGAGGCTCTTGACAACAATTAATAGCACCTCATTCCACTCTTAAAAAGATCCTAGCTTGAGTGATTAATTATAAAACCACTGGACCTAAAAGAACACACCCGTAAGGACCATCACTCTCCATTGTGGTGGATGATACCAATAAAAAGATAGAAGACACATTCCAGAAACCAAGGATTTTATATTTTACATAGAAAGAAAATTAAAATAGACTGTAACAAATTCCAAGATAAAGTTGTTGAGATAATATGTCTGGGTTGTAGAAGAGAATCACAAAATATAGAGAAAGGATAGGATTAGAAACTGCCTTCAGGAGACATAACACTCCAGTTGAATCATAAAGAAACAGAAATATTAACTAATATTTGGGGATATGTATCAAAAAGATATCATTAAAAGTAGAACAACAAATAAACTTTGACGGAAAGTGTGAAGGACCACTATGTGGTTAAGAAGCAAAGGACGTGGATCAAATGTCATATTTTGAATTCCATGTTTGAAATTCTAGCTATGTGTCTTCTAAAATGTATTGAACCTTGATGAATCTTTATTTCTTTATGGGTGAAATGGAAAACAGTGTTGTATGTGTTGTATGTCTCATATAATTACTCTGACCCTTCAATAAACTAATGTTTGTACAGATGGTGAACAAATGTGAAAAAATGTTCATCAACACTTATCATAAGGGAAATGCAAGTCAAAGCCACAGTGAGGTACCATTGAAAATAAACAACAAATGTTAGCAAGGGTGTGGAAAACCAGGAAACTTTATGAACTATTTGTGGGTATGTATACTGGCCCAGTGCCTACGGAAAAAAGTATGGATGTTTCTAAAAATATATTAAGAAATGCATCTACCATATGGTCCAGAAATCCCACTCCTAAATATCTACTTGAAGAATGCAAAAACGTAATTTGAAAGAACATATGCACTCCTGTGTTCACTGTGCCATTATTTACAATAACAAAGACATATGAGTGGTTTAAGAAAATGTGACACAAGGGCCTCCCTGGTGGTGCAAGGGGTTAAGATGCAACCTATGAAGCTGTCCACAGCCACTGTAGCACAAGCTTGATCCTCCAGCTGGCCAGGGAGCTACCCACATGGCGCAACATACCTCTTCTCTCTCCCCGCTGCTCCCCTCAGCAGTGTATTTCAGTAGATCTGTCTATTCTGTCTATTCTGTCTATATCTGTCTATTCTGCCTCTCGTGAATCCTCTCTTCCTCCACACCTTTGGCCTGTATCCCATATCTTGTATGCATAAATAAATAAATCTTTAAAAAAAAAGAAAATGTGACACAGACACATACACACACACAAACACAAATAATACTACTCAGAATTTTTTTAAAAAAATGAGGTTAAATCTTGTCATTTTCAACAATATGAATGTAACTGGAGGGGTTTATGCTAAGTGAAATAAATCAAAATGAGAAAGAGAAATACAAAATTAATTTATAGAAAAATAAAGCAAGGTACAGACAAAACCGGGCCTCCCAGGTGGCACAGCAGTTGAGCACTGGTTTGCGAAGCTGCCTGAGCCTCTGCAGCGCCGGTTTGATCCCTGGCCACCAGCGAGGGTCCTACGTGGCGCGCAGACCTCTCCTGCTGCCCACTGCTCCCCTCAGCAGTGTACTTCGTCGGTCTGCCTGCTCTGCTCCCTCCTCTGGCTCTGGTTAATTCTCTAACCCTCGTGCTTCTGACTGTTCCCAGTGCTTGCATAAATAAATAAACAAACAAACAAACAAACAAACAAACGAATGAATAAATCTTTTAAAAAAAAAGTACAGACAAAACCAATACAAACTCAGAAATCTGAATGCAGAAATGAGGCTACACCAAGGTGAAGTGAGGATCAAAGTATAGATGGGTAGGACCCAATATACTATAGCTGGGAGGAATATGTGCTCCTTGATGGTGCATATGGTGTGGTCACTTACATTTGAAAGGGTGAGAACCTATACCTCTGAAACGTGTTACTTTATAACAAAATTACTTCAATAAAAATAAATTAATGTATGTTAAAATTTAAAATCTGCAAAAAAGAATGTGAACTATTGGAAATGCTATAAAATTTATTTTTATTGGCTTAATACTGAAATATGTTGAGGGTATGCATGTGAACATCATAATTTGGGAGAGGAAATCAGTTTCTTTGTGACATACCCAATGAGTCAGCTCTTAATCCTGAGGGAAATAGCAATCATTGAATGGGAGTGACATACGGAGGAGTAATATGATCAGACTGGAATTTTTAAAGATTAATCATTCTTGACAAATGTGAGGAGGGTGGAATGGAGATGAGTTTCATAAGTTGTGGAGAAAAACCTTTATTGCCATAAATGAGTGAGTGGCACCATTTAGGGTAGGGGGAGAATATCCCACCTCTACTTAGGAAACATTTAGACAGAATCACCTCATTTACAACCCTTTGCTATACTGCTGGGACATCCCCACCACAAAAACTAACCAAATTAGGGCCATTTAAATATGTAAACTTTATAAAGGTTACATTTAGGGGTGTTCAAATGTTAAAGCCAGAAGTGATCTAAGAACTATTCAGTCTAGTGGTTTTCTACTCTGGCTGCAATTAAAGGCCCCTGGAGAGATTTTATTAAAAAAAAAAAAAAGATGGAAGATGGACAGGATCCTTGAGATATTACTTCCTTCAGAGACACTGAGGCTAGGTGTCTGGAGGAAGCAAATCTATCTGGAATATATGTGGGACATGAGGATGACTATTTCAGAAAAGGATAGAGAGAGAGAGAACATCAGAAAGGGGAAAATGACTGAGAAACAATAAGTAAATAATGCCCCATACCCACCCAGAGTGATGTCCAATGGTTAACCTGTCTCCCACTGGTTAACCTGGGAATTCCCATGGTTTGGTTGATGAAAGTGAGCTTATATGCCTCAGACAGAGAAAAGTCTATACAAATGATCAGCAAGGGACAAACAAGTGGTCAGTTACTAGTTTCAACAGAAGGTAGAAATGCTCATTTGCCCCTGGCTCTAGGATTATCTGTGCCTGCCATGACGTAGTCAGGGATGACATCTACTATTCCCCCTACATGACTTTTATTTCATGCACAGTCAAGATAAAGGGAAGATTCGAGCAGTCATGGTGAACTCATTCTGCACACTTGGATTTTAATGTCTGAATTGGAGAGTCAGAGGAAGCACACACTTGGATATGGAATGAATTCTGATGCATAGTAAATACAAACAAATGAGACTCCAAGCTAAAAAAGTTTCTGTACAGAGAAAGACAACCCATGGGGAAATGCATATCAAAACCACAATGTGAAACCACCTCACATCAATGACAATGGCCCACACTGACATACCTGGTTGCAATAAATGTTGGCAAGTATGTGGAGAAAAAGAAACTCATTTATATATACAGTGGGAATGCAAACTGGTACAGCCACTATGATACAAACTGAACTACCATATGACCCAGCAATTCCATTCTTAGGAATCTACCCAAAGGGCACAAAAAATTACTTCAAAATGAAAGATGCACTTCTATGCTTATTGCAGCACTATTTACAAAAGCTAAGATATGCAAACAACCTAAATGCCCCAAAACAGATGACTGATAAAAAATATGTGGTACATATACACAATTCTCAGCAATGTGAATGGAGCTAGGAGGGATTATGATCAGTGAAATAATTCATAAGGAAAGAGAAAAGTATTGGAATGTTTAGGAGGAATATAGAGAAACAAAACAAAGGGTCAAAAAAAAAAAAAAGACAAAATTTGCAGGTAAACTATTGATCTGAGGCATACAGCAGGGGAGAGAAGAATGAGGGGTCAAAATTTGGGAGGGAAGAGCACAAGGGTATATGGTGATGGTTCATGGGGTATGCGGTGGTGAGAGAGTTATGAGGACTACACTTGAGGGGAGAAATCAAAAAAGAACATAAATTTTAATCAATAATAAAAACAAAGAAAGCCACCCCATGGCTTGGAAGATAAAATATTTGCACATAATCCATATGATAATGGGCTTACATCCAAGATCTACAAAGAGCTCACATAACTAAAAACAACAGTAAAACCCAAATGATCCATTGAAAAATGGGCCAAAGAACTAAAGAGACACCTCTCCAAAGAAGACATACAGGTGGCCAACAGGTAGATGAAAACATGTTCATCATCACTTATCATCAGGGAAATGTAAATCAAAACCACAAGAGATACCACCTCATGCCCGTGATAACAGCTCAAATGAAAAAGACCAGAAACAACAAGTATTAATAAAAATGTGGATGTTGATAAGACTATAGACTGCTCCAGCCCCTGTGGAAAACAGTACAGAGGTTTATCAAAAATTAAAATTAGATTTACCATACATTTCAGCAATTCCAATACTAGACATCTACCCCCCAAATGCTGAAACACTCATTAGAAAGAATGCATGTACACCTATCTTCACTGAGGCACTATTTACAATAGCCAAGTTACACAAATAATCTAAATGTCCAGGGATAGTGGAGTAGATTAGAGGTATGTGGTATATATGCACAGTGGGATACTTGTTGGCTCTTAAAATATTATTTCCTTTGTGATACCATGATTAAAACTGGAAAGGGGAATAAGTGAAATAAGTCCTGAGGAGAAAAAAATAAATATCAGATGATGTCATTTACATGGAGAATAAAAAAAACAAAATAAAGTTTATGATAAAGTTAAACCAATAATAAACCCCAAAATACTGACTGCGGATTCACAGCTAAAATTAGGAGAGGAAAAAGCACAGCGGAAGAGAGACACCATGGGCTATGCTTGAAGATTTGGGTGCCCTTGTCACAGTTGTGGTTTGAGAACATCCATGGAGGAGGTATAATCCAAATGTGTGTGAATCACATACAATATTTTAAAACAATGTTAACCCAATGAAATAAATAAATAAAATGCATAATCCAACTATATTTTTCATAAAAGGGTCATATATTATCTAAAGACAAACAAATTAGACCTAAGTCAAAAAAGATAATTAGGTGGGGGCCTCCCTGGTAGTGCAAGGGGTTAAGACACAACCTATCAAGCTGTCTGCAGCCACTACAGCACAAGTTTGATCCCCAGCAAGGGAGATACCCACATGGCTCAGCAGACCTCTCCTGACTCACCTGCTGCTCCCCTCAGCAGTGTGTTTCAGTCAGTCTGCCTGTTCTGCTCCCCACTCTGTCTCTGGTGAATCCTCTCACCCCCCGCCACCTTTGTATGCATAAATAAATAAATTGTTAAAAAAAAGATAATTAGGGACAAAAATAGCACTATATAATGATCAAGGGTGAAAATGATCACTAATATATAATACAACTATTAGTGTACTTAAAGCAACATATTACATTATTATAGTGGAAGTCAACACACCAGTAATGTAAGTGGATAAGAATAGAATAGGAAGAAATAACGGTCTTTAATAAAGCTATGAATCATATAACCTCAATTGCCTAAACTAAAATATGTAAATACACATTCTTCTCAAGTTCACATGGAACTTTCTCTAGGATATACAATATGTTGGGGAAAATTCTCAAAAATACATTAAAATTAATATTACATCAAGCAGCTTTTTGACAAAAGGGTATAAAGTTAAAAACCAAATGCAAAAAAACCTGGAAAAAATCCAATCATGGAGATTAAACAAAATGCTTTTGTTTAATTTCTGGGTGAATGAAGTAATTAAAGGAGAAGTAATTTTGACTTCTTGGAGGAATATAAAGACACCAAATAAAGTGTGAGGGAAAAAAGGGCAAAACTAGAAGGAAAACTATAAATCAGAGGCATACAGCAAGGAAGGGGGAAGAAGAGGGATCAAAACAGTGAAGGAAGAGCACAAGACTCTGTGGAGACAGCTCATGGTGACTTGGTGGTGAGAATTTTATGGAGATTACACAACCAAACACTGTACAAAAATGAACGATGATATAACCACATATATACTGCTATATATATTATATATAGTGATATATATATAACTATATTAAATAAATAAAATGATAAATAAAAATGACATTAGCATGGCTTCCTAAGAAAAGAAGTATGGTAATTCAAATGAATAAAGTAGAAATCTGAGAGGCAAATTTAAGACACCATTTTTAATACAAAGGATCATAATAAAATTAGAAGATATGAACAACTTTTTTTTTTAATCATGCTGCCTTCCATGACTGAACCAGGATGAAACAGATAGCTCGGACAGACCAGTCACAAACCCAGAAATCAAAACACTAATCAAAAGGCCCAATATGAACAAAAGCCCAAGACCAAATGACTTCATTAGTGAATTCTACCAATCTTTCAATCTAACACCTAGTTTTCTCAAACACTTTCTATAAGTGAGAAGTGTGGAAAGCTCCCAAGCACATTTTATGAGACAAAAATTACCTTGATCCAAAATCAAACAAGATAACACACAAAAAGAAAACTATGGACAGATATTCCTTAGTAACACAGACGTAAATATCCTCAGCAAAATCTTTGAAAATGGAATACAGAAATCTATGAAGGGATTCATTCATGATGATGAAGTGGGGTTCATTCTAGGGATGCAAGGCTGGTTCAAATATGAAAATCAATGTCATTCACCACATCATAAAACATAAAAATAAAAATCATATTATCATTTTAATAAAAATCTTTTAAAAACTATCACCTATTCATGGTAAAATCTCTCAATGAAATGGCAGTTAAATAAACATATTTCAACATAATAAAGGCCATAAATAGCAAAACCTTAGTCAATATCATGCTCAGTGGTGATAAACTGAAAGCATTTCCATAAAATCAAAAACAAGGCGATGATATCCACTTTCATCAATATATTTTAACATCATATTGGAAGTTAGAACTATTAGGCATGAAAAAGACAAAGATGACATAACGTTCCAAAATCTGGAAAAAAATCACAATTGACATAATATTATGCACAGAAAATTAAAATAAATTCTGCCATAAAACAACTAGAAATAGGGGCCTCTGCGGTGGTGCTGCGGTTGAGCGCTGCGTTGCAAAGCTTCCCGCAGCCTCTGCAGCGCTGGTTCCATCCCCGGCTGCTCCCCAGCCACCAGAGGAGGGTCCCACATGGCGCGCAGACCTCTCCTGCCGCCTGCTGCTCCCCTCAGCAGTGTACTTTGTCAGTCTGCCTGTTCTGTTCCCCGTTCTGGCTCTGGTGAATTCTCTCAACCTCCCGTGCTTCTGACTGTACCCAGTGCTTGTATAAATAAATAAATAAATCTAAAAAAAACCAAAAAACAAACAAACTAAAAAAAAAAAACAACAAACAACTAGAAATAATAAATAAAGACACTTAGGTGGCAGGATACAAAATCAAAAAGCAAATATCTGTTGTGTTTCTATATGTAAACAATGACTTAGAAGAAAGAGAAATTAAGAAGGCAACCCTACTTACAATGACACCAAAGAGGATGAAATACCTGGGAATTAATTTAGCAAATGAGGAGAAGAATCTCTACATTGAAAACTATAACACACTGTCAAATCAAATAGAATAAGAGACAAATAAATGGAAAGACAGTCTATGTTCATGGTTTGGGAGAATGAACATTGACAAAAATAGCCATATTATCTAAAGCAATTTACAGATTCAATGCAGTATATGTCAAAATTCCAATGATATTCTTCAAGGAAATTGAACAATTATATAATTTGTTTGAAACCACAAAAGACCCCAAATATTCAAATCAATTCTGAAAGAAAAGAATACAAATTGAGGTGTTATACTCCCTGGCTTCAAACTGGATTTCGACAGTGACAGTATTCAAAACAGTCTGGTACTGCTAAACAGAATAGAGACTAATGGAGTAGAATAGTGAACTCAGAAATAAAACCACACAAATATGGATGTAGACAGTTAATATTTGACAAAGAAGTGAAAACCATATAATGGAGTAAGGAAAGTCTTTTTAGCAAATGGTACTAGGAAACTTGGACAGACACATGCAAAAGAAAAATAAAAAAGAAACAAACTTAACTCCATACCCAAATAGTAGTTCAAATTTGATGGAAAAAAAACTTGTGTAAGACCTAAAACGATAAATAAAATATAAAATATATAAATAAAATATAAAATATTTTATAAAATAAAATGTAGGCGATGCCCTCCTATGCCATTAACTGTACAGAGATATTTGGGGACACAACACCAATGGGAAGGGATGCAAAAACAAAAATAAACAAATGGAACTACCATCTAAGTAAACATTTTTGACACTGTGAAATAAACCACCACAAAACCAAAAAGACAATATAAAGACTGGGTGAACGTATTTGCACATCAGATATTGACAAGTGGTTTGATTGTCAAAATACATAAAGAACTGATGCAATTAATAGCAAAAAGTAATCCAATCAAAACATGGGCAAAGACTTACATTGACATCTTTCTAAAGAAGATAGACAAAAGGTCCACAGGCATGTGAAAAAATTTTCAACATCACTTATTAAAAGGGAAACATGGGCTTCCCTGGTGAAGTCTCAAGGGGTGAAGTCACAAGGGGTGAAGTCTCTGCACTACAAAGCTACCCGCAGCCACTGCAGCATGAGTTCGATCCCTGGCCAGGGAGCAACCCAGATGGTGCAGCAGACCTCTCCACTCAGCAATGTATACACAGTCTCCTGTTCTGCTCCCCATTCTGTCTCTGATTTATCCTCTCAACACTGCACATCTGGCCTATACCTTAGTTCTTCTCCACAAAAATAAATAAATAAAAAGTAAAAAAAAAAAATCATATAGTTATGTAAACTAGCGGCAGTGCAAAGTTACAATCATGTCCATCCAAACAGGCAGCTGATCAGTAATGGCTTTGGAGGAGATATGGAAGCAGCATGTCCTATAGTGGGATGTTTTTTCTAATCCTGCAATGACAGCTTCCAGCCTCAGGGTTGTCTTTGAGGTGCCATGGTTTCATGGTCGGTCACATGCACTTCTCTGGTTTACAGACTTTGGATTCTGATTGTTTGGATTCACAATCTGGCTCTATCACTTGTTAGTTAAATGACATTGGGCAAGTTATTTAATCTATTAGTTTCCTATTCTAGAAAATGAGAATAATATTGGTAAGTTTTGAGTAGGACTTTTGAGGGGTTAAATGCAAAAATGCATTAAAAGATGTTAGAACAGTGTCTGGTGAATAGTAGGCACTAAACACACTTTTCTGATTCACATTATTGACATTTCAAAGAGAAAAGAATCGGGGCCTCGCAGTGACGCAGCGGTTGAGCGGTTGAGCGCTGGGTTGCGAAGCTGCCTGAAGCCTCTGCAGCGCCGGTTTGATCCCCAGCCACCACTGGCGAGGGTCCCACATGGTGCGCAGACCTCTCCTGCCGCCCGCTGCTCCCTTCAGCAGTGTACTTCGTCAGTCTGCCTGTTCTGTTCCCCTCTCTGGCTCTGGTGAATTCTCTCACCCTCCCGTGCTTCTGACTGTACCCAGTGCTTGTATAAATAAACAAATAAATCTTAAAAAAAAAAAAAATCCTTGGGGAAAAAAAAGAGAAACTATAGAAGAGGGAACAGGACTTCCCTTAGAAGCCTAAAATAGGGCCTCCCTCGTGGTGCATGGGGTTAAGACACAACCTACAAAGCTAGCCACTGCAGCATGAGTTCGATCCCTCTCCAGGGAGCTACCCACATGGCACAGCAAACCTCTCCTGACTCGCCCACTGCTCCCCTCAGCAATGTATTTCAGTCAGTCTGCCTGTTCTGTTCCCCACTCTGTCTCTGGTGAATCCTCTCACTCACCACATCTCTGGCCTGTACCCAAGCGCTTGTATGCATGAATAAATACATCTTTAAAAAAAAAGAATAATGCCTCTAACTCACTTTGAATACGTAGTCGAAATAAATATTTACTAGCTAAATACTGGAAGCCAGGTGCTCTTCTAGCCATGCAATCTCTAAATAAACATTAAAAAAAAATGTACTCTTTCTCAGGGGAGTCCATGATTTACTTCAGTGTCTATAGCGGTTAAGAATCAGGGATAACACTCCAAACTCAAGTTTTCTGTAAAGATGAAATAAGCTGATAATTATGAAGTTTTTAACATATTGCCACATAGTGAGTATTCAACTAATGATGGCTATTTTTATTATTACTAGGAGAGGCACAAACAGAAATTGACTCTACTGTGACATACGGTACACAGTGACAGCACAGCGGTGGTGGGGTCTCCAAGAAGGATTGAGCCATCTTCTTTTACTCTACCTCGACCTGGGTAGAGGCACTTTTTTTTTTTTTAAGATTTATTTTTGGGCCTCCCCGGTGGCACAGTGGGTTTAGCACAATGCTGTGAAGCTGTCCGCAGCCTTTGAAGTGCAGGTTCGATCCCAGCTGGCCACAGAGATACTCACACGGGCCGGCAGGCCTCCCCTGACTCGCCTGCTGCTCCCCTCAGCAGTGTATTTTGTCACTCTGCTTGTTCTGCTCCATGCTCTGTCTCTGGTGAATTCTCTCACCCTCCCTCACATCTGGCTTGTACACCAGTTCTTGTATGCGTGAATAAATAAATCTTTAAAAAAGGATTTATTTTTATTTATTTATGTATACAAAAACTGAGCTGTAAGCCAGGGACTGGTGAGGATTCACCAGAGACAGAGTGGGGAGCGCAATAGTCAGATCTACTAAAATGCACTGCTGAGGGGAGCAGTGGGCGAGGCAGGAGAGGTCTGCTGCGCCACGTGGGTAGCTCCCTGGCCCAGGATCAAACTCATGCTGCAGTGGCTGGTAATAGCTTGATAGCACTGAGACTCCAACCCCCGTGCCACTAGGGAAGCCCCTAGAGACCCTTGTTGATGTATATCCAAAAATAAGAATGTCAGATGCAGGTGGTTATTTCATAGCAGGAAGAACAATCTTTTCCTCCAATGAAAAGTAGCAAACTTTATCAATGCAGACATGTTTAACTTGGCTCAGGTACTCAGGGTGGTAGTTGGAGACTCAGTCACTTGAGGGGAGTGTTAAATGGGTAAAATGCTATATGAGAAAATTTATGCTAGACTTTCTTCAAACTTTTGATGGTTTTATATTAATCTTAGAAAATAGCAGTTTTTCTTTCATTAGAAAACTTTACATTTTTCAAAATCAGTACACTAGTAAGGTTTACATTGTGAAATATTAAGATTTATGAGTCTTACAGGCTAAAACTAACCTTTCAAAGATTTCTTTTTTTTTTTTTTTTTTTTTTTTGCAAAGAACATAGACTTTGGTTTTTGCCTCTTTCAATCATGTTTTCTAATTTGATATATATTTAAAGTTTGTTTTTTTTTTTTTCAGTTACATAGTGAAGGTTTTCCAAATATCTCTGAAATACAATTTGAGTTGAATCTTGTCATTGCAAAAATAGTAATAAAGAGAAGCTAATATACTATCCACAATTGCTGAAATACCTTGGGGCGTGAAGCATATAGAAAGACTTGACTCAGATTTTATTATTGTTCAAGGAATTGCAGTTGAACCCTGAATAAGTTGTGAGTGGAATGAACCCCTCACAGTAAATATCTGCATATATAAATTTTGATTCCCTCAAAATTTAACTTCTAATAGCCTGTTGTTGACTCAAAGCCTTACTGATAACATAAAATTTACTATTATTCTATGTTATATACTGTATTCTTACAATTAAATAAGCAATATGATATAAAATGTTATTTAAAAATTATAAGAGAAAATGCATTTACTTGTAGTAATGTGCTGTATCTATCAATACTATAATTTTTTTAAGATTTAGTAATTTATGCATACAAGAACTGGGGTACATACCAGAGGTTTGCGGGAGAGAGGATTCACCAGAGACAGAATGGGGAACAGAAAAGACAGACTGACTGAAATACACTGCTGAGGGGAACAGCGGGCGAGACAGGAGAGGTCTGCTGTGCCTTGTGGGTACCTCCCTGGCCAGGGATCGAACTAGTGCTCAGTGGCGGCAGATAGCTTTATAGAGCTGTGCTTAACCTTTTGCACCACCAGGGAGGCCTGCCATAACATAATTTGCAACACCTGTTTGCAAGAAAACATATACATTTCTATGAAATGCACAGAAAAATGTGCTTTTCAACATTTTGTTGTTAAAAGGATCAACTGACTATCATAATAGCTCCCCATGATAGCATTTTTTTAAATCAAAGAATGAAAACCTATCCAATTCTCAGTAAGGTGGATAATTTAGAATTAGATTTTATGTAGGAAGCAGGGGAGGGTAGGGGCCTCCTTGGTGGTGCAAGGTGTTAAGATGAAGCACTATGAAGCTATCCACAGCCACTTCAGAAGGAGTTTGATCCCTGGCCAGACCAGGGAGGTGACCCATATGGTGCAGCAGACCTCTCCTGTCTCGCCCATTGCTCCCCTCAGCCATGTATTTCAGTAGATCCACCTGTTCTGCTCCCCACTCTGTCTCTGATGAATCCTCTCACCAAATGTGTATCTGGCCTGCACCCAAAATCTTGTATGCATAAATAAATAAATCTTTAAAAAATAATGGGGAGGGTATACTACAGTTTCATTTTAATTTCAATATTTATTTACTAATTGCTAAATCTGGAGTTCTGCTTTGGATATGCAGAAGTAGGGGGTCAGGTATATAATAGAAAAATATACAATTCCTGCTTGAATTAACTCACAACTTTATTTTAGGTAGGAAGATGAATTAAATAGTGATTTCTAGCCCTGGTTGTATATAAGAATAACCCATGGATCTTGTTAAGAATACAGAATAGACTATCTGGTATTGGGCCTGAGATTTTCTATTTTTATCAATAGCCCCAAATCATTGTGATTCACAGTCACATTTAGGGAACACAGAATTAGATGCATGTTCAACTTCCTTCCAGGTTTAGAATACTAGCTTATTCTAAATGCTTCTTACAAAAATAGTGAGAGAAAAAAATAAAAGTATATGTTTCTGTCAGCAGAGCATTGCTCTATAAGGGAACATAGGGGCAAAAAGGATGCAAGCTGTAGATGAGGAGAAGGAATTGCCTGGAAAGTTATGGGCAGCTTGGGCCAGCACCAAACTGTAAGTACCTTAGGCTAAAGGCAGACTGCCTAGTTTAGGTAACATTTAGTGACTTAGACTAGCTATGAAAACTAAGTCAGTTCACTTGCTTATGTTTCTAATTTTTTCCTAGATAGAAAAATAATAAATCATCACATATATCTGTGCTTTACTAGCAAAGCCATGCAATGCAACTGCTTCCTTTCTTTAAGGAAAAAAATCAGCACAAATGAAATTGTGTAGATAAAGTCAATTAAATAGGAAAAGGTCTCTATCACAAACAACCAATGTAAGTGCCTATTGAAGGTTGTATGCAATAACAATGAAACTAGTCTTTGCATTTGCTAACATTAATTTATAAATACTGAAACATCAGGAAAACTGTTGTTATATTTCATTATATATACTAGTTATATATTATTATTGTTAATAACTTAATTATTTAACATTTATTTATTAAATGTTTGATATCTTCAGATATCATGTTTTGAAGCATTTTCCACATTTTTTCAATCTGAATTACAAAACTATAAATACATTCTGTTTTGATTCCCATTTTACTGACAAAGAAATTGAGGTTTATAGAAATCAAATTCCTTGAGATTTCCAGTTGGCAAGGTCAGGGCAATTGACTATGTTATGTTTATATGACACACATTACATACATGTAAGAAAATGCTTCAAGGAAATGCATACGAACATGTTAGCAATTCTTTATAGGTGGTTGAATTAAAAATATAGTTTGTGTTCTTCCCAATGCTTCTTGTTTTTTCCATATTTTTTATAATTTTTTATGATTAGAAATATAATTATATTTTCTTTATTAGAATAGAAACTACATATTAGAAATGTCATAAGGAAATTCATCAGATATTGAGAAACATGACATTTTATTTAGGAAAGAAACTATGACATTAAACAATATTCTTTTGCTTACAATTTCTAAAGTTTCTTCATAGAAAATATTAAAAAATAACCTTATTTAGCATAGATGATCCATTATAATCTATACATTAGGTATTGTGCAAAACAATCTCTAAAACATTTTTGTCAGATGCATTCTATGCTCTGATTTTATCAAACCACTTAAAGGTGTGAAATTCCTTCATAAGTTAGTGCCAGCACAGGTGATTCAACTTGCTTAGACTCTCTGGGCTATATACCCTTTTTGAGAGCAAGAGTTATATTTTCTCAACACAGGTATTGAATTTGCCTAACAGTTTTTGCTAAACAATAAGTCTATAGTACATATTTAGTACATAACAAAATGGTATTTGTTTACATTCTCCTTTCTCCATTTTTTAGTGCAACAAAGTGGTTAAATCCAGGATTTAGTGCCAGAAAAAATGGAAAAGTAGTTCTCACTTTTACTCTATTCATTCGTGTTTGAATTTTTTATAGTGGAAATGTATACGTATATATATATATATATATTTCATATATTCATTTCATATATTTATTTCATATATTTATGAGAAAGTATGTTTAACACATTTTTTAAAAGATTTTTTTTTATTTATTTACACAAGAACCGGGATACAGTGTTCCAATTCAAAATAACCTTGTGTATTAATTGGTATCAGCCCCAGGATATCATGACAAAATACCAAAAACTGATTGATTTAAGTAACAGAAATGTATTTACTATCAGATCTGGAGGCTAGAAGTGCAGGTACTTGTCCTGGACTTCCTGGGAGGCCTCTCTCTTGGCTTTCAAATGACTATGCTCTTGTTGCCTCTTCACAAGTTTGTTCATTTATTTACACACTGTCTGCTGTCCCTGTGTATGTCCTAATCTCTTCTTTTTATAAGAAATTTATTTATTTTATACATGAGCTGGGGTACAGGCCAGAGGTGCAGGAGGGTGAGAGGATTCACCAGAGACAGAGTGGGGAACAGAACAGGCAGACTGACGAAATACACTGCTGAGGGGAGCAGTGGGCGAGACAGGAGAGGTCTGCTCGCCATGTGGGATTCTTGCTGTCTGGGATCCAACCCTCGCTGCAGAGGCTGCGGACAGCTTCACAGTGCGGTGCTTAACCACCTGTGCCACCAGGGGAGACCCATGTTTAACACATTTTTTAGATGTATCTTCATTTATTTTTGCATGCAAGAACTGGGGTGCATGGTGGAGGTAGTGAGTGTGTGTGTGTGAGTGTGAGAGAGAGAGAGGAATCACCAGAGATAGAGCAGGGAGCAGAACAGGTGGATTGCCTGAAATAGGGGAGAGTGGTTGAGACAGGAGAGGTCTGCTGTGCCATGTGGGTAGCTGCCTGGACCGGAATCAAACTCGTACTGCAGTGGCTGTGGATAGCTTCATAGTGCTGATGCTTAACCCCCTGCACCACCAGGGAGGCCCCAGTTTAATACATTTTCACTGACAGATAGGAATAGGTTAGCTATTATTATAAGCCATTATTATCTTTTAAACCTCAGTTCAAATATCACCACTTTTCTAAAGCATTCCCATTAGGACTTAGTTCATTTCTCTATCTTCTCAGTTTCTGTTTTGCATTTATGCCTTTAAATCTACACAATTCACTGCATCGCTATTATTTATGACTGTTTTAGTTGAGAGATAAACTAATTCATCTCTATACTCTAAAGTGTTAAAACACAGTACAGTTTATTTTTATTTTTTTAAGACTTATTTATTTATACAAGAGCTGGGGTACAGGTCAGAGGTTCGGGAGGATGAGATAATTCACCAGAGACAGAGCAGGAGCAGAATAGGCAGACTGACTGAAATACACTGCTGAGGGGAGCAGCAGGTGAGTCATGAGAGGTCTGCTGCACCATTTGGGAATCTCCCTGCCTGGTGGGGATCGAACCCACGCTACAGAGTCTGCAGACAGCTTCACAGCGCTGCGCTCAACCACCTGCGCCACCAGGGAGGCCATAGTATGGATTTGATAACAACTAAAAATGCACATGTCTGCTTTCTCATAACTCACAGGCTATTTAAGATCTCTCTGAGAGGGTACACCTGAGTAAACACACCTGCTTCTAGTTATCCCAACACCCCTCTGCTATGAAAACCTCTTAACAAGCTATCTACCACTGATCCCAACTCCTGCCTTTCACTCTTTATTACCCTTTCCTATTAATTTTTTATCCTTAGTACTTACTACCATCTACCATTACATAAACTTTATTTAATCATCACTTTATTGCTTTTCACTCTCACAAGAATATAAGTTCCAGGAAGTCTATTTGGTTTACTAATAGATCCCGAAGTCTAAAAGTCCTGGTATAAGGAAGTACACAGTTAATATTTGTTGTTAAACAAACTCCATGTACAAAATCACCTATGTATACAGAGAATGTGAGAGCCATGGGGTAGCTGTACTATAAAAAGCCCAAGTCCTTACTTTCTTTTTTTTTTAAGATTTATTTATTTATTTATACAGGAGCTGGGGTACAGGCCAGATGCAGGGGAGGGTGAGAGGATTCGCCAGAGACAGTGCAGGGGACAGAACAGGCAGACTGACGAAATACACTGCTGAGGGGAGCAGTGAGCGAGACAGGAGAGGTCTGCCGGGCCATGTGGGTTGCTCCGAGGCTGGCCGGGTTCAAACTGGCACTGCAGAGGCTGCAGACAGCTTTACAGTGCTGTGCTCAACCACCTGCACTGCCCGGGAGGCCCCCAAGTCCTTTTCTTGAATATTGTTTGAATAACCAATGAGCAGAAGTGAGCTTAAGATATAATTGGGAAAGAACTTCAAGTGGAAGTCTTTTATATTGACCGATGAGTGCAGATCTCTTCAAGTTATTGTTTCTAGCAGTCAATCAAGTGAAAGGAAAGGTAGACATCCTGATGTTATGTGTACATTATCTACTAAGGGGAACCTCTCAGCCTATGGCTTACAAAGGCTTTGAGGGGAGTATCCACACCCAGCCTGCCATTCACCTGAAGCTGTTTACTACACTGTCTCTCACATGAGGGAATGGGTGAATAATGTCATAAAGTTTACCCCACAAATTGTTTTAGTTTGAATCATACTTAATGCAGGTAGTATACCCATCCAAGACAGGATACAATTTCAAGGCCTCCTTTTAGAGTATAAACCTTTTCCTATGCAGTATACCAGGGTAAACAGAGTGAGAAACAGACTCTGAGGTAGTTGCTGATAATCTGCAACAGATTGGGAATAATAATGAAAAAAAAAAGTTTTATAACATTCACTAACTTTTCTTTTGGCAATATGAAACTAATGTGGCTTCATGTTTTTTTTCAGAATTTTGCTATTTTTACTTAGTAAAACAAGACTGTGTGCTGACAATTCCCTATCTACTACTATCCTTATTTTATCTTTTATGGGGAAATGCTCAGTTTATCCAAAATTTCATTCACACATTATATATAAAGTTAAAAAGAGGGCCTCCTTGGTGGCGCAAGGGGCTAAGATGCAACCTATGAAGCTATCTGCAGCCTCTACAACACTAGTTCAATCCCCGGCCGGCCAAGGAGCTACCCACATGGTGCAGCAGACCTCTCCTGCCTCACCCGCTGCTCCCCTCAGCAGTGTACTTCAGTCAATCCGCCTGTTGTGTTCCCAACTCTGTCTCTAGTGAATCCTATCACCCCCACATCTCTAGCCTAAAGCCCTGCTCTTCAACACAAAAAATAAAAAAAAAAATTAATATCATCAGTAAGATGAGACAAGAGGATATCCAAAACATTTAGTATGTCTTTAATACAGAATTCAGTAATGGTTATTCATAATAGTATCCTCATCATGCAAACACCAATTATGTTTCCTTCTTTCAAGATAATGTATTTTTAGTGTGATAGATTGGGATTGAGCAGGTCTTTGGAAGAGGTGGCATCTGATCATTACAGTCACCTCAGTAGCAGTGGAAAATCTGATCCTAAGAATGCTGTTTCATAGTTTCTTGATTTTATTTACTAAGAATAAAGAACTAGGAATTGTTCAAAGTGAGACCCTTTTCCCAATGTAGATAAACATATTTAACACATATTAGTGACTATAGACAATCTGAAATAGCTGTTTGTGCCATTGTTTCATTGTAAGTGGCATTGCTAATGCATGCTAAAATTTTTATCATCAATTTTTCCAAACAGGAATTAACCTCTCCAGAATTATAATGTTACAAATGCATATCAACAACTTAAACTTGTGCGTCAAAGTAAATGACAGTTTGTGACTGACATCCAGCCATGACAGTTTGTTGGAAATGAGTTTAAAGCGTCTTTTTTTTTTTTAAAGATTTATTTATTTATTTATACAAGCACTGGGTACAGTCAGAAGCGAGGGAGGGTGAGAGAATTCACCAGAGCCAGAGAGGGGAGCAGAGCAGCGTCTTTCTAAGAGAGTTCCTTTTTCAATGCATCCATGCCAAAATTTGCTGTTGCTTGTTTTTTTGATATGTGCCATTCTCACTGGTGTAAGATGGTATCTCAGTATGGTTTTGATTTGCATTTTTCTGATGATAAGGGATGTTGAACCTTTTTTCATATGCCTATTGGCCATTTGCATTTCCTCTTTGGAGAAGTGTCTTTAAGTTCTTCAACCCAATTCCTGAGTGGATTGTTTACTTTGCTGTTGTTGAGTCATGTGAGTTCTTTGTATATCTTTGTGATTGGTCCCTTATCAGTTGACTGGCTTGCAAAGATTTTTTTCCCAATCAGTGGGGTGTCTCTCTGTTTTGTTAATGTCCTTTTACTGTGCAGAAGCTTTTCAGTTTGACCTAATCCTGGATGTTTATCTTTTCCTTGACTTTCTTTGCTTTGGGTGATGAGTCAGAAAAATATCAGATGGTTTCACTTATAGCAGGAATATAGGGAAAACCAAATAATACATCAGTGTAAGAAAACAATAACAGTACAAAACACAACAAAGCAAAAATGGACAATTATAAACCACAGACATCCTGCTGGGGAGGGGGAGGGAGGGAGGAGCACAGGGGACTGAGGTGATGGTGCACGGGTGCATTGGGGAAGGAGACTATGGAGACAACGCCTGAGGGGGTGGGGGAAGCAAATATTGTTTAAAAATGAACAATGATATAAAAAATAAAAATGAAAAAGTAAAAAAATGAAAAAGTAAAAAAATAAAACATCTTTCAATAGAAAGTCTCTCTCTGTTTCTGTGTAACATAGAGCAGGGTGTCCTACTGTATCAATATCATCAAATATATGTAAATAAATTGTCAATGGACAGATAGCTTTTGTCCTGCATGATACAGATGCAACTTTGAAAAGCTGTTCCATTTTATAAAGACATTGCTCATTTCCTTTTTTCCAGAAAAACAGACTGGGAATATGAGGTGTGAGTGAATAACTAGTGATATTTAATTATCACAAGCTGAACACATGGCATTTTACTAAGTATTGGGTCAATTCACATTTCTAAATTAATTAAAGTAATGAGAAGAAAATATCAAATAACAACAGTTGGTCCATATTTAGTCAAGACTACATGATATAGCTGAAAAACACTAACAACACTTGTACAGTTAACATGTAATCCTGTAATATGTTTTTACTTTTCTCTGTTTTTTATCTTTTTTCGTGTGTGTGTGTGTGTGTGTGTGTGTGATAACAGCAGAATGATATTAATAAACCAGTCCTGAAACATTGTAAAATTGTGGTAATTAATGTTGGAATCACTACAGATGCATTGATGACCTGATTTATCATCAACCCCTAGCCATTTGTAGCTTCATCTGAGATCTGATCGTTTCTAGGACTGCTCTGCCCTCTTCCAGGGCTCTCGCTGTGACTATCTTTTAGACACCTCTCTCACTGTTGAGCAGAGGAAAGGCATGAAGTGAGAAGAATCATTTCATGGTAGGTTTTGTATTTCTCAGAGACTATAACATAAACATTCTCTCTGCAGTTGCTACTACATACCAAATATCTCACATTTGTGTAGGAGACACTGCACATAAATCTCTCTGCACTAAGACAAAGGAGATTCCTGGGCAAAAAGCCAGAAATATCACAGTTGGCTGTTGGGCAAAATAGAACTATGCACGTTGTGTTTTCCAGCGATAAATGCTTCTACTATAATTTTTGTATCTTTTAAATTACTAGATTTTATTTTTAGAGCAGTTTTTGGTTTAGAGAAACATGTCAGAAAGTACAGATTTCCCATATAATGCCTCAGTTGGTGCCTGGAACCCCCAGTTATGCACTTATTGCATTAGTGTTGTGTAGATTATGAACCAATATTGATTCATTATTATTGACCAAAGTCCAGAGTTAACATTAGGTTTCACCCTTTGTATTGTACATGCTATGGGTTTTGGAAAATGATTCATGATATGTACCCAACATTATATTACTATCCAGAAGAGTTTCACTGACCCCCAAATCCCCTGTTGTCTGACTCTCTTCCCTCTAGTCCCTTGTAACCACTGATCCTTTCCTCTAGCTCTAGTTTTATATTTTTGAGGATGTTACATAGTTTGAATCATACAGTATACAGTTTTCATTTTTTTTTTTTACTGAGCAATATGATTTCAAGATTACCCCATGCCTTTCCACAGCTTGATAACCTATTTGTTTTCATAAACTGAATAATAGTCCATTGACTGCATATACATCAGTGTGTTTATCTATCCACCTACCAAAGCACAAGTTTTCACATTTATGAATGTGCTTCTATAATTATAGTGTGCAGGGTTTTAGTGTACACATGTTTTCAGTTCTTTTCAGTGGAATTGTAGGGTGATTGCTGGACCATTATTTAAGAGTATGTTTAGTATTACAAGAAGCCGCCAAACTGTTTTCCAAAGTGGATGTGCTATTGTGTATTCCTATGAGCTGTGACTGAGTTTCCACCACTCCTTGAATTTTGTTTGGTTCTCCAATCAAATGATTACTACTGTTGAATAAGTCGTTAATTATATGAATTCAGAAAAATAGGTGGAACAAATATGCAAAATCAGGTAACTAGATACCAAACAATTGTGCAGTATAGACCATCCCTTACCTTTATCTTTGAAGTTTTCTGTTTCAGAGCTAAATTATGTTTAGTGTTTCAATATGCTTCATTATTGCGGTCATGTCTCCATCTTGGCCTAAGTCAGGCACTCTACTCTGATTTAACATCTGATCTTCTAGCACCTATTTCAACTGTTCAGTTGGCAGAGTGAGGTTTTGAAAATACAAATTCAGTCCTAAGCAATCATAGAATACATTTCAAATTCTTAATATAATCAGTGGGGCCTCCCTGGTGGTGCAAGTGGTTAAGACGCAACCTATGAAGCTGTCCGTAGTCACTGCAGCACGAGTTTGCTCCCCGGCCAGGGAGCTACCCACATGGTGCAGCAGGCCTCTCCTGTCTCACCTGCTGTTCCCCTCAGCAGTGTATTTCAGTCAGTCTGCCTATTCTATTCCCCACTCTGTCTCTGGTGAACCCTCTCACCCTCCCGCACATCTGGCCTGTACCCAGGTTCTTGTATAAATAAAATCTTTAAAAAAAAATATGCCAATGTTATTAGAATATTTTTGACTTTCTTTTTATTTATTTAAAGATTTATCTACTTATGCATACAAAAACTGGGGTACAAGACAGAGGTGCAGGGGTATTAAGTTGGGTCAAATTTGCTGGAGTAGTTTATTAAAATAATCACCAAAACTTTTTTGTTCATCTTATATAGCCTAAGAGTTTATTTAAAAACATGATTTGCTAAATTTACAACAATTTCAGGATTGCACTTACCAAATTACATTAAAATTAGCTGTTAACATATTTACCGCAGTGCCTCCCTGGTGGCACAAGGGTTTAAGAAGCAACCTATGAAGCTGTCTGCAGCCGCTGCAGCATGAGTTCAATCACTGCCCACTGGGGAGATACCCACATGGCACAAAGACCTCTCCTATCTCCCTGCTGCTACCCTCAGCAGTGTACTTCAATCAATCTGCGTGTTCTGTTCTCCACTCTATCTCTGGTGAATCCTCTCACCCCCACACCTCTGGCCTGTACCCCAGCTCTTGTATGCATAAACAAATAAATCTTTTTTTTTTTTTTTAATATTTACCACATGTTTCTGATCCACTTTTCTCCCTGAGCATTTAGGCCATTTTCATAACCTGGCTATTGTAAATATTGATGTAATTAAAATAGCAGTACAAATATACCTTCAAATTACTGGTTTGGTATTCTCTGGGTAGTTATCTAGGAGTGGAATTTCTGGGTTGTATTGGCAGAACCAATTTTAATCTTTTTTTTTTTTATCTTTTACATTATTGTTCATTTTTGTACAACATACGTTTGTATATGCATTCTCCTTTTAGGCGTATTCCCCATAAAATTCCCACCAGCAATTCACCCACGAACCATCACCATATCCCTTGTGTTCTTCTCACCTCTGTTTTGATCCCCTTTTAAATCTCTCTCCCTCACAGAACAGCCCTGATTTATGGATGCCTGCTAATTTTGTGTTTTTATTTTTAATTACTATTATTGCTATTTTTTGATCCCTTATTCGATTTCCCTATATTCCTCCTATAAGTGAAACCATCCACAGGATTTTAAGTCTCAGCACTATTAAGCAATCTCCAGCTACTGTGGCATGATTTCAGTCCCTGGCCAGGGAGCTACCCACATGGTACAGCAGACCTCTCCTGACTCACCCATGGCTCCCCTCAGCAGTATATTTCAGTAGATTTGTCTATTCTGCTCCCCATTCTGTCTCTGGTGAATCCTCTCATCCCCCAGCCACCACCCTGTACCTCTGGCCTACACCCCAGTTCTTATCTGCATAAATAAATAAAAATAAATATTTTTAAAAAATTCAATCTTTTCAAAAATTTCCATACTGTTTTCCACAGGGGCTTGGCCAGTCTTCATTTATCCCAAAAGGGTATGAGAGCTACTTTCTCTCTACAACCTTGTGAACACTTGTTATGTTCAATCTTTTTGATGCTGCTCATTCTCATGGGTGTGAAATGGTATCTCATTGTGATTATGATTTGCGATTCCCTGATGATAAGGAAGGGCATTTTTTCCATGTGCCTGGTGGCCATATGTGTCTTCTTTGTAGAGACAGTTATTTAATTTAATTTATTTAATTTATTTAATTTTATTTAAATTTATTTAATTTTAATTTTAATTTAAATTATTTTTAATTGGGTTAATTATTTTCATTTTGTTGAATCACATGAATTCTTTGTATGGTTCTTTGTTTTGGATGTCAGCACTTTGTCAGATATATTATGTGCAAATATTTTTTCCCACTCAGTAGGGGGTCTTTTTATTTTATTGTACCTTTTTTTTTTCTGCACAGAAGCTTTTTAGTTTGATATAATCATAGTTGTTTATATTTATTCTTTATTCTTCTGCTATTGAAAACTAGTTCACGAAGATATCACTGAAATCAATGTTATGGACTGTTTTACCTATATTTTATTGTCTTTGGCCTTATATCCACAGCTTTAATTCATTTTGAGTTAAGGTATAAGGTGTGAGATGATGGTCTAGTTTCATTCTTCTGCATGTGGCTATCCAGTTTTCCCAAATTATGCAGGGGGGAGAAAGTCTAGCATATAGAGATTGAACAACATACTTCTGATGACAAATGGGTGACTGAGAAATTCAATAAGAAACTAAAAAATGCTTGGAGATGAATGAAAATAAAGAACAAGGGGATAACAGAATCAAAGGGATACAGTAAAAGCATTACTAAGAGAAAAGTATATAGAAATTTAGGCCCATATCAAGAAACAAAAAAAGAACTTAAATAAACAATTATAACCTTTACCTCAAGATATTAGAAAAAGAACAAATTTAAACTAAATCCAGCAGAAGGAAACAAAAATGAGAAAAAAGGAAATTAAAAAGGAAAAAAAAATTCAAAAGATCAATGAAACCAAAATCTTGTCTTTGAAAATATCAACAAAACAGAGAAAACTCTAGCTAGAGTCACCAAAAAGAGGGAAAAATATAATAAATAGAAACAGACATGAACAAGAGAAATTATAAAGCATTTCAGAAATATAGAATATCATAAGAGATTACAATGAACACTTCTATGCCAATAAATTGAATAACATCAATAAAATGGAGAAATTCTTAGTAATCTACAACTCCTGGTTTAACTCCAAGTTATACCAGGAAGAAACAGAAAACATGAATAGGCAAATGAGAAGCACAAAAACTGAAACAGTGATCACAATTCTCCCAAAGAACAAAAGTCGAGACCCAGGTGGTTTCACTATTGAGTTCTCCCAAACCTTCAAAGATGAACTGATACTTTTCCTACTCAAACTTTTCCAAAAACTAGAGAATGATGAAAAGTTTCCAAGCATATTTATTGAGGTCAATATCCCTCTGATACTAAAACTTGACAAAGACATCACAAAAAGAGTTACAAACCAATTTTTTTTTCAATGAATATAAATGAAAACAGCCTTAAAATATCTTAGCAAACTGAATCCAAAAATTTATCTAAAGGAGACCAAAGTGAGATTTAATCCAGGTATGCAGGGGTATTTCCACATAGAGAACTCAACTGATGTAATTCATCATATCAACAAAAGGAAATATAAAAATCTTATGATTATATCAACAGAAACAGAGAAAATGTGGTAAATTCACATTCACTTAATGTAAAAACCCTCATAAAACTAAGGATAGATATTTCTCAAATTAATAATGGTTATATACTAGAAACTCACATCCAACATCATACTCAAAGGTGAAAAACTGCAAACTTTTCCTCTAAGATCTGGTATAAGACAAGGATGTTCACTTTCACCATTACTATTCAACATGGTATGTAAGACCCTGGCAACCAGGCAAGAGACAGATACGAAAGGAATCTAAAGTTGAGAAAGAAGAAGCAAGACATTCATTATTTGCAGGTAGCATAATGTGTAAGGAGAAACCCCAAAAGCTACACCGAAAAAAAACAATGAAATAATACATCAATTCAGTAAAGGGGCAGAGTACCAAATCAGTCTGCAGAAATAACTTGTGTTTCTATATGCAAACAGGTTTGAAGGGAAATTAATCTAGAAAACAACCCCATGCACAATTATAACAAAAATAAATGTCTATGAGAAAACACAGGAAGTAAAGAACCCATACAATGACAACCATAAGACATTCTGAAAAGAAATAGATGCAAGGAAATGGAAACACATTCCCTGTTCATGGATAGTAAGACTATTGCTTCAATGGCTATCCTCCCCACAGCAATAAACATATTTAATGAGATCCCTATCAGGGCTCCAATGGTATTCTTCAAGGAAATAGAACCAACAATGTTGAAATTAATCTGAGGCAACAAATGACCCTAAATATCCAAAGAGATCCTGAGCAGAAAAAGGAAGTGTCAGTAGCACACTCCCAGACTTCAAACCAGACAATAAAGCTATAGTAATGAAAATAGTATAGTACTGGAAAAAATAAACAAAAAAGACACACAGACCTACAGACTAGACTTGAGAGCCCAGAAATAACCCTGCACTAATATGAACCGTTAATCTATGCCAAAGGGACCAAGAATAAACTCTGATGAAACAAAGTCTTTTCAACAGTGAATGATTTTTGAATAAATGAAAAAAAAATGACCCCTATATACAACAGGAATAAGTACAGCATAGTGTTACTGATAGCTGTTACAAATACATAAAAACAAGAAATCCAAAATCTTTTCAAAATAAAATGTAAGCTCCGATAATGGCTCTGTTGAAAGAACTGGCATTTACTGATTTACTATGATGTAAAGATGTTATGTGCTGACCATGGTGCTAGGCTTCACCTATTACCTTTTATCATCTTTAAAATAACCTGTGAAAATAAATATACTTGCCTTATTTTTTAGATGCAGAAACTCAAAATCAAGGAATAAGGTCACAATGTAAGAAAAATCTGACACCAAAGTTCCTTTCTCTGTTATGCAAGACTGTTATTTAAAGAGTGGACTACTTTTTTAATATTAAATAAAATCTTTATACTAAAAATAACTCATCCACACCCAGCATCACCTAGCACAGGAATAGACCTCTTAATCGTACATCCCTTTTTGGTGATTTTTCTTTTTTTCTTTTATTTTTATATTCCCCGTACAATTGCAGCCCCCCCTATTTTGGCCCCAATTCCTCCTTTCCCCACCCCCTCATAGTGTGTCTCTGGTTTGTAGTAGCTAGATGATTTTGATTCTCTCTTTTTTATAGTTATTCATTTTCTTGGTCCCTTATTTAGATTTTCTAGATTCCTGCTATGAGTGAAACTATCTGGTATTTTTCTTTTTCTTTCTGACTTATTTTGCTGAGCATGATCCCTTCCGGCTCCATCCATGTTGCTGCAAATGGCATGAATTTTTCTTTTTTGATTGCTGAGTAATATTCCATTGTGTGTATATACCATGTCTTTTTTTTTTTTTTTTTTTATAGAGGCATGCTTTATTTATTTGTTTGCTGGTTTCTTTGTTTGTTTTGTTTATACATGCACTGGGTACAGTCAGAAGCGCGGGAGGGCGAGAGAATTCACCAGAGCCAGAGCGGGGAGCAGCAGGCAGAAGGACCGAAGTACACTGCTGAGGGGAGCAGCGGGTGGCAGGAGAGGTCTGCGCGCCATGTGGGACCCTCTTCCGGTGGCCGGGGAGCAGCCGGGGATCGAACCGGCGCCGCAGAGGCCGCGCGCAGCTTCGCAACCCAGCGCTCAACCGCTGCGCCACCGGGGAGGCCCTACCATGTCTTCTTGATCCAGTCATCTATTTTTGGACATTTGGGTTTGTTGGTGAGGATGTGGAGAGAAAGGAACTCTCCTGCACTGCTGGTGGGAGTGCAAACTGGTCCAACCAGTATGGAGAGCTGTCTGGAGATTCCTCAAATTACTAAAGATAGGGCATCTATATGATCCAGCAATTCCACTCCTAGGTATTTACCCAAAGGACACAGATACATTAATTCCAAAAGGCACCTGCACACCTATGTTTATAGCAGCACTATTTATAATAGCTAAGCTATGGAAACAACCCAAATGCCCAAAAATAAAGAGCAGACTATTTAGATTGTAGGCAAATACTTAGAGACAGATGTTGAATAGGTGGTTAAGTAAGGGCCAAAAGTAATTCTTTTCATGTAAAATCTTGTGGACTCAGATCACAAAGTCTAACTTTCTTCCCTTGATTGTCTGAATAGAAGTTACTCTGCCCTAGAGACTGTGAAAGGCCCTTCGTGGCTATAGTTTTTAGGACTAAGTGGCACCAGCAGATGTCTTAAATTAATATCTTTAACAAAGGATCCATTTGAAGCTGTAATTACTTCAGTGCATTTTCTCCCCCCACCTCCCAATATCCTTAACATGCTTATTTTGGTACAATTTTTGATGTTGCCAAATAGATTTCATAGGAATGGCCCCAAAACATTATTGGACAATACTGGATATAATGGAAGATGAAAATTTTTAGATTCTCAATATCAAGCAATACTTTGTTTTATTTATGTGTCATTTTTCTGGATTTTTATGCATTTTTTTTCTCAGTATATTGTAAGCTCTTTGAAGAAGGAATCAGATTCTGCTTAGGTAAGAAACGGCAACATCTAGAAAAGTATATAAAATATAGTAACTGTAAATACAATATGCCATTGAATAATTTAAAAACTCCCATCTGTTGGGCGGCAAGGAGACACTGTGAGTAAGATCTCCCATTAAAAAAAGTTAATAGGGAGGAAAAGTGGCATGTCCCAGTGTGAACTGGGACACGGAAGATAAACGGACGACTCCAGCAAACTACCCGAAGAAGAAAGTTGCCATAAAAGAGGACTAGAATGGAGGAAAGCACAGAACCCTGCTCCCCTCCCCCACCCACAAAGTCGGCACTCTCCGACCAACAGAGAGGAGGAAAAAAAACAAACTAAAACGACCAACAAGAACAAACTACTCAGCAAGCGGGACTGTGAGTGGAAAGGAACTATTGCAGCCACCACACCCTGTGAACGGGAGCTGTGGAGAACCCTGCAGGATTCGCCACGGCATTGAGCCAATGGCTCCGGGCGCCATTAGAGAAAAACAAAGACACCAGGAGACCTGCACACAGCCCGGGCTGCCGGTAAGCTTGCCTGGAAAAGCCACACACTTGGTGGGCTTGAAAAGCAAACGCGGGTCGGGATCGAGGCTGCCCAGGTCCCCGCGCCTGCGACCTAGGCTTGTGGGGAGATGCGCGGAGGCCCTCACTGAGGTGAAAGTCCCTCACTGAGTAAGCAGGAACCAGGCACCCAGGCACGGGAGCGGGGTGCAAAAGGCGCCATTCCCGCACCACTGAACTGGGCTACAGCCCACGTCCTGGACCTGAGGGCTTTGGAACTTAGACCCGGGACACGAAATTCAGGGCGTGGGTTCTCCATGATGGTGGGGCACAAGGCAGACACAGCACCCCAAAGCCGTTGAGGTTTACCCTACCATTCTCACTCTGTTCCCTGTCCCACGGGGGTGGGGGGTTGAAAAACAGCCCCCCAAGGACAATAGGAGAGATCTTTGGCACCACCTAGCGACCAGAAAAAAAGTCACTAACAACCCATAGTACAGGGAAATTTCTTAAGAAAAGACTTCTTGAAAAAGGCAGAAGGCTTCCGGAGGACCCAGTGGCCAGCTGGGAAGTTAGCCCACTCCAGGCCCCTTCCGACCAGCAGTCTGAGCCCACAGAGGGAGCGGGCACCCACGTCCGGGGCAGACCTGGCACGCAGAAGAGTGTGCCTGAGACCGGATGCACAGGGACTGCGTCCCGCTTCACCATTTTAGAACAGGGACATTTCTTCAGTAAAGACTGCCTAAAACCAGCAGAAAGCTCCCCCAGAAGCCAGAGATTGTTCCTGGAGGAGCCAGAGGGGAGCGGAGAAGTTTACCCAAGATGCCGGCCAGTCCCATCAACACGGTGTCCCAATGCATACGACAAATTAGAAAACAGACAGTAGGGCATAGAAGAACCACACGCAACCTAACAACTCCTCAGGAAAGAAGCACACCACAAAAAGAAAACCACCCTCCAGATTGCAACGACAGTAATTTGGAAGAACTTCTGAGCCTTCCAGAAAGAGAATTGAAAATTGCCATGATTAAAAAAGTGACAGAAGTCATAAAGGAAAACAATGATCAGAAAAAGGAAATTGAGTCCCTAAAGAGGGAAAACAATGGTCAGAAGAATGAAATTGAGTCCCTAAAGAGGGAAGTAAAAGAAATGCAAGAGATCAAAGAATTAATGGAGGAACTAAAGAACTCTGGGAAAAGCAAGAAAGCAGAATAGATGAAATGGAAGAACGAATAAGTACTCTTGAAGACACAGAAATAAAAAGAACCAAAACAGAAAAGGAAAGAGAAGTACGAAGGAAAAAGAACGAAGAAAGACTTCGGGAACTATCTGACTCCATCAGGAAAGGAAATATAAGAGTTATAGGAATTCCAGAAGGAGAGGAGAGAGATGTAGGAACAGAGAAAATATTCCAGGAGATAATTGAAGAGAACTTCCCAAACGCGAAGAAGGAGCTGAAAATTGATATACAAGAAGCAAGAAGAACACCAAACTTCCACGATGAAAGGAAAAACACAGCAAGACACATAATAGTAAAGCTCCCAAGAATCCAGGACAAGGAAAAAATAATGAAGATGACAAGAGGGAAGAAACAGATAACATTCAAAGGGAAACCAATCAGGCTGACATCAGACATCTCTGAAGAAACACTACGGGCAAGGAGAGAGTGGAGGGACATAGTTAACAGACTCCAAGAAAACAGATGCCAACCAAGAATACTCTATCCCGCAAAGCTCTCCTTCCTCTATGAAGGAAGAATAAGGACCTTCCCAGACAAAGAGAAACTCCGGAATTTCATTACGACTAAACTCCCACTCCAAAAAATACTACAAGGAATCCTAAAGCCAGAACCTCAGAGGGAAAAATAACAATGAAAGAAGACCAAAAAAAAAGTTATTAAAAGAATAAATAAATAAAATCAAAGGAAATACAAACACAATGGCAAATACAGATGCTAACATATCAATATTAACTCTAAATGTAAATGGACTAAACTCTTCAATAAAAAGACACAGAGTTGCAGCCTGGATTAAGAAACAAAACACAACCTTTTGCTGTCTCCAGGAAACACATTTAGCTACAAAAGATAAAAATAGGCTCAAGGTTAAAGGATGGAAAACAATCCCACAAGCGAATGGACCAAAAATGAAAGCAGGAACAGCTATACTTATATCAGATAAAACAGACTTCAAACTCAAAAAAATAAAAAGAGACCCCAATGGTCACTACATTATGATCAAGGGGACAATACTTCAAGAAGAAATAACACTCATTAACATATACTCACCAAATGAAGGAGCACCAAAATATATCAGACAACTGTTGTCCTCTCTGAAAACAGACATCAGAGAAAACACATACGTAGTGGGAGACTTCAACACACCACTATCAATAATGGATAGATCAACAAGACAAAAAATAAGTAAAGAAACGAAAGCTCTAAATAAGGACCTAGAGCATTTTGGCTTAACAGACATCTATAGAACACTAAACCCAAAAAAACCCAGAATACACATTTTTCTCAAGCGCACATGGATCATTCTCCAGGATTGATCACATACTGGGGCACAAGACAAACATCAACAGATACACCAAGATTGAAATCATACCAACCATCTTTTCTGACCATGAAGGCATCAAACTAGAAATAAACCATAAAAAGAAGGCAAGGAACTATCCTACCCCATGGAGATTAAAAACCACACTACTGGAAGACCACTGGACTAAAGAGGAGATCAAAGAAGAAATTAAAAAATTCTTTGAATTGAATGACAAGGAGGACACCAATATCTTAAATGTATGGGATACAGCAAAAGCAGTAATAAGAGGAAAATATATAGCAATAGAAGCTCACATCAAAAAACAAGAAAGAACTCAAAGAAACAGCCTAATCTTGAAGCTCAGAGATCTAGAAAAAGAACAACAAAAAAACCCCAAAACCAGTAGAAGAAAAGAAATAATAAAAACCAAAGCAGAAATAAATGAAATTGTAACTAAAAAAACAATCCAAAAGATCAATGAAACCAACAGCTGGTTCTTTGAAAAAATCAATAAAATAGACAAACCCCTAGCCAGGCTCACAAAGGAAAAAAGGGAGAAAGCACAAATAAACAGGATCATCAATGAAAGAGGAGAAATCACTACGGACACAGCAGAAATCAAAAGAATAATCAGTAACTACTATGAACAGTTATATGGAAACAAGTTCAACACTCTAGAGGAGATGAACAAATTCCTACATCTCTACAATCACCCAAAGCTAGATAAAGAAGAAATAGAACACCTAAACAGACCAATTACAAGCAGCGAAATTGAAATGGTAATCAAAAACCTTCCCAAAAACAAAAGCTCAGGACCTGATGGATTTACAAATGAATTCTACCAAACATTCAGAGACAAATTAGTGCCTATCCTTCACAAACTCTTCCAAAAAAATGAGAAGGCAGGGACAATACCAAACACGTTCTATGAAGCCAACATTACACTAATACCAAAACCGAATAAGGACAACACAAAAAAGGAAAACTACAGGCCAATCTCCCTAATGAAAACTGATGCAAAAATCCTCAATAAAATTTTAGCTATCAGAATCCAACAATGTATCCATAAGATAATTCACCACGACCAAGTAGAATTCATTCCAGGGACACAAGGATGGTTCAACATCCGAAAATCAATCAACGTTATCCAACACATCAACAAAAAGAAATATAAAAACCATATGATAATATCAATAGATGCTGAGAAAGCTTTCAACAAAGTGCAACACCCATTTATGATAAAAGCCCTTGAAATTCTTGGGATACAAGGAACATACCTCAACATCATAAAGGCCATCTATGACAAGCCAACAGCCAGTATCATCCTCAATGTTGAAAAGCTGAAAGCAATTCCATTAAGTTCTGGAACAAGACAAGGATGTCCACTCTCACCACTGTTTTTCAATATAATATTGGAAGTTCTAGCCAGAGCAATAAGACAAGAGAAAGACATACAAGGAATCCAAATAGGAAAAGAAGAAGTCAAACTATCACTATTTGCAGATGATATGATAATGTACATAGAGAACCCCAAAAACTCCACAGAAAAACTAATTCAACTCATCAATCAGTTAAGTGGCAGGATACAAAATCAACACGCAAAAGTCAGTAGCCTTCCTATACACAAACAATAAATCTGAAGAAGAAATCAAAAAATCATCCCTTTTATTATTGAAACAAAAAAAATCAAATATTTGGGAATAAATCTAACAAAAGAGGTAAATGACCTATACAAAGAAAACTATAAAACTCTGTTAAAAGAAATAGAAGAAGACACAAAGAAATGGAAAGACATCCCCTGCTCATGGATTGGAAGAATAAACATTATTAAAATGGCCATCCTACCAAAAGCAATATACAGATTCAATGCTATTCCAATCAAAATTTCAATGTCATTCTTCAAAGAAATAGAACAATTATTGATGAAATTCATATGGAATCACCAAAAACCATGAATAGCCAAAGCTCTACTGAACAAAAAAAGAAGGAAATGGAGGCTTCACACTCCCAGACTTCAAACTATACTACAAAGCCAGAATCATCAAAACTGCATGGTATTGGAACAAGAACAGACATACAGACCAATGGAATCGAATAGAAAATCCAGAAATAAACCCACAGATTTATGGTCCACTGATCTTTGACAAAGGAGCAAAGACTATGCATTGGAGCAAAGAAAGTTTGTTCAATAAATGGTGCTGGGAAAACTGGGTCGCTACATGCAAAAGAATGAAGCTTGACCACTACCTCACACCATACACAAAAATCAACTCAAAATGGATTAAAGAACTAGACATAAGACCTGAAACCATAAAATACATAGAAGGAAATATAGGCGAAACACTACGGGATTTGCACATCAAAGACATCTTTACAGACACATCACCCAAAGCAGTGATAGTGAAGGCAAAGATAAACAGCTGGGACTACATCAAATTAAAGAGCTTCTGCACAGCAAAAGAGACAATAACAAAAACAAAGAGAAACCCCACCAACTGGGAGAACATTTTTGCACCCAACACTAATGATAAAGGACTGAGCACAAAAATCTGCAAAGAGCTGATGAGACTCAGCAACAACAAGGAAAATAATCCCGTCAAAAAATGGGCAGAAGAGCTAAAAAGAAACTTCTCTGAAGAGGAAATGCAAATGGCCAACAGACATATGAAAAAAATGTTCAACATCACTTGTAATCAGGGAATGCAAATCAAATCTACCATGAGATACCATCTTACACCAGTGAGAATGGCACATATTAAAAAAACTAGCAACAACAAATGTTGGCGAGGTTGTGGAGAAAAAGGAACTCACTTGCACTGTTGGTGGGAGCGCAAACTGGTCCAACCACTATGGAGAGCTGTGTGGAGATTTCTGGACCTACTAAACATAGAGCTTCCATATGATCCAGCAATTCCACTCCTAGGTATTTACCCAAAGGACACAGAAACATCAATTCCAAAGAGCACCTGCACACCTATATTTATAGCAGCACTGTTTACAATAGCTAAGCTTTGGAAACAGCCCAAATGCCCAAAAATAGATGACTGGATCAAGAAGATGTGGTACATATATACCATGGAATATTACTCAGCATTCAAAAAAGATAAACACATGCAATTTGCAGCAACATGGATGGCACTGGAAGGGATCATGCCCAGTGAAATAAGCCAAAAAGAAAAAGAAAAATACTGGATGGTCTCACTCATAGCAGGAATCTAGAAATCTTAAATAAGGGACCAGGAAAATGAATAACTATAAGAAAGTGAAAATCAAAATCAACAAAAAACTATGAACCAGAGACACTTTTTGGGTGGTGGGGGGTGGAAGGGGAGGGATTGGGGTCAGAATGGGGGGGCTGCAATTGTATGGGGAATATAAAATAAAATTTATTATAAAAAAAATGAAGGCAATTGAACTTTAGGGAGGGGACTCACATAAAATCCCTTTCTTTTGCTGGAGAATAAGTAGAGTGAGGGTAGGGAAAATATTACCAATGGGGCAGAGAAAGGACACAAGACAAACATACCGAATCTTGGGAAGAGCTGACTCATAAATTATCCCATTCTCTAAGAATGTGAAAGGCTAACTTTTCTTTCTTCACTCTAAATGCCTCATAATGCTCACGTGTTTTGAAAAAAAATTGATTTCAAGCCCTGAGAATAAAAGGTGGATGAAAATACTAAAAAAAAAAAAAAAATCAACAAAAAACTATGAACCAGAGACACTTTTTGGGGGGTGGGGGCCGGGAGTGGATGGATTGGGGTCAGAATGGGGCAAAAAAAAAAAAAAAAAAAAAAATAATTAAATGTTTTGTTAAAAATAAATAAATAAAAAAATAAAATGAAAAAAAAAAAAAAAAAAAACTCCCAAACACATCTGTTTGTGAGGGTTCTGGAAAGCCTGATATAAATATATCTTTGGAATATAGATATAAACATAATATAATTGAACATAAATATAATTGAATATAAATGCATTCTCCTTGAAATGAGAAACGATTTGTCATATATATGATACATATATATATATGATACATAATACATATATATATATATGTTTCCATATATACAAATATTCACATACACACTCACATCCTTTTCCTTAGGTCATGCATTTTGAGGGTAAGAACTCAGATTTTCTTACTGTGAAGCATTTCTGCAATTTATGCATCTTAGGGGCTAAGCGTTGTCTCGAGAGCCCAGCAAATTTTTAGAGAAAATGAGAAATGCTGCCATTTATGCTATGATAGTTTTAGACACATTAACAAGTGAAAATTGAAAATCTGGAAATAGTAAAGTTTTTGTGGTTAGATATTAAGATTTCTGGGAGTTGACCCCACAGGACTGCAGGTGTTTTCTCTGTTTATCTATGTTACATAATAGCAGATAAACTTTTCAGGAACCTGAGTAGATTTTATTCTTGCACATGTTTATTGGTCTGGGATAGTTCAAGGAAATTTAGGAAAGGCAATCAGCTTCCATAAGAACATAATGTGGTAGTGAATACAAGTGGGGAAATGAGCACCTATTGCTAATCCTGCCCTTTAGTGATGAAAGTTTACACATTCAAACTCTATCTCCAACTGCCTACTAGCTTTACATTTCCAATGCAATGGGTGAGCAGTTTTTACCAGTTATGAAGACTGCTAGGAATGTACAAAATGATTTTAGGTACTAACTGATGAATATCTTTATTTCTATATTCATGCATATTAATGGTTAATTCATATTTATTGAATTACTTTGTCCTTCCACTTAGAGCACTAAATAAAATTTTATTCTAAACTAAACTTATTTCAGTTTAGAAATGATTTTATCTAGAGGCAACAAAGAAACTAATAGTACAGGTAGTACACAGTTAGAAAAACAATTCTGATATAAGAAATGATCTTGTCTAACAGTCAAGAACACTATGTCACAGCATAGATTACCCAAATCATCCTTAATTTCCAATTTCCTTTGAAATATAAAATACTCCAGAACTTCCTCAACATTCCTCTCACAGATGCTAGGGACTTAAATAAAAAATTTTGCGCATTATTTTTCTACAAAGCACAATACCTGGTATATCACATGCTAAATAAAGGCAGTCAACCATAAATTTGTTTTTATTTCAGAAATTCTTTTTTTTATTTTTATATTCCCCATACAATTGCAACCCTGATTTTGACTCCAGTCCTTCCTTCCCCCCCACAAAGAGTATCTCTGGTTCATAGTTTTTTGCTGATTTTGATTTTTTCTTTCTTATAGTTATTATTTGTCCTAGTCCATATTTAGGTTTTCTAGATTCCTGCTATGAGCGAGACCATCTGGTATTTTTCTTTTTCTTTCTGACTTATTTCACTGAGCATGATCTTTTCCAGCTCCATCCACGTTGCTGCAAATTGCATGTGTTTATCTTTTTTGAAAGCTGAGTAATATTCCATTGTGTCTATGTACCACATCTCCTTGATCCAGTCATCTATTTTGGGGCATTTGGGTTATTTCCAAAGCTTAGCTATTGTAAATTGTGCTGCTATAAACATAGGGGTGCAGGTGCTCTTTGAAATTAATGTTTCTGCATCCTTTCCAACCATAAATTTGTAAAAAGACTGTTACTATGTGTATAGGAAATTGGAAATGAATGACAGAGTGGGAATCAACAATTTGATGATGAGATGACTGAGTTGGGTGACCAGGGAGTTATGATATATGGATTCTGAGTCACTAAATTAATATCTAATTAGATAATAAAACATTTAAAGAAATAAATTCTATAATCTATTTATAAATGTTTCACGTTATTGAAATTATACATTTGATATGCACATTCAAAATCTATTTTAAGCTTTAATTATTTTTATGACACTTGAGATTCACTCTCAATGAAATCATCTAATTATATAACGCTTAGACATACATTTTTTTCTCTTAATGTTGATATTCACAACATTCTCACCCTTGTCTCCTGGGTTTTTCCTTTATTTTCCCAGAGATAACAGTTACTTTAACAGTGAAATGAAATAGCTCAGCTTCCCTGGCAATCTGTGATAAACAAAGTTAGTCTAAAAATGTAGTTTTGCTAGTGTTCCATTTTTCCTGAAAATTAAATATAATAAGTTCTCAGGATACACATTTTATGTGCCAATTACCTTGTTGTTTGATTTCATACTGGCAAAGCTTTTATTTTGTTTCATGTTACATCTTACATTTTTGATTCATCTGTTGGCTTTATCTGTAAAAGTTGTCTGCCCAGGTGATAAGCTTACCCCCAGACAATGAGCAAAGAAGAATCTGGATGTATGTTGGGGCCTTTTCTTTTTGCCAAGTTAATAGTGCCTGAAATGTGCCTGCTACCCTAATGACCCCCTGCTGCCACCGATATCCTGGATATATAGACAGTTTCTGGGTATCCATGTAAATATTGAATGACAGCTTCACTTTGCATGCACACAAGTCTATACTTGTTTCATTCTTTCTAATAGTTTATAATTGGAAAACAATCCCTCACCCTTTCATCCTGTCTTAAATCTGCAATCATTGGGATGGTTACCATTCTCCATGCCATACACAAATAAGCACAGGCTCTCCCCCAATGTCATGAGGGATATATATGCAAATTTTTTTGCTAACAAACAAAAGACACAATTATTAGTTACTTTCATGTCCAGAGTAATCACATGGTCCCATTCCATGCGGTATTTAACTTTATGCTTATATTTCCAGATCTTGGATGTCTCAAAGTTGTTGATTAAGATAATCATTTATGTCCTTAGAAACAAATTTTCACCTCTTAGCCTCAGTAAAGGTGCCGAACACAAAAAATTGAAAGGATTCTTCCAGTTTTAGTATTTTAAGAGACATAAGAATTACCCCAGTACACAAAGAAGTAGTGATTTAAAAAAAAAAGTCTTCAAATCTACCCATTCCAAGTAATAATATGAAATTTACTTTCCTTTTGACTAATAAGCTGACTTTTCTGTGTATGTGTGTTTTCAAGTACAAATTAATTTTATGCACACAACTGAAGGAAGATCACTTTTGATTGCCATGGAGGCTTCCTTTTTTATTTATCTCTTTCTCAGTATAGCTTCAAAAAGCTGAGGAGACAGGTGGGGATCAGTCAAAGGCAGAATAGGCTGATTACGGAGATCCCTTTCTAACAAGCTTATGTTCTCGGCAAAGAAACCTCTGCTATTAAGTAAGAGAGATAATGTCTTATTTTGTGTTTGAAATTTCTTACAAATTTGTGAGTATGAAGGGAACATTGTCCTATTTTGCCAGCATTTTCTATGGTGCCTTCAGTTGATTCACTTGGTCATATACTTTTTTAAAGATTTATTTTTGTTTGTGCATACAAGAACAGGGATGTAAACCATAGCACGGGACAGTGAGAGGAATCACCAGTGAGAGAGAGTGGGGAGCAGAACAGACTGACTGAAATATACTGCAGAGGGGAGCAGTGGGCGAGACAGGAGAGGTCTGCTGTGCCATATGGGTTGCTCCCTCGCTGGGGATTGAACTCAGGCCTCAGTGGCTGGCGATAGCTAGATAGCTCTGTGCCACTAGGAAGGCCCTAACTTTGTCATATTTTTTTGTAGGAACAGAAGATGAATGGGGAAACTATTAAATTGGCTGATATTGTCATTATATCCCTTTGCATGCAACAGTATTACATACAATGACTACATTATAGTTCTCCTTTCACATTATTGGTGATAATTTCACCAGGGATGCTGAATTATCATCAACATACTTGGAGTGAGGTAGTACAGCTATAGTCCTGGAAAATCTCAGACCCTGTTCTAATATTCCATGTTATAGCTGTGAGGCATGTCAGCCACCAACTCTGTCTTTACATTTAGAAAATAAATGCATTGGAAAGATCAAACCGAATTTTGGACTGTTAGTTACCTGAATGAAGTGGTTATGGAATCCAGAATATAAGGTAACGGTAGGACACTAGAGGAAGGATGAGAATTTGAACCCCAGGTATTCTACCAATAGATAAATCTCCAATAAATTCAAACAATGAAAGTATTTCTTGCCTGAAAAAAAGAATGATAAATTTTCTTAAACTGCTGCCTTTTATGTTCGGACACAATCTTATTATTGATGGCTCCCTCAGACAGTACAATGTCATTAGTTCTCATTAGGTCTCAACCTTTTTACAGGCTAGTTAAAAATTGAATAGACTCGTATGTTCAATCTCCAAATTAAGTTCAAGTCAGAAATGTTTTTTTTTTCTCTGGGAGCCCCAATGCTTCTCACCTGTTAGGTATTCAAGAAATACTTAGTTGCAGATGAAAATACGGAAATTAAAGTCACATATATTAAAAATATTATATGTCTTAAGTCCTGTCATATGTTTTATCACACACATACACATGCATACACAGAGACACAAATTCAGAGAGTTTTGGAAAAACTCCAAAGTTTTAGAAAATATAAGTGGATGATGTCTTTAAAATAATCATTTTTGTCCATGCTCCATGGTGACACATCTACCTCCTATATAACATAAGACTAGACAAAGAAACCACAGTTCCAAATTTAAAAAAAAAGATTCACAGAAAAAACAATATAATGGATTATTACTTTCCTGGAGAGATTTTAGGGCATTAGAAATCTATATTCCAAAGTTTATTGGAATAATTACAATAATCTTATCAATAATGCTGTGTTTTCAATAATAAAAAACAAATTTGGAGACATAAATTTAGGTTTGAATCATAATTACTGATGTAACCATTAGCGATTTACCTCTCTAGTGCTGGCATGCACAGGGCAGGCTCACTATCAATTCGGGCACACAAAGAATGTCCCAGAGTCCTCAGTGCAATTTTTCAGGCTTTCATGCTCTCTCAGGGAACCAAATACACAGGCACACAAGGAGGCTGGCATGCAAGGAGGCAGGAATGACCAGGCAGGGGGAGCCGGGGAGCCCTGATTGCCTGCCTGCTCCTCAGGCCCCCACAGATCTCTACAGAGAGGGAGAGGATCAAAATAGGGGAGGAAAGAGCACAGGGACTATAGTGATGGTGCCCGGGGGAACTTGGTGGTGGGAATTTTACGGGCACTGCACCTGAGAAGAGAAAGCATATATTGTACAAAAAGGAATAATGATGTAAAATATATATAAAATAAAAAATAAATAATAAAAAAATCTATTTTCAGTAGCTAAAACTTCCCAAATGTCTTCATCCATGTTTGTTCAATTATATATGCATGTTTCAAAAATATTATAATTTTATTTTCAATTTTTTAACTGACATTTTTAACATTTCTCTGTTTGTTACCTAATCTCCCTATATACTGATTTCAGCAATAGCAAAATATTACAACATATGCCTAAATATATTTACCTTAATCTTTCTATTACCAAATGGAGATTTCGATTGTATACTAATCATTATCAATCATACCCTTCTTCATGTAAATAGATTTTCCAATTTAAAAAAAATAAGCATTCAGAAACATTCATTTCTAGACTTATATTGTGTTTTATTTCTTTTTTTTTTATTTTGTGTAAAAGAAATGGGGTGTAGGCAGAGGTGCAGGAGGTGAGAAGATATACCAGAGAAAGACCTGGTAGCACCGATCTGTTGTCAGAGTCTAAGGGATTTTTTTTGTTGTTGTTCATTTGCTTTTGTCTTTCTTTATATTCTACAGATGAGTAAAATCACACAATATTTGTCTTTCTCCTTCTGATTTACTTCACTTAGCCAAATAGCCTAATCTCTTCAAGGTCCATCCCTGTTGTTACAAATGACAATATTTCATCTTTCGTTATGAACGAGTAGTATTCTATTGTGTATATTTACAGCATCTTCTTTATCCACTCAGCTGTCATGGGGTACTTGGGTTGTTTCCATATATCACTGGGTGAGTTGACAATTCTTAATTGGTCATATAAACATGTAAAACCATTTTGCACTAAGAAACTAATGCTCATGGGCCTCCCTGGTGGAACAGGGGTTAAAGACAGCTCTATCAAACTATCGCCAGTCCTGGCCAGCCAGGGAGCAACCCACATGGCATAGCAGACCTCTCCTGTCTCCCCCCTGCTCCCCTCAGCAGTGTATTTCAGTCAGTCTGCCTGCTCTGCTCTCCTCTTTGTCTCTGATGAATCCTCTCACAGCCCGCAACTCTGGTTTACATGCCAGTTCTTGCATGCATAAATAAATAAATCTTAAAAAAAAGAGATATAACAGAATAGTTTTGTCATGTCCCAAATAAGGTCTATCAGTAGTGTCTTCTTGTTGTACTGTCTTAACCATGCTAATTGTTATAGCTGATTAGGATTTTACACCATGTTGACATAGTAGAAGAAAAATTATACCTGTGGCAGTTAACTAGTGAAATCTAAAAGGCAGAACAAGAGATTAAAAACAGGCAGTGACCACTTTTTAAAAGGAATTCAGGGCCTCCCCAGTGGCGCAGCAGTTGAGCACTGGGCTGAGAAGTTGCCAGCAGCCTCTGCAGCACCGGTTCAATCCCTGGCCGCTGGCAAGGGTCCCTCATGGCAGGCAGACCTCTCCTGCCACCCGCTGCTCCCCTCAGCAGTGTATTTCGTCAGTCTGCCTGTTCTGCTCTCCACTCTGGCTCTGGTGAATTCTCTCACCCTCCCGCGCTTCTGACTGTACCCAGTGCTTGTATAAATAAATGAATTAATTAAAAAAAAGGAATTCAGTGGTAGGTAATTACATATTTGATGAAATGTGTCAATAGACCTATCTAGAAGTAAGAGTAGTCAGAATTAGGTGAATTATATTTGGGTAATTAAGCAGACTACAGAGTGCAGAATAAACAAATTTCTTTTCCACAACAGCACCAACACAGGAATCAAGAGAGGAACATTGCAACTCAGAAAAAGTACAACTTTCAAGTTTCCTCTTCTAGTAGGAACAGCAGAATGGCAAAATCACAACCAGGGTTAAGCCTAGAGTGAATAGCTATCACGCTAAACTTTTGGTGAAGCTGAGATTGCTGATGTTTTTATTGTCCCTGTCAGGATCTCTGAGTCTATATTTTCCCATCCAATCATTCATTTTTTATCAAGTACCTATACTAACTATACTAAATCATGCTATACATAGGGATGAACCTGATAAAGGCATGATCTATATACTCAAGAATTCGTATTCTAATGAGGTATTGCCCCCACAAGGAATACAGAGTGACTCAAACTTGTGGCGGTATGTCAGCTGGGAGAGTTAAGAGGTTTCACAGAAAAAAATAGATCCATCTATGAGGACAGTAGAAACAGAGAAACTGAGACAAGTGCTGAAATATGTACATACCTGTTATTAATAAATTACTTGTTAAAATATTATACAGTGTTTGGCTTTCTCTATCTGACTTATTTCACTTAGCATAATGCCATCAGTATCCATCTGCAAATGGCAGTATTTTCTCCCTTCTTATGCCTGCAAAATATTCATACATACATCATATCTTCTTTATCCAATCATCCATTGATGCACATTTAGGTTGTTTCCATATATTTAATACTGTGGATATTGCTACAAAAACATGAAATAGTTGATATCTCTTTTTTAATTTTTTTAGATTACAGTAACTTTATTTTTTTAAAGATTTATTTATGCATACAAGAAATGGGGTAGAGGCCAGAGGGGAGAGGATTCACCAGAGACAGAATGGGAAACAGAACAGGCAGATCAACTGAAATACACTGCTGAGGGGAGCATGGAGCTGGAAGGGATCATACTCAGAGAAAGGAAAAGAAAAATACTGGATTGTCTCACTTGTTGCAGGAATTTAGAATTCCCAAATAAGAGACCAGGAAAAAGACTAATTATAATGTAGATATCTATTTAATATACTATTTTTAAATCTTGAGAAGACAAAGTCAGTAGCTTAATATGAAAGGTTGTTTCAAGAAGTCTCCCCTGGTGGTGCAGGTGGTTGAGTGCCCTGCTGTGAAGCTGTCTGCAGCCTGTGCAGTGCTGGTTCCATCCCTGCTGTCCTCAGAGCAACCTACATGGCACAGCAGACCTCTCCTGTCTAGCCCACTACTCCCCTCAGCAGTGCATTTTGTCAGTCTGCCTGTTCTGTTCCCCACTCTGTCTCTGGTGAATCCTCTCACCCTCCTGCAGTGCATCTGGTGTGTACCCCAGTTCTTGTATAAATAAATAAATAAATCTTAAAAAAAGAAGTCTCCTTAGATATACTTCTAATGAGGTTTTCCTTCATTAAATACTTTCATTTTTTAAAATATTTATTTACTTTACACATAGAAGAACTGAGGTACAGGCCAGATGCGTGGGAGGGTGGGAGAATTCACCAGAGTCAGAGCGAGGAACAGAACAGGCAGACTGACGAAGTACACTGCTGAGGGGAGCAGCAGGTGAGACAGGAGAGGTCTGCTGCGCCATGTGGGTAGCTCCCTGTCTGGGGATGAAACTCTTGCTTCAGTGGCTGTAGATACCTTCATTGGTTGCATTTTAACCCCTTGCACCACCAGGGAGCCCCCCATAATTAAATCATTTTATATAAATGCCATATCTGCTTCTGCATTGGATGTGGCAATCCAAGATTTTCAAGGAAAAGTGTGAAGAATAATCTTACATCCCCAATCAGATTTCACTATGTGAGTATACAAAGCTTCGAGTAAATTCCAACAGAAAGTAATAACCAAAGTCATTACTATTTGACACAAAATCTGCATATCTATTAGGTTCTCACACTTATGCTTAATTTGTTAGTCACAGAGGATTCTTGGGAATGAGGGGATTGGTGGAGATATGACAACCTTAAAATGTTACCCCAATTTCCAAACTCCTGGGACATCCACACCCATGTCACACCTCTCATGCCATAGAGTTTGCCTCTCCACTCCCAGATACACTCATGATGATTAGACAAGACAGAGTCTGAGATATCCCCAAATCCTCAAGGTGACCTCTTTGAGGGCATGATATCTTTAATTTTATGGAGTCCTTCCTGCTGGGTGGGCTTACAGGACTCAGTGACAGAGAATGGTACATGTTTACAACACCTCAGGACAGGTCTTGGGTCATTTTGTCAGGATTCAAGTTATCATTGAAACAAACAGCCTGCCCTGAAGATATTTGAGTAAAAAAAAGATCACATTGCATCATATCAAAAACCTAATAACAATTTTGCACAATAATCCTAGCCAAAAATGGTAGATTGTAACCCCAGAAGCAGCAGATTCTTCTAATCAGTTCTGGAAGACTGACCACACATACTGATTTCGCTATATATGCCGGCAGAAATTACAGCTAATTGCCATTGGTAACGAAGGTTATATTGACTAATTAGGTAGATATCACAAACAAAATTCTAAACTGCTTCAAAAAAGATTGCAATGGTACTGAGGATTAGTGAATGAGGCAGCTGTTTGCAGTTCATTAAATGAATATTACCATAAGAATTATGCTAGTGAAATTTCTTCTATGTCATAATTCAAAAGGAGATTAAACATGCACCTCCTGTTTACTAAGGTCTGAATTTAAAAATCTAGATTTTTATCTATAATTAGACACATAAATTTATAGACAGTCAAATAGGAGCAATTTTATTTACATTAAATATCTATAAGTGAATAATATTAATGAAAAGTGGGGGGGGGCGGGCATGAAAAAAATGATACTGAGATTTAATAGCAACACATTATAAATGACAGGGAAACCTTAATAGACATTCTGTGCAGCGAGCCATTATTTAAGACAAGGTCACCTTTGCTGTAAGTAGATATTCTGCAACCACTGAGTTACAGGCTGGTGGGAAACTTAAAACTTACAAAACCCATTTCCTTTATTTTACAGCTTCTGTAACTGAAGCTCAGGAGCAGGGAAGGGAAGGGAAGGGACATAACTAACAAGTAGTATGCTCCTGTAGTAGAAAAGGATGAATTTCTATGCCTTTTATAGAATTCACTCATCCAATGCTTGCATGAACCTTAAAAGGCAGGTGTCTTTAATTTGATAAAGTAATATTGATGTGTTTTAGGAAAAGTCATTCTGCGTGTAAACATGTGGGTATTCTTTCTGCTTCCTGGATGTCATGTTCATACTTCCCCTTAGGTTTATGTAGTTCTCCAGCATAATTTCTTTGAACAGGATCTTTTTTCCCTTCTCTTTCTTCACCTTCTAAAATATCCATTACTTTTTTGTTTCCTCTTCTAATGGAATAACTTTTTTAAGATTTATTTTAGTTATGCATACATGCATTCAGGAACTGGGATGTAGGTCAGAGGGGCAGATGATGAGAGGATTCACCGGAGACAGAGTGGGGAGCAGAACAGGCGGATCCGCTGAAATACTGAGAGGAGCAGCGGGGAGACAGGAGAGGTCTGCTGCGTCATGTGGGTAGCTCCTTGGCTGGGGATCAAACTCACGCTGCAGTGGCTGCCAATAGCTTGCTAGCGCTGACTCTAACCTCTGCACCACCAGGGAAGCCCTCTAATGGAATCTTCTTTTCACTTAGAGTTTCTCCATTTTTTCTAAATCATACCTCTCTTTCCACTTTTGTGTCCTCTAGAACTTAATTCAATTTAAAGTGTTTTCCACATTTGTCCAAATTTCATCCATCATCTCTTTTGTGTTCTTTCAATATCTGCAGTCTCTTCAGTGAAGAATTCTTTTTGTTCCTGGACCTCCTTTTTAAGAGCCTGCACCTGCCTTTCTATGTTGAGCTCTCCATCCAGTGCCCCTTTCAGCACTTTCAAAACTGTTATGCTAAAATCTCTGCCCTAGCTCCTTTATTTCTGTGCCCTTTATAATTGCCTCTGGACTTCTAGTCTTCTTTTGCTTTTCCATCTTGTGTTCAGATGGCCCTTCCTTCTTAGCCATGGGGTTTGCCTTGTTTACTGTTTTATGGCTGAGGTGCTGTAGTATAAATTAGTTTGTTCATTTCTCTTATTTACGTATGTTGGCGGCAGGCATGAGAGGGAGTGAAGACTCCTGCATCCAGAGGCTCAGTTCTGGTGATAAGTGAGAGCTGCTTACAGAAGATATGTCTACGCTGCATCCTCTGCAACAATCCACTTAGTGTTCAGGTGTCCTAAATTAACACTCCAAACTTCTGTTACATGGGGTGTCCCACTAACTCCAAGTCACCAGAAAAGGGGTGTAGGGTAAACGATTTTCAGGCTTGTCTGCCCTCCCACCATTAGGATTGCATGCCTGATGGCGGGCACCTGAATTTATTACATTGTTATAAATTGTGTTGTTTACTTCTGTGGGCCCCTTGGCTGCAGTGTGGATAAAATTGGCCAGGAGAAGCAGAGGCAGGAGAGAGAACAGGAGAGAGAAAAGGGGAGAGAAGGCCAGAGTGCCCAGTAAAGAGCAAAGACTTGCCAGGGGTTGGCAGGCCTACCGGTCTCCTGGCTGCCCCCACCCCTACCCCAGGTACATGCATGCCATGTACCTGGTCGCTTCACTACCTGTCAAAGCTCAATAAAAGCCTGAGAAAGCCATTGAGGGCTCTAGGACTCTTCTTTACCTGTCTGCTCCAAACATAGAAAACCAACTCAGTCCGTCCTGACACTACAAGGGAAACCAATAATAATCTGTAGTGCACACAAAACTGGACACATACTTCCTTGTATTACTGGATGGGGGCATCAGGTGTGCACCATAGGATACAGGGGTCACCCAGAGATATCCATTGCCTGAGAAGAGGCCAGATGGCAAAAAAAAAAAAAAAAAAAAAATAACTCACTTAGATCTTTCTGCATGAAGCATGAGTAAGTCTCTCCCAACTACTTCACCTGCCTCCAGATTATTTTTGACAAATCCAAGAGCAGATCCATGCAGAGAAAAACTTTTGCTCTCAGATCTTTCTGCTGGGGGACAGTGGGGCCTCCCTTGCCTACAACAGCCAGCTGCCAAACTCCCACAACCTGAACTCGAGAACTGAGCACATGCATGCATGTCTGCACCACTGCCTCTTCAAAAAAATGCCACTGAAAGATTCACTCAGCCTTTTCTGCAGACTGGAATAGCTGCCACTCTGATTTAGAACACTTTTACCTCCCCCACCCTGGCCCCACATAATGCCACCATTTCACTGCAAAACCTCCATGAAAATAGTCTCTGTCTCTGTCGTTGAACTTCTAAAGTTCCTTTTGTTTTTATTTTGTTTTCCTTTTAGCTGTTTTTAGGAGAGAGGATGATCCAAACCTCTATTCTGTCCTTTGGTGGTTCCCCAGCCCATATTTTTTTATTATGGAAAGTTTCAAATATTCACAAAGAGGGACAAGATAACATTATGTGCCTCTACTTACTCATCACCTGTAGTCATTACTCTGAGTACTTTAACACAAACCTACATCTCATTATATCATAGTAACACTAAACATTATTTAAAATCATTTACTAACATTATATAACACTTATTTGTTATTCAAAAGTTGGTCAGGGCCTCCCCTGGTGGCGCAGCTGTTGAGCACTGAGCACTGGGCTATGAAGCTGCCCGCAGCATCTGCAGCACCTGTTGGATCCCCGCCCACTGGCGAGGGTCCCACATGGAGTGACAGACCTCTCCTGCCGCCCGCTGCTCTCCTCAGCAGTATATTTTGTCAGTCTGCCTGCTCTGCTCTCCCTTCTGGCTCTGGTGAATTCTGTCACCCTCCCACGCTTCTGACTGTACCCTGTATACATAAATAAATCTTTAAATGAATGAATGAATGAATAAATGAATGAATAAATAAATAAATGAAAAGTTGGTCATACCAGTATTTATTATAAAATATACTGAAGATGCCTATGCTGCTGATATCAAAATTTATAAACCAGAATAACACCAAGAAATATAGCCATAACAATGCAAAATCAATTAAAATTTTATTTTACACTTTACAGTTTTCCTGAAATTTTATAGAAAGGGATTGTCTACTTTAAGTAGAATTTTTAAAAATATCACACATTCTTTTAATTTAGAGATTAAAGGGTCTCATACAATAAGTGTACCATGAGTATATTATCATGGTTCATAAGTACCTTTAATATTTTATTGAGAAAATCCCATTTCTATTCATTTTCTGTTCCTCATTGAAACCAGAGTTTTCCAAACTGGTATCTCATTTCCTGGCAGTAATGAATTAAGACTTCAAGACTCTCTTCAGGGACTGAAGATTTGTGCTAGAGTTGTTGCCAATGTTTTCCACATGTTTTCATAAAGAAGACTAGGAAAGTTTAAAAATATATACATTTAGAAAGTGAGATGAAATTTATCAAAGTTTGTTAGATGCAGTAATAGTGGTACACTGACCTTAGAGAAGATTGAACTTATGGGCCTCCCTGGTGGCACAGGGGTTAAAGACACAGCACTATCAAGCTATTGCCAGCCACTGATATCCCTGGGCAGCCAGGGAGGAACCCACATGGCATAGCATGCCAAACTCCCAGAGCCTGAACTGTGTATTTCAGTAGATCCGTTCTGCCTATTCTGCTCCCCACTCTCTCTGGTTAACCCTCTCACCCCCACCCCACACCTCTGATATACACCCCAGTTCTTGTATGTATAAATAAATAAATCTTAAATAAGATTAAAGTAACTATATAATCATTTGTCAAGCTTACCAAGAAAAAAAAAAAAACAACTTTCTAATATCAAAAGTGAAGGAGGCCTACTAAATGTTGATTCCACAGATATTAAAATACAGTAAATGGATATTAGTAACAGTTACAATGTATACAAATTTGATAATTTAGGTGAATTGGACTACCAAATTTATACAAGATATAAATAAGATGAATAGATTTGTGGTGATTAAGGAAATTGAATCAACTATCAACAACCTTATAAAAAGGAAATTATCCATTCACATTATTTCTATGTATGCAAGTGTTTCAACTTGAAATTAAGTGCTGTAATCTATCACATCAACAGACTAAGGAAGACAAATTCATATAATCTTATCAATCAATGGAGAAAATGAATTGGTCAAAATCTAAATCCATTTTATGATAAAGAAATTATTCCAAAACAAAGAAATCTTCCTTAATTTGATGAATAAAATCTCTAGAAGAGCTACAGTTAGTATCATAATGAATGACTAGAAACTGGGTGCTTCACTCTATGATTAGGTGCAAATAGGGATGTTCTCTTCTTGTCCTTCCTGTTCAACATCATACTGGCTACTGCAGTATTTACTCACATAATGATTCACATATTTTATTAAGTTTAAGTTCACCAAAAGTCTTCAGAGATGAAGTTGATGCTTAGAGCACAGTTTGTCATAGTAATCACATTAGAAAGTGATAGACAATATTCAAACTGAGATGTTGGATCTGAACCTGCACTCTATCCACTGTTCTCAACTGCCTCATGAAATAATGTGTAACTAAGCTGCTGGGGCTGTAAATTGGGACCCTGCAAGGATAATTCAGCCTTTCACAGCTTTCTGGGAGTAGCAGCATGATGAGATATCAGTTCTTCATCTGTCTAGATCTGGCTATGGTGTCATTTGCTGTAAGGAATACAAGCAGACCATTTTTTTTTTCTCTAGCATCTTAAGGTTTTGAGCTCTGCTGGGTAAAAGGGATCACACTGGAACAGAGTTAAGGAGAAAAGATAAAGCTGCTGTGAGTTAGATACTGAGTTTTCCTCCTATTTAGAAAGCCCTCAATTATCTGAATCTTTCAACAACAGGAATTTGTACTGTGCTTTTTCAAGAGAAAGAGGAAATGACATCAGATGTTTCTAATTTCAGAATTAAAAGAAATTAATATCCTCACCCACCCACATTCATGCCCACCCACACAGAGAGCTTCAGAAGAAGTTCATCACCCTTGAAACTACACCTCCTCCTAACTTCTATACTGCAGCTAAAAACTTTCCTTATTTGGGTTCTTAGTCACCCAAAAGGGAATACCACAGTCCATCTGCTTTTAATCAACCCTTTTCAACTTATACTTCAGCACTGTTCTAAGGTCCACTAACATCAACTCCATGATGTCTCTGTCATCTTTTCTGTCTTGAGTGTGACATGCACTTAGTCACAGTCCTTCTCACTTTTCCCTGGACTCATGTTACATCTTTCCATGTCCTAGCTGCTCTGTATTTTTTTCATTTCCAAGAAAATGAGATTCTGCTTCCTATCCCTGGTACGATCTCCCCACACCTCCTTTCCACGGTGGTCTATCTCACACTAGGTCTCAGTTCTTCTGCAGAATCCTTTCCTATAGAAATAAGGGAGATAAGGAAGGTCTTCTAATAGGCTCTTGTGGAATTATGTATGTTTTCTTTACAGCACTTATAATGATAACAGTTAATTGTGTAGTTATATTTTAATACCTGGCTTACCTGCTGGAATGCACTTAAAAATTATGTATGCCACTGCTCCACAACACTATGCTGCTATTTATAATCAAGCCTTTCCTCTATTAATTCTAGTGAGTCATCCTTGAGAATTTCCAAAATATTAACAAAAAGTATCAATTGTTTGCTTTTATCATTTTTAATTCCTACTACAGATGACTGAGAGCATGGTTTAGACTAGGTAGATTTTTTATTTTATTTATTTTTTTGCATAGAAAAACTGGGGTATAGTCCAGAGATATGGGCAGGGAGAGGATTCACCAGAGACAGAGAGGGGAGCAGAACCAGTAGATTTACTGAAATACACTGCTGAGGGGAGTAGCTGGTGAGACCGGAGAGGTCTGCTGTGCCATATGTGGGTTAGTTCCCTGGCTGGGTATGGAACTCAGGCCTTAATAGTTATAATGCTGAGACTTAACCTCTAGGCCACCACTAGGCCACCTAGTCTAACCTCTCTAGACTAGGGAGATTTTGGACTCTTTTTATTAACTTATCTAAATAAAGTTAGCTAAGCTACTTTCCAATTATATATTGCAAACGTATCTTAACACGTCTGTAAGTCATGTGCTTACTTAGGAAATGTGACTAGTAATTCCACTGAATCTCATAAATATTTTAAATTGATGAGAGTTAACTCAATTAATATATTTGAGAGTACACACATAATGTCCAATTTTAATGTTATCAAGTATTAATTTGTGCCTTAGGAATATTTATGTATTTAGGACACATATACATATAAATATAGATATATCTCAGGAATTCTTAGAAACACAGAGAAAGTTATCAACTCAACTGTCAGAAATAAGCTCCCATTATCTTGAGAGCAGCTCTTAAGACTGAGGCAACACTGACTTTTGCATCATCCTTTGATCGATTTCCACATGTCATTTCTGTTGTCATTAAAATATGGAGATTTCTTTCACCAGGAAATTTTAAAACACCTTGAAATCACCTCATAGCAGTCCTACTCTTTCTACGTAGCTGCATGTGTGGCATTCAGAGATGGAAGAACAAACAAATGGGACAACAAAAAAGCAAACAAACTATCGTGTTTTAAATGTATTTGTGTGTTTGTGTGTGTAACCTTTGCAGAAGGCTCATTTTGATAAGCACGTAAGAGTAGGGGAGGCCATGAAAAAGAGTATGAAGGAGAAGAGAAGATGCAACATCTTTGATTTATATCTCTCTATCGTCAGCACTGTTCATGTCTGAATCCAAAGAGTACCAGCATGTGCTCTGAACATTAACAGCAGAGAACTGAAAACACTCCATAAATGGAGATGAACCTCTCAAAAATACACGCATAATCCTTATAATGCAGGCATGTATCTTTCATTTGTTCATAAATATATGTAGAATTCAAACCATTTTATGCATACTTCTGTGAATATACTATGTTGGACACATAGTTAAGGGAAGAAAAGGGTCGGTGCAGCCCTTTGCTTGGAATTTCCAAGCAGGTTGGATTTCCCTGGCTGTGATTTCAGTCATTATAACTACATTTGATGCTCACAGATGGTCCCCGGGTTGCTTCCAACCATGCCCATTTGTCAGGAAAATAGTGAGCTTGTTCTTCTGCTCAATAACTTTCAGAAGGTCCTTGGTTTCCTGCTAAGTGTGAACGAAGAGGGGAATCTTTCAGGTGCTGACCATACACCAGCTCGGACCTGGAATCCTGCCACAAGAGAGGTCCAGCGAGCTGGGTCTAATTGCTTCTTTGCTTAGTGACACCTGTTGAAACTGACAAGCCAACAAAGCTGAGATCCCATGCTGAACAGAGGAATTAGGGACACTCCTGTCTGCCAAAAACATGGCTCTATGACAGCAGGAGCCTGAGAATCACATTAATGGTGGAGTGAATGTATACATGTGATTCTAAGCCTTCTGGGATAGATTTCTTTCATTTAAGCATTAAAAACATTTGTGAGTCATAAAATTACAATCTAACTAGATTTTTTATATTATTTTATCCTTGTATTACATGGCATTTATGAGACTGTATATTATTTGGTACATTACTTTTCAAAAATGACTTAAGAAACAATTGGGTTTCTAATAAGAAAGCACCAGCTATTGTCAAATGATGATGATAATGATACTACTACTACTAGTAATAATAATGTTGACTAACTTTTACTAAGTGCATCTTTTTTTGTCAAATACTTCCTTATAATTTTACATGCATTGACTCATTTAAGATGATCCTATTATTAATGTTGCTGTACCTTCCTGAGCTCTAGATATTGGAAGAATAGTTCTCATAATTTTTTTAAAAAAGATTTATTTATTTATTTATGCATATAAGAACTGGGGTACAGGCCAGAGGTGTGGGGGTGAGAGGATTCACCAGAGACAGAGTGGGTAATAGAACAGGCAGATTTACAGAAATAAACTGCTGAGGGGAGCAGCGGGCGAGTCAGGAGAGGTCTGCCGCACCATGTGGGTAGCTCTCTGGCTGGGGATCGAACTTGTTCTGCAGTGGCTGTGGATAGTTTCATCGATTGCACCTTAACCCCTTGTACTACCAGTGAGGCCCTACGCCTCATGATGTCATGCAGAAAATTATTCTTATTAGCAAGATGCTCAAATAATTACAGTATTGATTCAAATGAATCAAGAATGACCAATTTTGGCCCCACCAGGTTATGAGGAAACATCAGTAGTGACAATGGAATGCATCTTCAGAAAACATGGTGAGTAAGTAATGTCAGGAAAATGCCTCCTTTGGTAAATCCAGAAAAAAGCTTAATATTTTGTATTTTTCACTTTAACTTGTCAGTGGAGGATGCTGATTACACAGGTACCTGCATTATTGGAAGTGGTAGATCAAAAGCTTTTGATGTTGATGGAGTAAAGACGGGGTGAACCACAAAACACAGAAGTGGTGCAGTGCACAACCATGACAGCAGGACATTCCAGAGCAGGGAATGGGTGGACCCAGATTTTGGCTCTAGAACTATTGCACAGAGATAGGGAGGGCCAACACCTTCTCCTACCCCCAAGATGGAGGCAGTGGTCACATTTTTGATCCTTCTAATTTTCACTGCCTGATGTGGTAGTCAATTCCATTTTCACTGCCTGATGTGGTAGTCAATTCCATCTCCACACCCCAAGGTGTAGCAGGAAAGTTCGTTTCCAAGCATACGCCAAATTTCAACTTTTACCTGCTACAAAACACACCTGACTTCATCTTGCCTCATGGCCCATAACAGAAGAGTAAACCTTGCCTACTATAAAGAAAACTGCCTGCCTGGAAGACATACAGCTTACACATCTGGGGTTGCTTGCACCCCCAGATGCTTCCATCCCTCCCCTAGCAAGACTCCCATGGTTTCCTGGGTCCCCAGCCCACTGCAGACTGTCAAACATTGCGTATTATAAAGAACACTGACTGTTGAGCAGGACTTGAGCCAACATACCTCCAGCAGCCTGTGGCTAGCTCAGCAGTCCTGAAAGGCACCTGACCCTCATCCATATGAACTCCTGGAGCTTTCTCCTCAGGTCCTAGCCTACTACAGATCTGTGATGCAAGCTTCACACCTCCCTGACTCCATTAAGCACTCTGATTGCTGAGTCTGTGTGGAGTTAACACATCTGGCACTACAGGAAACTAGCTTTGGAATCCCAGAAGGCCCTCTTTCCTACCTGACTGAGGCTTCCCTGAGCTCTCAGCACACCCAGCTTGGCAAGCTCTGTCTAGCAAATGGCACATTGACTACCAGACAGGTGCTGAGCTGACTGACCTGGGACTATTTCCAGCTAGTTTTGAGGTTCTGAGAGACACTTGCCCCTGCCCTGCTTGAATGCTCTGGGCTCCCAGGGGTCCTTGCCTCCCAAAAGAGAGCACTTATTGCTGGGCAAACTTTGAGCTAAAGACACCTGGGACTGCAATCTGCAGCTTCTTGAGGTATCTGCCTGAGAGCCAAAGCCACAGCCTCCTGACTCCCCTGTGTATGCCAGAGCCAAAGGAAAAAGGCACTGCCAGAAAAACCTGCTGAGATCATCACAAGGCTGCACTTGAAGGGGCAGTTTGGAGCTGAAACCTTTGCCCTTGGTAATCTACAGCAAAGGCTACATGGCCCACATATCTGGCTGTTACCCAATAGGCTACGTTCTTGGACCCTGTACCCATTCCACTCACCACTCAATGTCCTTCCCCTCAGGTGACCACTATTTTGTTCTCATAATCAGTTGTTTTTTGTTTTTTTAATTTGTTTTTTTGCTTTGCTTCTATTCCACATATTAATGGAATTGTTTGGTATTTGCCTTTCTCCATATGAATTATTTCATCAAGTATGATACCTTCAAGGACTACCCATGCTGTTGCAAATGCCAAGATTTCACCTTTTTTAAAATATTTGAATGATACTGCATTGTATACATATATCACATCTTTATTTTATTAACTATTTTTTTAAAAAAAAGATTTATTTATCCATGCATACAAGAGCTGGGGTGTAGGCCAGAGGAATGGGGGTTGTCAGGACTCACTAGGCACAGAGAGGGGAACAGAGCAGGCTGATCTGCTGAAATATGCTGCTGAGGGGAGCAGCCAGGAAACAGGAGAGGTCTGCTGCACCATGTGGGTAGCTCCCTGGCCAGGAATCAAATTCATTTTGCAGTGGCTGGTATAGTTTGATAGGCCTGCGCCACCAGATAGGCTCTTTTATTAACTATTTTTCTTGAAGTAACATTGCATTATAACAGTATATAGAGTTTCAGCTGTGTATAATTAAAATGAACGCACACACACACAAATACACATGTACTACATTAAATTTTGCAAATGAGAGTCCAATTTTATCCTTCACCATACAATTGACCCTTTTACCCCACTTAGTTTTTATCCAGTTCACTCATTCCTTTTTCCTCTTTTCTTCTAGTATCCACTAATTGGTATATGATCTAAAAAATAATTTGTTTTATTTAATTCATTTATTTGTTTGAATTATCTATTCCCTACTGATTAGTGAAATCGTATGGCACTTGTCTTTCTCAATCTGAATTATTTCACTAAGCATAGTACTCTTTAGTTCCAACCATGTTGACACTTTCTATTTTAAGTATTTTTTGGGGAATCTCCAATTGTTTTACATGACTGCATCAATTTAAAAGCCCACCAACAGTGTTTACAAGGGACCCCTTCTCTCCATATCCTTTCCAGAATTTGTTGATTCTTAATTTTTGGATAATAGCTATTCTCATGGGCATGGGGTGCAATCTCAGTGTTGTTTAGATTTGTATTTCCCTGAAAACAGGAGATGGTGAGCATCTTTTCATGTGCCTGTTGTGTGTCTCTTGCAGATGTGTCTTCAGAGCCGTCTCCATTTTTAAATTCAATCTCTTATGTTTTGTTGTAGCATTGTATGAGCCCCTTATTTTGGATATTAACCCTTTGTCAGACATACGATACATATACATAAAAAATGTATATGCACAACTATCTTCTTCCACTTAGTAGAATATCTGTGTCTGATTATAGTTTGTGATGTCAAGAAGCATTTTAATTTGATCTGGCCCCATTTGCTAACTTTACCTTTTGTTTTCCATTCCTTTAGATTTGGGTCCCCAAAGAAAGTTGTAAGCACAATTTTTCATCTTTTTATTTTATGTTTTCAGGTATTTCATTCAGCCTTTACTCCATTTGCTTTAATTTTCATGCATAGTGTTAGATTGTGTTCTTTTCATTTTCTACAGGTAGATGTACTTGTTTTTTTTCCTATTACCATCGGTTGAAGAAATGTTCCTTGCTCTACTGTATGCTTTTGACTCCTTTGTCCTACGTTAGTTGTCCATACATAGGAAGGTTTATTTATTTGTTCTCAACTCTGTTCTATTGATCTCTGTGTCTGCTTTTATTCCAATATCATGATACTTTTATTATTACTGTTTTACAATGTGGTTTGAGGTCAGGAAAATAACACATCCATTTTTGTCCTTTTTTTCTCAGGATTGTTTTTGCTACTCGGGGATAGTTTCAGTCCAAAGATCATTTGATGAGTTGTGGTTGTATTTCTGTGAAGAAGAATGAATTGGGATTTTGATAAAGATGGCACTGAATCTCTATAGTGTTTCTGGTAATATAGCCATTGTAGAATTGTTAATTCTTCCAATCCATGAACATGGACCATCTTTCTATTTCTCTCAAGAATGCAGTATATAGCTTTTCATGACAGGTTGTTTGTGGGTTTGTCATATATGGCCTTTACTATGTTGAGAAACCTTTTATTTTTTAAATTTAATTTTATTTTTATATTCCCCACACAATTGCAACCCCCTTATTTTGACCCGAATCCCCCCATAGTGTGGCTCTGGTTCATCATAGTTGTTTGTTGATTTTGTCTGTTCTGGTTCCAATACCAGGCAGTTTTGATTATTATGGCTTTGTAGTATAGTTTGAAATCTGGGAGTGTGATGCCTCCATTCCCCCCCCTTTTTTTTTCAGGAGGTTTTGGCTATTTGGGGTTTTTGGTGGTGCCATATGAATTTCATCAATATTTTTTTTCTATTTCTTTGAAGAATGACATTGAAATTTTAATTGAAATCACACTGAATCTATAGATTGCTTTTGGTAGGATGGCCATTTTGATAATGTTAATTCTTCTGATCCATGAGCAGGGGATGTCTTTCCATTTGTTTATGTCTACTTCTATTTCTTTTAACAGTGTTTTATAGTTTTCTTTGTATAGGTCCTTTAGTTCTTTTGTTAGGTTTATTCCCAAGTATTTGATGTTTTTTGTTTCAATAATAAAAGGAATAGTTTTCTTGATTTCTTCTTCTTCAGATTTATTGTTTGTGTATAGGAAGGCTACTGATTTTTGTGCATTGATTTTGTATCCTGCCACTTTACTAAACTGATTGATTAGTTTAATTAGTTTTTCTGTGGAGTTTTTGGGGTTCTCTATGTATATTATCATATTGTCTGCAAATAGTGATATTTTGACTTCTTCCTTGCCTGTTTGGATTCCTTGTATGCCTTTCTCTTGTCTTTTTGCTCTGGCTAGGACTTCCAGTATTATGTTGAAAAGCAGTGGTGAGAGTGGATATCCTTGTCTTGTTCCAGATCTTAATGGAATTGCTTTCAGCTTTTCACCATTTAGAATGATATTGCCTGTGGGCTTGTCATATATGGCCTTTATGATGTTGAGGTATGTTCCTTAGAGATACATAACTTTTATACCCATTTTGTTGAGGACTTTTGTCATAAGATGTTGAATGTTCTCAAATGTTTTACCTGCATCTATTCAGATGATCATATGATATTTCCTTTTGTTGATGTGTTTATTAATTTGTGTATATTGTATCATAATTACATTACTAAAATAAATCCCACTAGATAGTGGTGTGTGATTATTTTTATGTACTCTGTACTACTGAATTTTGTTTGCTAGTATTTTGTTGAGTCATTTTTTTATGTATATGTATCAGAGATACTGCAGTATAATGTGTGTGTGTGTGTGTGTGTATGAGTGCATGTGAAAGATTTATCCATGCCTGGTAATGAAGTGAGAGTAATGTTGGCTCCATAAAATGTGTTTGGAAGTTTTACATGCTTTTCATTTTTTTGGAAGCTTTTGGGAATGATATGTATTTGCTTGTCTTTGAAAGCATGGTGTAATTCACTAGTGAAGCCATCTGGCCTGGGATTTTGTGTTTTTGGTTTCTTTTGGAGACTTTTGATTATTGTTTCTATTTCCTTACTCACATTGGTCTGTTCAGAATTTTTGTAACTTCCTGACTCAGTCTTGGAATTATGTTCAATTTTTTACCATTAAGTGTAATGCTCTCTTATAAACCTTTTAATTACTGTAAAATCTCATAAATCATTTTATTTCTGTATGTATTTATCTGTATTTACTTTATCTTTTTCTTTTTTTTTGTCTTTAAACTAGAATTTATTGGTGTACAAAACTCCATTTCATAGATAAAGTGGCACATACTTTATCTTCTTCTTTGTGAGTTTTTGACATGCAAAATTCATGATCAGCTCTGGATAGGCTCAAAAAGATTTGGAGTCTCCCAGCACTAATGAGATTGTTTAGACAGTTTAATATTACTGGTGTCCTGTGTATGCATTGTCTCCTTCCTGTTCTCCAAGTATCTAAGAAGTCACTCCATGCATTACCCCCTCAAAATACAGATAGTTCCTGTAATACGTTTTTTTAAAGATTTATTTATTTATGCATACAAGAACTGGGGTACAGGCCAGAGGTGGGGGTGAGAGGATTCACCAGACACAGAATGGGGAACAGAATAGGCAGACTGACTGAAACACACTGCTAAGGGGAGCAGCAGGTGAAGCAGGAGAGATCTGCTGCTTCATGTGGGTCACCTCTCTGGCCGGCGATCAAATGCATGCTGCAGTGTCTGTGGATAGCTTCAAAATGCTGTACTTCACCCCTTGTGCCACCAGGGAGGCCCCAGTTCCTGTAATACTTTGCATCATCAGCAACCTCCTACTTTATCCAGGTAATCTGAGCTACACGGGTCCACATTCAGGGCAATATTATCTCTTCATTGTAGGTATATTGGTGGCACCTACTGAGATATACCCATCTAATCACATTTCAGTCTGATATTACCTGGATCCTAGAGTGGTCCTTCAGCTATAGTTATTATGCAATGTTTCAACCAATGCAACAAGAAAAAAAAAACAAGAAAAAAAAAAACACCATGCAACCTACAATTCTAATGCCAATACCATGCAACTTACAATTCTAATGCCAAGACCATCACAGTAGGACTATATAGACAAACTTCTAAATCCATAGAAATAATCAGATACCAAAAATAATTAGGCAATATAAGAATTTACTCAATTGATGGACCAAGAGAAAAGCTTGGAACACTGCCTAGTAGAACATAACTAAGAAAGCTATAAAGAAAAGATTTCAGAGAAACAGTCCTAATGGTGATTATGGAAATTAGAAAAAAATAAATGAACAAAATGAGAAATGCAATAAGTACAGAGAAAACATGAAAAAGTTCCAAATAAATGATGAAATAATAGATATTAAAAATACCATAGAGGGACATATCAGTAGATTCAATAAGACCAAGGAATAAGTCAGTGAGAGAGATGATAGACTAGAGGACAACATGCAAAAGACCTTCAGAGAAACAATTAATGAAATAAGACAATATAAAAGATTCCTGAAACAACTTTAAGAGGAACAACTTCTATATAATAGGGTCCAGTAGTGAGAAATTGTACTTGAAAGAATTTTTAGTAGGAATGATAGTAGAGAACTTTGCATAACTGGGGAAAGAAACAGATTCCGCATCCAGGAATTTAAAGAGTTTCAAATAAAATAGACCCAAACAGACACACATCAACCACTTATAATTAAAATGGTAAAAATAATAGATAAAGGAAGATCCTAAAAGGGCCAATAAAACACAAACAAATAAATAAAAATGTAAATAAATTCCGGTAATTATTATTAACATATTTCTTAGCAGAAACTGTACAAGTCAGAAATCAATGAAATGATATTTTCAGTGGATAAAAGGGTAAAATATCCAATCATGAATTCTCTCCTCAGGTGGTAAATGCTCATAATTGAATTAATAATAAAAACAAACAACAACTGAAGGAATTCAACTCCTGTAAAATAGTCTATAAAACAAAAATTAAAAAAAAAAGTATTGCATGTGGAGTATAAGCAATCCTTGTACATTGTTAGTGGGTGTGTAGACTGTTCCATTCTTTTGAAAATAATATGGAAGTTTCTCAATATATTAGAAATATATTAGAATATATATTAGAAATATATTAGAAATATATTAGAAATATATTAGAAATGAAGAATGCAAAAACACTAATTCATAGGGGTACAGTCACTCCTATGTCCATTGCAGCACTATTTCTAACAGCTATACTGTCAAAACAACCTAAATGCCCAATGATGAGAGAGTGGATTAAGATGTGGTATATTTACACAGTAAAATAGGACTCTGTTATAAAAAATGTTGAACTCATCATTTGTGACAATATGGATGTGTCTGGAGAGGAAAATATTAAGTGAAATAAATTAGAATGAGAAGGAAAAATACTAGATGTTTTCATTTATATGTGGATATGGAGACATAAAATAAGGTTCAGATAGCACAAAGTCAATAATAAATGTTAAAAGTCTGATGGTAAAATCGATAGTACCAAAAGAGTAGGAGGATGGTGACGAGCAGGGTATGGAAGGGTCCTAATTGGTTATTGCGAGTCTACTCATATGTAGTCTCACAAACCAATGTTCTCTCTAAAAAAAAAAAAAAAATCCCACAATATACTTATTAATCAGGAAACCCCCTAGATGTCAATGTTACGGAGTCACCAATCAAAAGACACATAGCATCTCTCTGGATCAGAAACCAAAGAAAACCATTCTATTGTCTCCAGGAAACCCATCTGCATTCCAAATTTAAACATAGGGCTACATATAAAACCTACATGCAAACGTTCTCATAAAAAATCAGGGACAATCATATTTATGGTAAGTGGTGATAGGTGCATAAAAATGGTTATACCTGATGGAGTTATCCAAATATCACCTAAAAATTTAGATCATAGATCTAATAATAAATGATAGAGAGGTCCTGCCACAAAATCTAACAAGAAACATCGATTGTTTTTTATAATGAAAGGGGATGAATGCACAAGGAACACATACACAGACATATATATACACATGCACGCATATATATATATATATATATATACACACACACATATATGCATACAGATACACATATGTAACAACTGAGGGAGCATGAAAACATATACATCAACTATTAACAAACTTAAAAACAGGGCCTCCCCCGTGGCGCAGCGGTTGAGCGCTGGGTTGCGAAGCTGCCCGCAGCCTCTGCAGTGCCGGTTCGATCCCCGGCTGCTCCACAGCCACCAGAGGAGGGTCCCACATGGCGCGCAGACCTCTCCTGCCGCCCGCTGCTCCCCTCAGCAGTGTACTTCGGTCCTTCTGCCTGCTCTGCTCCCCGCTCTGGCTCTGGTGAATTCTCTCACCCTCCCGCGATTCCGACTGTACCCAGTGCTTGTATAAATAAATAAATAAATGTTTAAAAAAAAAAAAAAAAAAAAACAAACTTAAAAACAGGGCCTCCCTGGTAGCACAGGCAGTTGGGAGCCGCAGTGTGAAGCTGTCCGCAGCCTCTGCAGTGAGAGTTCGATCCCGGCGGCTGGGGAGATTCCCACATGGTGCAGCAGACCTCTCCTGTCTTGCCTGCTGCTCCCCTCAGCAGTGTATTTCAGTCGATCTGCCTGTTCTTTTCCCTGCTCTGTCTCTGGTGAATCCTCTCACCCTCCCGCACATCTGGCTTGTACCCTGGTTCTTGTATAAATAAATAAATCTTAAAAAAAAAAAAACTAGTACAAAAAAAAAAACCCTTAAAAACAGACACCAACAGAAAAACAATAGTGGTAGGTGACCTCAACACCATGCATCGATATGTTAGCCAGGAAGAAAATAAATAAGAATATAAAAAAATATGAATAATTAGACCAAGTACATTTAAAAGACATTTATAGGACAGTGTGCTCACAACTGAATAGCCATTCTTCTCAAGTGTATACATGAAACTTTCTTGAGGATAGACTACACATTGAATCACAAAACTTGCATCAATAGCTTCAGGAAGATTGAAATCATATCAAATATATTTTTATCATAGGGTATTAAATTAGAAATCAATCACAAAAATGAAGGAAGGAAGGAAGGAAGAGAAGAAAGAGAGAAGAAAGAAAGAAAGAAAGAAAGAAAGAAAGAAAGAAAGAAAGAAAGAAAGAAAGAAAGAAAGAAAGAAAGAAAGAAAGAAAGAAAGAAAGAAAGAAAGAAAGAAAGAAAGAAAGAAAGAAAGAAAGAAAGAAAGAAAGAAAGAAAGAAAAATAGTTTATGTCATTGCTTCTGCACAGGCAAATATATCAAAAATAAAAGAACACCTTATTGAAAGGGAGAAACATTTTGCCCATTACACTTCAACAAGAGGCTAATATCCAACATCTACAAAGAAATAATAGATCTCAACAAAAGGAAAAGAGATAACCCAATCAAAACAATCAGAATGTTAAATAGACACTTCTTTAAAGAAGTCATAAAGACAGTCAACAGTCAAATGACGTCAAAGTCCTTATTACTTCTCAGGGAAATGCAAGTCAAAGCCACAGTAAGATCACACCACCTGCCTGTGAGAATGAACCATCTCCAAAAAACTAGAAGCAACAAGGGTATGGGGAGAAATGGATTTCCCTTATAGCAAATAATATATAGTCTAACTTCTATAAAAAAAAAAATGACACCTTCTCAAAACATTAAAAAATAAATCTGCAATAATAAATCAACAATCTTTATCCTAGTTATTTACCTGTAAATTACAAAAACACTAATTTGAAGTAATATATGCACTGCTGTGTTCATGCAGCACTATTTACACTATCCAAACTATGGAACGGCCTATGTGCATAAGGACAATGATGGCACCAGAAGAAGTGGAATTCTACTCTTCTCTGAGAATGATGAGGTCATTTCCATGCCCTTTGTGACACCACAGATGAAACCTGAAAGGATTATGATAAATCAGAATGGATTATCATAAATCAAAAAGAAAAGACAAAAAGAAGATTATTATTTTTTAAAAAACAAAGGAGCAAAAAAAAAAACAATAAATAAACTAAAGCAAACAAACTTTGACATTGACTGTAGACATAAAGCTACCAGAGGGTACAGTGATGGGGGATGTAGGGGTAGGAGGTTCAGTGGACTATTGTTAGTGACCACCCACGGTGTGATAAACATAATTTTTAAATGTTGTAATGATTATATTCACTCACTGTGTCAGCAGTGTCAAGCCTTTTACTGGCATTATTGTCTTTGTCTTTGAAACAGATTTTTTAGCTATAAATAATACTGTTTCCACGCTATAGTTGGAAACTGAGGTTTGGAGATTAAAATGTTTACCTGTTATCATCAAGCTTTACTGTAGCAAAAACCAGGAATAAAACTGAAATCTGACTGCAAAGACTAGACTCCAGATTTTTATGCCAATTGTACCCGAATTAATTAAGTTTTAAATATTGTCTTAGTTTCCACCTTTTCTAAATGGAGTAAAGACAACTTCACGTGTAGTTAGAGATATGGACACTCACTGTTCACCTTGGTGGGGTTAAACATACCCTTACAATAACTTGGAGATATTTTCAATTCAAATTCAATGTAATATACTTAGATTCTAATGATGTGTTCATTATTATTGTTATATATTTACTTATTTATTACACCGTTTGCTTTCTTTTCTCAGGTGTAGTCCCCGTAGATTTTCCACCAACGGTTCACCCATGCACCATCACCATAGTCCCTTGTGCTACCCTCACCTCATCATCTTCTCCACAAATGATAGTGAAGCCCCATGGAGGACTAATAATTGATCACTACATTCTTCCTCTGAGTCCACTCTTACATAGGTGCCAGATACTACACTAGGTGATTATTTTGAATGAAAATCACATTTAAATATGACAGTAATTTGTGTGGTAGATATTATCAGTTACAAAATAGAAGAAGGAAAATGAAGTTCAGAGGAACTAAGTAAATAATGCAACGGCACTTGTAAGGATAGAGCTTGACTGATAGAAAATAGTCGGACTCCAGAGTCTATGCTCTTTATTACTATATCACATCTTCCCTTCCATTATGCTGAATAAAAACTGCATTGCCATTAAGTAGATGATATTCATCTTATGAGTAAAAATAATCAAGGCAATATAAAATGAAAATTTTAAAATATGATTCCAATGGGCCTCTCTGGGTTTCCTTAGGAGTTAAGTTTCAGCGCTATCACCACAGTAGCCTGAGTTCAGTCCCCGGCCAGGGAGCAACCCACATGGCCCAGCACACCTCTCCTGTCCCACCTGCTGCCCCCTTCAGCAGTGTGTTTCCATAAATCCACATGTTCTGATCCCTGCTCTCTCTGGTGAATCTTTTCACACCCCACACCTCTGGACCACACCCCAGTTCTTATACACAAAATAAACTAAAAATAAAAATAAATTCATAATTGCTTAATTTTGTCCCTCCTTATAACACTATGCAAAATACATAACTAATTAATAAACCAAATTAGCAGATAAAAGGCTGTCCATCTTTGGGATTGTTAATCTCTGGTAGCATGTTGCAAATATTTCACTGTTGTAACCATCACATAATTCCCTCTGGTAAATTTATCTTGAAGTATTTTCACAGCTCTCTCTATGACGCATAATTTACAAGAGAAGACTTAAGCTCACATTATGAAGCCATTCTCAAGAGGTATTCAGTTATAAAATTCTATATTGAATGTATCACACTATGGTAACGAACGTGCTAAAAAAGCAGAACATTTTTATTACTAGCATTAAACAGAGTTCTGAAAAGATTCCAAATGAATTCTACAGAGGATTGTCAGTGGAGGTGGAGTGTACAGGATAATCTTTCTATCTCAACTGAAATGAGTCCACAGTAAGCATTTGGTTACTTAGTAACATTAAAAATGCAGTTATGTTCCCTTATAATTAACGACTTTCAAATAAATAGTTTTGTGAACAAATTATATACTTCACTAGAATTTTATTCTTTTATCTTGGTATTTATTTTACTCAATTTCTAAATGCAGAGAGCATGAGCTTCCTCTCCCAAAGCTTTTGTACATTCCAAAGAAGAAAGGTTAGCTGATGCAGCTTGATGTGAAGATGAATAGAGCAAGGAGAAATGGACTTAAGTGTGTAAAAATATACTGAGAAGAAAGGGAGAAGAATTTTATTAACAAATTCCTTGTGACTACAAGACATCTACATTGAAAGTAAAAGTATCATACATTTAAGGTATTTGAACAATCACTTTTAAGTAAATAGCATATGCAGTTATGTTGTTAAAAACATTTTGGTAAATGACATATAATCCTCAAGTACACATATTATGCAGTCAAAGCATTCAGTTACTTCATCCAATAAGTCACTTTTGCTAAAAATATTTGCAGATAATGTTTTTGGAAAGAGTTGCTGTGACTGCTTAGCATAGCCTCGACATTTATTGAAAAAAATTAACATTAAATAAATAAACAAGAGTCATTTTGGCACAAATACTAACAGTAATCGTTGTCATGAAATATTTAGATGCAGAAAAGGTGAAAATTAATTACCGTAGGGAAAACAAGTTCATATGTTGCTTGTGTTAGCAGCATTCTGATGATCTCCTCAGTGGCTAATGATGCTGCATGGTCACCTCATCATATGTTGAAACATTGGATGAGATGCCCAATCACTAGTTTAAACTTCTTATCAGAAACACTAATCTTCATAAAAAATTCTATTTTTTTCTAAGATACTTTAAATATTTGTCCTACACTCTGCCAGATATTGAATATACAGACAAAAATGTAACATGGTCTCTGGCAATAGAAACTTGGCCTGAGAAAGAGACAGTTTATATACACATGTAGCGTAATGGAATGGAAGTACACACACAATGATGACAGCATAATGGCAGTGACACTTGGGGTGTGTTCTAAAAATGGGTGGCAATTTGATAGGGAAATGAAAGTCTTTTCAGTCATCATTTCCATCAAGAAATATGTGCAGACTCTGCCATACCTACACCAATCAGAATGAATTTGAGGTGATGCCCCTTTAGCTCTGACAACACTTTATGCATTGCACCACCGTGGTTTAGGAAAATAGTTAACAACACACAATTTTCTAATGACTTATCATCCCATTAAAAACAAAAGCCAGGCCTCCCCTGGGGGCTCAGGCAGTTGAGCGCCGCACTGTGAAGCTGTCCACAGCCTCTGCAGCACCAGTTCGATCCCCAGACGGCCAGGGAGCAACCCTCATGGCGCAGCAGACCTCTCCTGTTTCGCCTGCTGCTCTTCTCAGCAGTGTGTTTCAGTCAGTCTGCCTGTTCTGTTCCCCATTCTGTCTCTGGTGAATCCTCTCACCGCCCCACACTGCTGGCCTGTACCCCAGCTCTTGTATACAAACATAAATAAATCTTTAAAAAAAAAAAAAAGCTTCGGAGGGAAAAAAAAAAAAAAAAACAATTCTGATCACTCAAGCTATGTCAGTCACCCTGGACTCCTTGCTTCTGAAATATATGGATCACTGTCACCTGGATCTTTGCTCTTGGGTGACTTTAGCATCGACATCTCTCCCAGTGGCTATCAGCATGGCTCCTTCCCTCCCATAATCTAAGTCTTCTCAGATGTCACCTTCTCAATAAAGTCATTAATAAACATCTTATTAAAAAAATATATTATGTTCAAGTACACTCTCCCAATATCCTTTTCCTGCTTAGTTTAGCTTATATATGTTTTTGTGTTTGTCTGTATCCCCTCTTCACCACTGCTTGGGATGGTAGAAGGGACAGATATGAATAAGTAAATCATATTTTTATCCAATAATTTAATTTACCGTAAGTTAGAATTTAAGCCCCATGAAGTTAGGAAATATTTGTTATATTACTTGCTGTAGTGAATAGGCCAAAAAGAGTTCCTGGCACAAGGAAGGTATTCCACAAATGTTTATAGGATGAATTATAAAACCACTTATTTATTTATTTATTGAAAATACATACTAATCCCCTACAATATTCCAGGTGCCCACTGGAAATGGCATTAAGATGGGAGAGACTGATAAATTAGAAGAGAGTAAAAATTAATTAAAAGATGCAATTAATAGAATAAAGAAAATTAAGTTTTTGCATAAAATGTATATGTGTGTGTGAGAGAGAGAGAGAGCAAGAACGAGAGAGAGCTAGAGAGAAAGAGAGAGAGTGAAGAGAGGTCTCTTGCAAGGGACAATATTTTAATGGACACTTGATGTCTAAGATGAGTGAGATCCAGTAGGTGATGATAGAAATATACATAAATAATGGTGAGACATATATATATATATATATATATATATACTTAAAGTAAACTTTAGGGTCTCCCTGGTAGCGCAAGGGTTAAGATGCAACCTATGAAACTATCCACAGCCATGCAGCATGAGTTTAATCCCCAGCCAGGGAGGTGACCCACTGGCATAGCAGACCTCTCCTGACTTGCCCGCTGCTCCCCTCAGCAGTGTATTTCAGACAATCTGCCTGTTCTGTTCCCCGCTCTGTCTCTGGTGAATCATCTCACCCCCCACACTGCTGTCCTGTACCCCAGTTCTTGTATGCATAAATAAATTAATCTTTAAAGTAAACTCTAATAATTGATTAACAGGTGCTGCTGATGGATTGAATTTGGGAGGTGAAGAAAATGGGCCAATTGTTTTTCTGAGTTCGGTAATTATATAATTTACTGAGAGAAAATCTGATCTGATGATGGAGAAAGGAATGGAAATCTAGTATATTTTTTGACATTTCACATTTCATATGGTCATATAACATTCAAGTAGAGAAGTAAGGTAGGTAAGTAGATATACAAATTCAATTTTTGCTTGGATTCACCATTAAGCTTCTCAAGAAAATTCTTTATAGGGTCTCCCCTGGTGGTGCAGGCGGTTGAGCGCAGTGCTGTGAAGCTGTCCACAGCCTCTGCAGCACCAGTTTGATCCCAGCCAGCAAGTTTTCCTGTGTGTGTGTGTGTGTGTACACCACATCTTCTTTATCCACTTATCTATTTTGGGCACTTAGTTTGCTTCCATAGCTTGTCTATTATATATAGTGCTAAGCAGAACAATTAAACAAGAGAAAGATATAAAAGGAATCCAAATTAAGAAAGAAAAATAAAGCTATCATTATTTGGAGAAGACATGATAATATATCTAAATGCTAAAGAGTAACAGAAAAAAACTAATTAAAACAATAAACCATTTCAGCAAAGCAGAAGGTAAGAAAATCAATACAAAAAATTCAGTCACTCTCTTATACGCTAACAATATAACATTTTTCAAAATAATTTTCTTTGTTTTGTGAAATAAACCTGGTGGATCCAATGTATATGACATAATAAACCTGAAGACTAATTTTTAGAAGAAATAAAGCATAGGGGGAGGTAAAATAAGGAAATTATTTTAAAAGGAAATCAAAAGTCTAACAGAAAACTCAAAAACAGTAGGAAAATATTGGAAAGAAGGCAAGGATTGTACAAAATGAACAAATGAGGAGATGAAAATCACCTCTATGGATAAGCAAATCATTCACCAAAACTACTGATATTAGGGCTTCCCTGGTGGCGCAGAGGGTTGAGCACTGTGCTGTGAAGCTCTCTCAGCCTCTGCAGCGCCGGTTCGATCCCAGCTGGCTGGCGAGGGCCCCACATGGCACAGCAGACCTCTCCTGTCTCACCCGCTGCTCCCCTCAGCAGTGTATTTCAGTAGAGCTGTCTCTCTGCTCCCCACTCTGTCTCTGGTGAATCCTCTCACCCACCACATCCCTGGCCTGTACCCCAGCTCTTGTATGCATAAATAAATAAATCTTTAAAAAAATAACCAGTATTCCATTGAGTGTGCACTCCACAATTTATTATGGTTTTAAAAATTATTTATTTATGCATACAAGAGTTGGGTTGTAGACAACAGGTGGAAGGGGTAAGAGGATTCACCAGAGACAGAGTGGGGAACAGAACAGACAGATCTATTCAAAAACACTGCTGAGGGGAGCAGTGGGCAAGACAGTTGAGGTCTGAGATCCCATGTGGGTGGCTCCCTGGCTGGCAGTGTATTGAACTCATGCTGCAGTGACTGGCAACAGCTGACAGTGCTGTGTCTTTAACCCCTGCACCACCACGGAGACCCCTAATTCATTTATTTCTTTTTAATATCAATTTGTTTAAATAATATGGTATTTTCTCTTACATAATTGTTAATATTTGAACAATGTATGATCTCCCCCCAGGTGTCATTACTGTAGTTCTTGTAACTCAAAAGTGCTCATAGTTCATAACCATATACTTTTGATTACTTCATACTCCCTATTTCCAGCCCTCCTGGTTACCTCATGTCTGTTGTGAGTTTCAAGTTATGCCTTGGTCTGACCCTTTGTTTTTTCTATATTCCACATATAAGTGACACTATTACTATTTCATATTTATCTTTTTTCCTACTGACTTATTTTGCTTAGCATCAACCATTCTAGCTCCACCAACCTTGCTACAAATGGCATGAATTTATCTTTTTTGACTGCTGAGTGATATTCCATGTGTATATGCACCGCATCTTCCTCATCCAGTCGTCTGTTTGCAGGCGTTTAGGTTGGCTTGCAAATAGCATTACAATAAACATAGAAGAACAGTCTCCTTTTGAATTGGTGTTTTTATGTTTTTTGTTAGATTCCTAGGAGTGGGACAGCTGGGTTGTATGGCAGATCCGCATCTAGTGTTTTGAGGAAACTCCACGTAGGTTTCCATAGTGTCTGAACTGGATTACACACCCACCCACATAGCAAAGAGGGTTCTTTTCCCTCCACATCTTTGTGAATACTTATTTCTGGATTTTGTTTGTTTGCTTGTTTTAATAGGGGCCACTCTCATGTGAGGTGATATTGTGGTTTTGATTGTCATTTCTTGATAACAAGTGATGATAAATGTGTTTTCATATTCTTATTGGCCGCCTGCTTTTCTTTGAAGGAGTGTCTTTTTAACTGTACTAACCAATGCTTTATTAGATTGGTCAATATGCTTTATTGAGTTGTATGAGTTTTTTTTTTTTTTTTAATTTACCCTGTATTTTTCACTCCTGTCACTTTTTTTAAAAGATTTATTTATTTATTTATACAAGCACTGGGTACAGTCAGAAGCACGGGAGGGTGAGAGGATGCACCAGAGCCAGAGCAGGAAGCAGAACCGGCAGACTGACAAAACACAATGCTGAGGGGAGCAGCTGGTGAGATAGGAGAGGTCTGCTGCATCATGTGGGACCCTCGTTGGCAGCTGGGGATCGAACCGGTGCTGCAGAGGCTGAGGGAAGTTTCGCAACCCAGCGCTCAACTGCTGTGCCACCAGGGAGGCCGTGAGTTGTATGATTTTTTATAGATCTTTTATATCAGCACCTTATCAGATGTATGGTATGCCAATATTTTCCCCCATTCGGTAGGGTATGTGTCTTTCTGTTGTGGTTTCTGTCTCTTTTGCTGGGCAGAAGTTTTTAGTCTGAGATATTCCCAGGTCTTTATAGTCTCCTGTTTTCTTTGACTCTGGAGTTGAGTTCTCAAAGACACTTCTGAAGTTTGTATCATGTGTGCTTTGACTATGGTTTCATTTATGTATTTTATGGTTTGAGATCTTAACATCCAAATCTTTTATTCATTTTGAGTTGATCTTTGTGTATGGTGTGATGTGATAGTCTAGTTTCATTATTTGAATGTGGCAATACAGTTTTCCCAGCACCGTTTATTGAAAACACTTTTCTTGTTCTAGCATGTTTTTTGCACACACACACACACACACACTCTTACATTTTTATTTCTGGGTTTTCAATTCTATGTCATTGGTCTGCATATCTGTGTTTGTTCCAGCACCAGAATATATTAATTATTATGATTTTGCTGTATACAGACTGGATTTGTAATACCCCATTGTTCCCCTTTTTAGTCAAGAGAGCTTTGGCTTTTGGGGATCTTTTGTGTTGCCATAAATATTTTAGCAATATGTGTCCCCCTTTTTTTTTTGAAGAACACCACTAAAATTTTTATTGGAATTGCATCGTATCTGTAAATTGCTTTTGCTGGGATAACAATTTTGATAATATTGATTCTTTAAATTCATGAGCGAGCAAGGAATCTTTACATTTGTCTTTATCTTTTTCCATTTTTTTAACAATATTTCATAACTTTCCTTGTTTAGGTCACCTCCTTTTTTAGGTTTATTCTCAGGTATTTTGGGGGGAGTATAATTGTAAATGTGGTAGTTTTCTTACTTTCTTCCTCTTCCAGTTGATTTTTTTGCATATAGGAAAGTAACTGAACTTTGTGTATTGATTTTGTAGCCTGCTACTTTAACGAAATAGTTTATTATTTTTATTAATTTTTTCAAGGATTTGCTAATGTTTTTTTTAAAGATTTATTTATTTATTTATTTATTTATTTATTTATTTATTTATTTATTTATGCAAGAGCTGGGATGCGAGCCAGAGATACGGTGGGTGAGAGCTTCACCAGAGACAGAGTGGGAGCAGAACAGGCAGATTGACTGAAATACACTGCTGAGGGGAACAGCGGGGGAGACAGGAGAGGGCTGCTGCAACTTGTGTGTCACCTCCCTGACTGGGGATTGAAATTGTGCTTCAGTGGCTGTGGACAGCTTCATAGGTTGCTTTTTAACCCCTTGTACCACCAGGGATGCCCCATTTGAGGATTTCTTATATGTTAAAAATTCCTTTAAATTTTTAAATTTAATTTTAAAAATCCCTTTAAATTAAAAACATAAAATATATTTTAGATATTTTAGATTTTGTATATACTTGTATCATCTGCAAATAATGACAACTTACATTCTTTCCCAATATGGATTTATTTTATGTCTTTCTTTTGCCTAATTGCTATAGCTAGAACTTCCATTATTATATTGACTGTAGTGGTGAGAGTGAGCATCCTTTATTGTACTGGACCTTAGTGAAAAGGGCTTCCGTTTTTCTCCACTGAGAATGATACTAGCTGTGGGTTTGTCATTTATGGCTTTTATTATGTTCAGATATCTTCTTTTAATCTCAAGGTTATCAAAGGCTTTCATCCTAAGTGGACATTGAGCTTTATCAAATGCTTTCTCTGCATCTATTTATAAGACCATATATTTATTTTTTGTTGGTGTTGATATGGTGAAATACCTTGACTGACTTTCAGATGTTAAGCCATCCTTGTGTCCCTTGAATAAATCCTACTTGGTCATGGTTTATAATTCTTTCGATGCTTTCTTGGATTCAGTTTTGATAATATTTTTTTGAGGATTTTAGCAACCATGTTTGGTAGGGAGATTAACCTATAACTTTCTTTTCTTTTATCTGTTGTGTATTTGGTTTTGATATTAGTGTGATGTTGGCCTCATAAAATGTATTTGGGAATATTCACTCTCAATTTTTTGAAAGAATTTGAGCAGGATAGTTGTTAGTTAATATTTGAAAGATAAAACTTATTTATAAAAAACATTTGGTCTAGGCTTTAGTTTTTAGGAAGAGTTCTGATTGTTGTTTCAATTGCCTTAATCATAACTCAAGTTTTCAATTTCTTTATTTTTCATTCTTGAGCGATTGTGAAATATTAAGGATCTATTCATCTCATCTAGATTGTTGAATTTGTTTGCATATGAATGTTCATAGTAACCTCTTATAATCCTTTGCATTTCTTCTTTTTCATCAATTAAAAATTTATATGAGTTTTTCCTCCCCTTTTTTCCCTTCTGACCCTACCTAGGGTTTTTGTGTTTGTTTTTTTGTTTGTTTGTTTTTCCTATTTTCTTTTTTTTTATTTTGAAGAAACAGGTTTTGGATTCTTGATCTTTTGACCTCTATTTCTGCTTAAATTTCAATGATTTCTATCCTTATACCTGTTTTGGATTTCCTTTTTATGTGGTTGTTCTCCTTTATCTAGTTCCTCAAGAAAGAGATCTTCAGGTTATTTCTGTTTTTTTTTTTTTTTTTTAAGATGTATTTATTTATGCATACAAGAACTGGGGTACAAATCAGAGGTGCGGGGGTGAGAGGGACAGAGTGGGGAGCAGAACAGGCAGATCTACTGAAATACACTGCTGAGGGGAGCAGTAGGTGCAAGATAGCAGGATAGGTCTGCTGTGCCATGTGGGTCCCCTCCCTGGCCAGCCAGGGTTTGAACTTGTGCTTCAGAGGTTGCAGATAACTTCATTGTGCTGTGAGTTAACTCCTTGCTCCACCAGGGAGGCCCTCTAGCTTGTTTCTTGATGAAGGTTGTATTGTCATATACTTTCCTCTTAAATTAGCACAACTAGGAGGTTGTACATTTTTTTTAATAGACTTATGTGAATTTAAAAAAAAAAAATTTAATTTCTTCATTAACCCAATGGTCTTTCAGTAGTGTGCTATGGAGTCTCCATGTGTTGATGGATTTCTTTGTCTTTGTGTGTAGCTAATCTCTAGTTTGATACCTTATGTTCAGAGAAGATATTTTTTTTTAAGATTTATTTATTTATCTATTTATTCATTCATTTATTTATACAAGCACTGGGTACAGTCAGAAGAGCGGGAGGGCGAGAGAATTCACCAGAGCCAGAGCGGGGAACAGAGCAGGCAGAAGGACCGAAGTACACTGCTGAGGGGAGCAGTGGGTGGCAGGAGAGGTCTGCGCGCCATGTGGGACCCTCCTCCGGTGGCCCGGGGAGCAGCTGGGGATCGAACCGGCGCTGCAGAGGCTGCGGGCAGCTTCACAACCCAGCATTCAACTGCTGCGACACCGGGGAGGCCCTGGTTCAAATCTTAAAGCTCCTTTTAATATTTCTTGGGGTGGGGCGGGGCCACAAAATCTTCAGAAAGATTCTGTTTGTCAGGAAGGAGAGCAGGCAGTATATTCTCAGATGGTATTTTTTTTTTTTTCCCTGAAGATTTTGATTGTGCCACTCCATTCGTTTCTTTTCCATAGTGTTGCTTCAGTGAAGTCTGATGTTAGCCTAATTAGCATTCCTTTATAGGTTATTTGTTTCTTTCCCTTCTGCTTCATTATTTTTTTCTTTGCCTTGGGCTTCTGGAAATTTACTACTATGTGTTTTGCCATTTATTCCCTTTCATTTAGGTAGTTTGGTGCCCTCTTGCTTTCATGTAGTTCTATGTTTATTTCCTCCTTCAAGTTTAGGAGGTTTTTGTTTATTTTTTTAATTTTCCTTAGTTTTTTCAGTTTTTTTCTTTTTCTCTTACTGGTATTTCTGTGACTATTACATTTCCTTTCTTCTTACTGTCAGATAATTCTCAATGCATTTCTTCATTCTTTTTATTTTGGATTTCTCTTATTCTATTGAATCTTTTCATATCAGCTTTATTGATATCACTAATTTATTCTTCCATTTGTTCTATTCTACTTTCATGAATTTTTCCAAAACTTTTTCCTCCTCTATTGATCTATTCTATATCCTGCTGTTCCATTATTGTAAAGTCAATCTCAATCATCTGTTCTTTGATAGTGTTTTTCATAGCTTCCTTTTCCTTTTCTGAGATTTCTCATATATTTCTGATTTGTTTTTCTTAACTTTCCTCATATTGTTCTAATTCTTGCTATTTTTTTGATTTTCTTTATTATGGAAGTTTTAATTATTTTTCTAATATGAAGAAAAGCTCTTTGCTCTCTGTGCTGTGGGTTCTGGAGATTGGTTTCCTTTATCTGGTATATTGTTCCCCTGAAGACTTTCTTGGCCATTTGTATTTTTCTTTACCCCCCAATGTTTGCTTTAGGGTTTGTTCTGTTATTGATGGGGCTACAATTGGATGTGGGTCTTCCTCTCTTGCTGTTCTGGGCTTTTACCGGGGCTTGTAAAGTAACTGGGGTCCTTTCTTAGAGCAGATCTGGGCATCCAGTTTGGCTGTCCTGGTTGGGATGGATGGGAACTCCTGTATTACTAATCGCACACTCCAGCACAGGTGTGGACATGCAAAGTGGTAGCAGTCCTGGCTATTTGGGCAAGCATCTGGGAGGATCTCATAGGTGGTCATGACACTAATGGTGTCTCTGGTCTTACTCCCTGATGCAGGTCCATTGCACAATAGTCAGTGCAGGTGCTGGAGAGGGGATTTCATGGGAGATAGCTTAGCACCTGTAAGTCCAGGTGGGTGGTGGTACAATCCTATGAATTGGCTATTAGGGTAATGCTGTTACAAACATAGGCATATATAAATCTTTTTAGTTTAGTTTTTTTTTTTTAAGTTTTATTTATTTATTTATACAAGCACTGGGTAGTCAGAAGCATGGAGGGTGAGAGAATTCACCATAGCCAGAGCAGGGAGCAGGACAGGCAGACTGACGAAGTACACTGCTGAGGGGAGCAGCGGGCAGCAGGAGAGGTCTGCGTGCGCCATGTGGGACCCTCACCCGGTGGCCGGGGATGGAACCTGTACTGCAGAGGTTGCGGGCAGCTTCACAACCCAGTGCTCAACCGCTGCGCCACCAGGGAGGTCCTAAATCTTTTTAGTGTTTTCATATTTTGGAGTGGATATTTACCTAGAAGTAGTGTTACTGTATCATATGGCATTTTCATTTTTATTAATTTATTCTTTAGGAAATACAAACTGTTTTCTTTAGACACTGTACCAAACTACATGTTTACCACATTGGATGAGTGTTATTTTTCTCCACATTCTTGTCAACATTTACTGCCCCCACTCTTTGAGATGTACTCTACTCTTACATGGGTGAGGTGATGTTTCATGGTTTTGATTGGCATTTTCCTCTTATGGGACATTGAGCATTTAGCTGTATGTGTTCTTTGAATAAGTGTCTTTTGCCCACTTTGAGGTTGGGTTGTGTGTTCTTTTGTTGTTGTTGTTGATTTGTACTTGCAAATTAACCTCTTGTGAGATATCTAGTGTGCAAATTTCTCCTCTTAGTTAGCAGGTAGTCTTCTGTTTTTGTGGTAGTTTCCTTCAAATTACGAAGACTTTTTGATTTGATATAGTCCATTTGCTCATTTTTCTTTTTGTTTCTCTTCCATTATTGTTACATTTTCAAATGTCTCTCTTCAGTCTATGCGCTGGATGCATCACCTGTGCTTTTTTTTTTTTTTTCCTTAGGAATGAATCATTCCAGTTCTTTTTTTTTTTTTTTATAATGTCCAAGTGGGTCTTCATTTATTTATTTATATTAAGAATTATTTATTTATTTATACAAGCACTGGGTACAGTCAGAAGCACAGGAGGGTGAGAGAATTCACCAGAGCCAGAGCGGGGAGCAGAACAGGCAGACTGACAAAGTGCACTGCTGAGGGGAGCAGCGGGCGGTAGGAGAGATCTGCACGCCATGTGGGACCCTCGCCCTGCGGTGGGGGATTGAACCAGTGCTGCAGGGGCTGTGGCCAGCTTCACAGCCCAGCGCTCAACTGCTGCGCCACCGGGGAGGCCCTGTGCTTTCTTTGCTGTATTTTATGGTTTGTATCCAGATCTTTAATTCATTTTCAATTAATTATTTTGTGAATATTGTTAAATAAGAATCTATCTTCATTTTCTCAATGAGACTACTTCAACATGCAATTGTTTTAGGTAATATTGTAACTGGAGCCCAACCCCTTCAGTAGTGAAAGCCCGCAGCCGCAGTGGTCTCTCTCCCTGCTGTTCCACCACAAATCGGTTGTGGCAGCGGCACCTCAGAGTCCTTTTATGCAACTGCATACTTCCTGGCTCATGGAATGGACCAATCAGGTGTGAGCAATGAGTGGATCTGTGCTAAATGATCCAAACAGACACAAGATTGAAAATAGTACAATCAGACTTGTGGTTGGGCATCCTGAAAGAGGATATAAGCCAGGGTCAGAGGGAGCTGAAGAAGATGGTTCCAGCATCCAAAGAAAGACTTATAGGCCCTGAAGGAAAAAGGGGAAGACTCCATGTCTGGCCTCCAGAGAAAGAAGAATAGAGGCATCTAGCGGCCGACCTCCAGGAGGGAATTTAAGCCAAAAGCCTTCGCAGAGATGCCCTATGGTCCCTGCCTCCCCATTGCCTGAAAGGGGCACCAAAGTCCCTGAGCCTGGAGTCTCAAAGAGTTGCTTGTTATACAAAGGGACAGAGCTTTTCCAATTTAGGAGATCCCCTGGGGAAAAGGGGTTATAAAACCTATGATATCCAGCAGGCTGACCCTGTTTGCTCAATTCCTCTGCTGGGAACTGACAAAGAGGCAACTGCCCTGTCCCAGAGCAATTCCTTTGACCAAACTGTATGCCTCATCTGGTATGAGAAGTCTTTTTTAAATTTTTTTTTACATGTTTTTTAAATTTTATTTTTATATTCCCCATACACTTGCAACCCCCTTATTTTGACCCCAATCCCTCCTTTCCCCGCCCTCCAACCCCCATAGTGTGTCTCTGGTTCATAGTTGTTTGTTGATTTTGATGTTTTCTTTCTTATATTCTTTTCCCTGGTCCCTTATTTAGGTTTTCTAGATTCCTGCTATGAGTGAGACCATCCGGTATTTTTCTTTTTCTTTCTGGCTTATTTCACTCAGCATGGTCTTTTCCAGCTTCGTCCATGTGGCTACATATTGCATGTGTTTATCTTTTTTGATTGCTGAGTAATATTCCATTGTGCATATGTAGCACATCTTTTTGATCCAGTCACCTATTTTTGGGCATTTGGGTTGTTTCCAAAGCTTAGCTACTGTAAACAGTGCTGCTATAAACATAGGGGCACAGGTGCCCTTTGGAATTGATGTTTCTGTGTCCTCTGGGTAAATAGCTAGGAGTGGAATTGCTGGATCATATGGAAGCTCCATCTTTAGCAGGTTGAGGAATCTCCACACAGCTCTCCATAGTGGTTGGACCAGTTTGCACTCCCACCAGCAGGGCAGGAGAGTTCCTTTTTGAGAAAAAGTCTTATTGGTGGGACTGATGGAGCCTTTGTGGCCTCCTCAGAAGTTGCACTGACCACATGGTAGGGATTCTCCACTCGTGGATTCAAGATTTCCATTAAGTGGTGGTTCCCCTGTTCCTGCGTCAGTCTATTACCATTATCAGAGAACTATTGTCCCCCTTTCCTATGGGCCATCAAATGGACTTCCACCTTCCCCAAATATGATATCTGGAGGGCAACCTGTACCTGCTCTTGCACTTTCTGTATCTGCTTTTGCATTTTTACTGTATCACCTCCCTTTGCTCCAAATAGCATTTGCACTACCATACCTGAGAGGGAACCCAGAAACAAAAATACAAAATTTGTACCTGTAACTGGGCTCAACTATATGCCTACATGAACTCCAATAGTATGAATATTACCTTGTTGATGCCAGACCTTACAATACTTGTCAGCCACAGATTCTATGGCAGAAGAGACACAAAGAGATGGGGGTGGAAGAGAAGCAGACCTCCTGAACTAGCAATTGCACCCATGCCTTATTCAATCATTTTTCCCTAATCGAATCCTGTCAGATGTCTGGCAATTGCTTTTGTGCTTTAAAGTGACTAACACAAAGACAGGATCCCTGGGCTGGTCAACCATGGTTGTCCAGTCCTTCATGGTTGCCAACTGAAATGGGGGCAGTCAGGGCAGGAGGCTGGAGGGTGGTAGGAACAGCCACTCACCTGCCCGAGCTCTAAGACAAGAGAGCTGCCAAAAATCCCCAAAATGACAAAAATAAAAACAAGGCTATAGCAATGCAACACTGACACAACAGGGACCTATGGGCTATAGGCAAATAAAGGACAGTGTCCAATAGGGACAGACCACTGTCCGTGGATTCTCTCCTGCATGCACAATGTAAGATATCTCAGTCTCCAGGAATAACAAGCATGTGGTTTATTTTACAAACAAGGGAATCAAAGCTTACTGTAAACACAAGTGCCTGGCTATCTCACCTAGACAGCGTTGGTGATGGTCGCTATTGGTCACAAGGAATGCTGGACAGCACTGACCAGTAGTGATGGTCACTACTGCCCCCCCCCCCAGGAGGTATCAGTGACACCAATTGTTAACAGCTATTTGTGAGCTATAGGGCTACACCAACAATAAACAGCTCTTTGAGACACCAGGCCTAGGGCCTTTGGTGCACCTATCATGAGATAGAGAGACTTGGCCAGAGGCCATCTTTGCAAAGGTCTTCTGCTTCTCCTCCCTCCTCAGAGGTCAGCTGCTGGATGCTTCTTTTCTTCTTTCTTCAGAGGCCAGGAACAGAGTCTTTCCCTTCTTTCTTTGGAGGCTGGAACCATCTGTCCTTCAGCTTTCCTCTGACCCCATCTTATATCCTCTTTCATGGTGCCCCAACCACAAGTCTGATGGGACCATTTTTCAACCCTGTGTCTGATTGGGCCATTTAGCACCAATCAGCTCATTGCTACCCTCTGATTGTCTCATTCCATGATCCAGGAATTATGCAGTTGCATAAAAGAGCTCTGAGGAACAACTGCCACAACTGACTTTGGTGGAGCAGCAGATGCCAGCTCCATCCTGAGGAGGCGGGTTCCAGGAACAATGTGATATTTGAACCATGTGTATTCTTCCAATACAGGAACACAAACTATCTTTCCATTTCTTGGTTTCTTCTTTTATTTCCTTTCATAGTGTTTAATAAGTTTTTATTGTATATATCTTTCATCTTCTATGTTAAGTTTACTTCCAGATATTTAATCCTTTTTGGCGTAAATGTAAATGAAATTGTAAAAATTGTAAAAAAGAAAAATTGTAATTTTTCTTTCTTCTAATTCATTCAATCACAATAGATTTTTATGTTTTGATTTTTTATTTTGCCAGTTTACTGTATTATTATTTCCAGTAGTTTTTTGGTAGAGTCTTTGGGTTTTCTATGTATATTACAATGTGTTCTGCAAATAGTTTTTTCTTTGTTATCAGAGATGGAATTATGCAGTTGCATAAATATCTTTTCTTCATTTTTTCTTCAATTTTTGAAAAGTTTGATAAGGATAGTTATAATATCTTCTTTGAAGATTTATTAGAATTCCTATGAGGTTTTTGATGACAATTTTGATTTGTCTGATTGTGATAGCTCTTTTTTATGTCTATTTCATCCTGGTTTAGCCTTGAAATATTGTTCTTGAAATAGGATTCTAAAAGTTTGTCCATTTTTTCTAAGTTGTGAAGTTTATCTGGATATAGAAAATTCTAATAGTGTCCTATATCCTTTGTATTAATTCAGTGTCTTTTGTAATTCTGCCTCCCTAATTTCTGATTCTTTTTATTTGGGCTTTCTCCTTTTTTTAGTGAGCATAGTGAAAGATTCATCAATTTTGCTTATCCTTTCAAAGAACCATCTCCTTGTTTAATTGATCTTTTTCTTACATTTTTGCTTTCTATTCCATTTTCTTCTGCTCTAATTTTTTGTTAATATTTCCTTCCTTCTACTGACTTTTATTTTGTTCTTCTTTTTATAGGTCCCTGAGCTATAAAGTTCATTTTTTTTATTTCAGATTTTTCTTGTTTATTGATGTAGCCTTGTACTTCTACTTCTCTCCTTCTACTTCTCTCCTTCTATACTTTTTAACACATCATATGGAATCTGGTAGTTTATCTTTTCATTTTTGTTGGTCTCTGGATATAGTTTTTCTTTCTTTGAGGTCTTCATTGACACAGGAGTTATTATTATTATTATTATCATTATTATTATTTAATCTCTACACACCTGCATTTTTTTAAATAATAAATTTTATATTTATATTCCCCATACAATTGCAACCCCCCCATTCTGACCGCAATCCCTCCCCTCTCGCCTCCCACCCCCCAAAAAGTGTCTCTGGTTCATAGTTTTTTGTTGATTTTGATTTTCACTTTCTTATAGTTATTCATTTTCCTGGTCCCTTATTTAAGTTTTCTAGATTCCTGCTATGAGTGAAACCATCCGGTATTTTTCTTTTTCTTTCTGGCTTATTTCGCTGAGCATGATCCCTTCCAGCGCCATCCATGTTGCTGCAAATTGCATGTGTTTATCTTTTTTGAATGCTGAGTAATATTCCATGGTATATATGTACCACATCTTCTTGATCCAGTCATCTATTTTTGGGCATTTGGGTTGTTTCCAAAGCTTAGCTATTGTAAATAGAGCTTCTATAAACATAGGTGTGCAGGTGCTCTTTGGAATTGATGTTTCTGTGTCCTTTGGGTAAATACCTAGGAGTGGAATTGCTGGATCATCTGGAAGCTCTATGTTTAGTAGGTCCAGAAATCTCCACACAGCTCTCCATAGTGGTTGGACCAGTTTGCACTCCCACCAACAGTGCAGAAGAGTTCCTTTTTCTCCACACCCTCGCCAACATTTCTTGTTGCTAGTTATTTTAATATGTGCCATTCTCACTGGTGTAAGATGGTATCTCATGGTAGTTTTGATTTGCATTTCCCTGATTACAAGTGATGTTGAACATTTTTTCATATGCCTGTTGGCCATTTCCATTTCCTCTTCAGAGAAGTTTCTTTTTAGCTCTTCTGCCCATTTTTTGACAGCGTTATTTTCTTTGTTGTTGAGTCTCATCAGCTCTTTGCAGATTTTTGTGATCAGTCCTTTATCATTAGTGTTGGGTGCAAAAATCTTCTCCCAGTTGGTGGGGTTTCTCTGTTTTTGTTATTGTCTCTTTTGCTGTGCAGAACCTCTTTAATTTGATGTAGTCCCAGGTGTTTATCTTTGCCTTCACTATCACTGCTTTGGGTGATGTGTCTTTAAAGATGTCTTTGATGTGCATATCACGTAGTGTTTTGCCTATATTTCCTTCTATGTATTTCATGGTTTCAGGTCTTATGTCTAGTTCTTTAATCCATTTTGAGTTGATTTTTGTGTATGGTGTAAGGTAGTGGTCAAGCTTCATTCTTTTGCATACACATCTGGGTTTTTTCTAGGTGTGTATGTGAGTTCATGTATATGGCTGATTCTCACTGGAGACCATAGAGATTAGAGCAGATGCTGGATAAAATTTCATTTCCTTTTATTCATTGAAATATGCTCTGATTTTCAACATATGGTCTATTGAGAATGTTTCTTGTGCACTTGAGAAGAATGTGTATTGGTTACTTTGGGGATGGAATGTCCTGTAGATTTCTGAAATGTCCATTTGATACAATACCTCATTTAAGCCATTATTTCCTTCTTAAATTTCTGCCTGTATGATCTATCCATCGATGTAAGTATTGCATTGTGATCCCCTATTATTTACATATGTTTCATATATTAGTGCTTTATTGTAGGTTCATAAGTGTTTATGACAGCTATATCCTTTTTAATGATTTATTTATTTATGCATATAAGAACTGGGGTATAACCCATAGGTGTGGGGGGTGTGAGGATTCACCAGAGACAGAGTGGAACAGAACAGGCAGATTGACTGAAACACACTGCTGAGGGGAGCAGTGGGCAAGTCAGGAGAGGTCTGCTGCACCATGTGGGTGGCTCCATGCCGGGGATTAAACCCATGCTTCAGTGGCTGTGGACAGCTTCATAGGCTGTGTCTTAACCCCCTGTGCCACCAGGGAGGCCCACAGCTATATCTTTTTGATGAAATGTCCATTTGATCATTCTACAGTGCCCATCTTTGACTCCAATTACCATTTTTTCCTGAAAAATATCTTATATATGATAATAGCAGTTCCTGCTTTTTGCTCTGTGTTACTGTCTTGTACCACCTTGTTCCATTCTTTGGTTTTAAGGTTATGCTTGCCTTTACAAGTTATGTGAATAACTTATTCACATAATATAGACAGGTCTGTTTTTAATTCAACCTATCATTCTGTCATTTAATTGGTGAGTTCAGATGATTCATGTCTATGGTGTTTATTGATAACCAAGACTTATATACTGCCATTGTAGCTTTTCTTTTTGGTTGTTTTATCTTTTTATTTATTTTTTTTTCAATCCTTGTGTGTCCATCTGCCTTTTCAGTTGGTTGACTTTATTTGCTTTTCTCTCAGTGTCTTAATTTATTTTGTTAGGTGTCTCTATTTGAGGTTTTTTTCTTTATGGATACCATAAGGGCTGTATGAAACATTTTATATCCAAGATAGTCCTTTATGTGGTTGTGTTGACCCATCATTATTTAATTATACAATTCTGATCTTTTCTGCCTTCCATTTGATGTTTTGTTGATGTGTGACTTATTATTTATTATTATTATTATTATTACTATTATTATTATTATTACTTTTCAGTATTATTTTCTGATATAGGTAATGTTGGCTTACAACACTTTTGTTTCCCTAGAGGTATAAGATCTCCCCCTTTAGGTGATATTAACACATCACAACCACAACCAAACACCAGTAGTACTCCACAATAGTCCATTTTACAAGTGGCTATTGAACAAATCCTGGCTGATTTGTCCTCTCTCCTCACCCAAACTTCCACCTCTGTTATTCACAATTCAACATCGGATTTCCAGGTTTGTTATTGGAATGGTTTTGCCTAATACTTTGCATAATTTATGTACACACACACACACACACACACACACACACACACCCTGATCTGCTCAGCTAATTGGGGGCACTTAGTTTGTATCTTTTTTTTTTTTTATTTTTTTTTTTTATAGAGGCATGCTTTATTTATTTGTTTGCTGGTTTGTTTGTTTGTTTTGTTTATACATGCACTGGGTACAGTCAGAAGCGCGGGAGGGCGAGAGAATTCACCAGAGCCAGAGCGGGGAGCAGAGCAGGCAGAAGGACCGAAGTACACTGCTGAGGGGAGCAGCGGGCGGCAGGAGAGGTCTGCGCGCCATGTGGGACCCTCCTCCGGTGGCCGGGGAGCAGCCGGGGATCGAACCGGTGCCGCAGAGGCCGCGCGCAGCTTCACAACCCAGCGCTCAACCGCTGCGCCACCGGGGAGGCCCACTTAGTTTGTATCTTGAGCATTGTAAATAGTGCTGCAATAAACATAGAGGTATATATTACCCTTTGAATGAGTGTTTGGTATTAGTGTTTGTTTTTTGGAGTGGAATTTGTGGGTCATTTGTGGGTCAGATGCATTTTGAATATTTTGAGAAATCCCCATATTGTTTTCCATGGGAGATGAAAAACCTGTATTTCCATTAAGAGTGAATGAACATGCTTTTTTTCTGCACATCCTCACTAACATTTGTTATTTCCAATTTTTTTTTAAAGATCTATTTATTTATGCATACATACGGGCCAGAGGTGCAGGCAATGAGAGGATTCACTAGAGAAAGACAGGGCAACAGACCAGGCAGACTGACTGAAATACACTGCCGAGGGGAACAGTGGGCAAGACGAGAGAGGTCTCCTTATGTGGATTATCTCCCTGCCCAGGGATTGATCTCATGCTGCAGAGGCTGCAGATAGCTTCATAGTGCTGTGTTTAACCCCTTGCCCCACCAGGGGGGCCTATTTCTAATGGTTTTTATATGGGCCATTCTCCAACGTATGGTTTTGATATGCATTTCCCTGATGATAATTGGTGATGAGCATTTTTTTTTTCATGTGCCTATTGGCCATCTTTATGCCTTTTGGGAGAAGTGTCTATTTAGCTCTTCTGCACATTTTATTTATTATTATTTTTTTTAATAGAGGCATGTTTTATTTTATTTATTTATTTGTTTGTTTGTTTTGTTTATACATGCACTGGGTACAGTCAGAAGCGCGGGAGGGTGAGAGAATTCACCAGAGCCAGAGCGGGGAGCAGAGCAGGCAGAAGGACCGAAGTACACTGCTGAGGGGAGCAGCAGGCGGCAGGAGAGGTCTGCGCGCCATGTGGGACCCTCCTCCGGTGGCCGGGGAGCAGCCGGGGATCGAACCGGCGCTGCAGAGGCTGCGGGCAGCTTCGCAACCCAGAGCTCAACCGCTGCGCCACCGGGGAGGCCCTCTTCTGCACATTTTAGATTGGATGATATGGTTTATTTTTCTTGATTTGTATGGTATATTTTTTTTATATCAGTCACTTGCAAGACGTATGATGTGAAAATATTTTTTTCCCATTCAGTATAGTATCTACTGTGAAGAAGCATTTTAGTTCAATATAATTTCACTTATTGATATTTTTATTTTTCTTGCTTTTGGAGAGGAATCCACAAATACTTCTCTGAAACCTATAGTATGGAGCTTTTAGTTTTTGCTTTCTTCTGTGTATTTTTGGGTTTAGGTCTTACATCCAAGGCTCTCATCGACTTAATTCTTGTGTGTGGTGTGAACTAGTGACCTAGTTTCATTGTTTTGCTTGTCCTTGTGTAATTTTACCAGCACCATTCTTTGAACAGGTTTTCTTTCTGCGATGCCTCCATCATCATATCTTAACTGTCCATATAAGTGTGGGCTTATTTCTGGGTTCTCAATTATTTTCCACTTGTTGTGTGTCTGTTTTTTGTTCTAGTATCATTCTATTTTGATTTTTAGAACTTTGTTGTAGAGCTTGAAGATTTAACATGTGATGCCTTCCATCATTCTTTCTCCTTTTTGTCAAGAATTGCTTTAACATTTTTTTTTTTATTTTTTGATGGTTTCCTATGAATTTCAGTAATGTCTGTTCTCTATCTTTGAAGAATGTTATTGAAGTTTTGATAGGGATTACATTGTACCTGTATATTACTCTGGGTATGATGACCATTTTGATTATATTTATTTTTCTAAATCATGTGTACTTGAGGGAGTAGGGACTATTTCTTGTGTCTTCTATTGTTTTTATTTATTTATTTATTTATTTATTTTTTAGCAATGCTTAATAGCTTTCTTTGTATGGTTCTTCCCCTCCCTTTTTCATGTATTTAAATAGGATCATTTTCTTGATTTGCTTAGCTTATTATTTGCATATATAAAGGCAACCATTTTTTTATATATATTGGTTTTCCAATCTGTCAATTTGTTTAACTTATTCACTATTGTAATGGGTTTGTTAGTGTAGTTGTTAGAGGTTTTTGTGTATATCATATCATCTGCAAATAATAACTTCTTTTGTAATTTGGATTCATTTTATATATTTATCTTGTCTAATTACTCTAGATAGGAATTGCAACAGTGTGTTGAATAGTAGTGGTGAAAGTGGATACCCTTACATTGTACTAAATCTTAGTGGAAAAGCTCTGAATTGTTCTCCATTGAGATGATGTTAGTTGTGCTTTTGTCATATATGACCTTAATGTATTAAAGTATATGCCATCTATCCCCAGTTTTTGTGAGTATTTGTATCAGAAATGGATACTGAATCATACAGTATGATTGAGTATGCTGGGAAGAGCATTCTCAGCATTTATTATGATCATATGATTTTTATTATTACTGATGGGATGAATTACATTGATTGGTTTTTCAGATGTTGAATCATCTTGTGTTTCTGGAGTAATTCCTACATGGAGATGGTGTATGATCCTTTCAATGCATTGTTGAATTTGTTTTGTTAAAATTTTGTTGAGGATTTTGCATCTATGTGGTAGCCTTATCTGTTTTTTGGTATTATGGTGATGTTGGTCTAATAATGTGTTTGGAAGTATTCCTTCTTTCACAATTTTTGGAAGTGTTTTTTTTTTTTTTTTAAGATTTATTTATTTATTTATACAAGCACTGGGTACAGTCAGAAGCGTGGGAGGGTGAGAGAATTCACCAGAGTAAGAGCGGAGAGCAGAGCAGGCAGACGTTTTTGGAAGGTTTTGAGAAGGATTGATATTAGTTCATTTTTGAAAGATTGGTAGAACCCACTGGCAAATCCCTGGCCCTGACCTTTTTTTTTTTTTTTTTTTTTAAAATCTTTGACTACAGCTTTAGTTTTCTTGCTTGTAATTGGTCACTTCAAGTTTTCTTTTTTCTGATTCAGTCTTGGAATGTCTTATATTTCTAAAATTTGTACATATCTTCTAAGTTATTCCATTTATTATCTTATAAATATCATATTAACAATGTGTGGTTCTCAGACTTTCTGAGATGACAGCTGCTAACTTTTCCATTTCCATTTCTAACTCTGTTTGAGATTTGTCCCATTTCTTTACTATATGAGACTAGTGGTAGGTGCGTCTATTTTGTTTATTTGCTCAAAGAACCAGTTGATTTCTATTTCATTTATTTCTTCCCTAATTTTTATTATTTACTTCTACTGATTTTTAGTTGTGTTATCCCCTATTTTTTCTAGTTCCTTAAGTTTGGAGATAAATTTATTTAAGTGAACACTTTCTTGTTTTATTTGATTTGGGCCTCTATAGCTGTATACTTCCTTTTTGGTACAGTTTTTGTTCTGTCCAATAAGTTTTAGAAAGTTATGTTCCCATTATCATTTTTCTTGTTTTGTTAAAATTTCTTTTATTTCATTAATCCAGTCATCATTTGGTAGTGTGTTGCACAGTCTTTGCATATTAGAGGTTTTTCATGATTTCTCTTTTTTTTTTTTTCTAGTTCAATACCAATTTGGTCATGATAAATTCCAGTGATTATTTCAATCTTCATGATTTATTTATACTTTTTTTAAATCCAATATGTGGTCAATCCTAGAGATCATCCATATACATTTGAGAAGCATGTCTAGTCAGCATTTTTGGGGTGCAGCACTCTTCTATTTCTTAGTTAAAACTTTAATTTCAATATTCTGTTCATTAATTTTTTTCCTCAGGAAAGTCCTTTTTTCCTGGGTTTTATGCTTGATCTGATTTTTTGTGTGTTCTTTCATTTCTTTGTATTTCTTTATCATGGCAATTTGTACCCCGAGTCTGACAGAAAGGAAAGATCTTCCATGTCTTTTTATTTGGTTATGGATATTTTTTCTCCTCTGTGGTGAAGCATTCCCTTAAGAACTCAACCCAAATGCCCAAAAATAGATGACTGGATTAAGAAGATGTGGTACATATACACCATGGAATATTACTCAGCAATCATAAAAGATAAACTCGTGCAATTTGTAGCAACATGGATGGAGCTGGAAGGGAACATGCTCGATGAAATAAGCCAGAAAGAAAAAGAAAAATACCAGATTTTCTCACTCATAGCAGAAATTTAGAAAACCAAAATAAGGGACGAGGAAAAAGACTAATTGCGATAAAGTAAAAATCAAAATCAATAAGCAACTATAGAGCAGAGACACAATGCAGTGGGGGGGCTGAGGGAGGAGAAGAGGGATTAGGGTCAGAAAGAGGGGGTGGAATTTGTATGGGGAATATAGCCAAAATGAAAATACATACATTATGCAAAATGAAAAATTATGTACGAATTATATAAAATAAAAAAAATAACTAAAAGGAAAAAAAAAAAAGAACTCAAGGTCTCATTTTTTTTTTTCCCATCTCACCACAATTATTTTTTAAGGCTCAGTTATATTTTCAACTGCCTTAGGCTGCAGGGATTATACTTTTCCAGTAGATGTGACAGGGAGAATTAATCTACAGCTGGCTCTTCCAGGAGTTGGGGGAGGGTCCTGGAGTGGCAGTCACTAGTGAACAGTTGTGTTTGGCGCAGAGGGTGTCAACTCATGCCTGTTGTATCACTGATAATACTCTTTTCTGAATTTATGACTCATATCTTTGCAGCCTATGGACAAGGCTTACCATGCAACTTCATTGAGTTTTCAGATGATTAAAACTGCATGTTCACTGCATTTGGATGGATCCTTTCGGGAGGGCGTGGGGAGGGACTTATGTATTTTTTTTTTTCACTTTGTTTTCTTTACTGGGTGTCCTGTCCATGTGACTCACCCCAGTACATTTACACAGCTCCTCTCATGATGGTATCCCCACTAAATTCCTCTGATCTTCCCAATCATGGGAGTAAGCTATGACCAGGGGTTTCCGGCCCAGCAAATACCTCTAGCTACTCATCTCTTTTGTTTAGATTGGAATTTCCTAAGAGTCTCCTCTGTCACACATGGGCTCTGATATTTAAGAGGTGCTCTCGTTTTGTTCTATGACACAGGATGCTCTGAGTCCAGTACCCCCTACCAAGAACAAATCAGGGGACTTCCTTTGATACAGTCTTCACAACATTTATCTCATTTTTGTTTATACTTTTAATTCCATATTACTATTTATCACCCTTTGTCTTTGCTTTGTTATGTAGAAAAAATTGTTGCACTTTATTTTTTAAGGCAGACCTGATGATGGTATACAACTTAGTTTTTGTTTGTCTGGAACAGAATTCAGTGAAACATCATATTTCAATGATATATTTGATGGATAGAGTATTCTTGATTGGAAGATTTTACCTTTTAGGATTGAATATATATCAAATTGCTTTCTTTAAGTTTAAGAAGTTCTCCTGAGAAATCTGATGAAGGTCTAACTTGTGTGCTTTTTTATGTTACAGTGTATTTTTTCTTTATAAGTCATTAAGTCTTTATAAGTCATTTTTTTTCTTTATCAATAAGTTTTGATAATTGAACAATGATATGTCTTAGTGGAAGTCAATTTGCTTTAGACATTTGGGCATTCTTTCAGTTTCTTGTATATCCATGTCTACATTTTTTTTCTTTATGAAATTCTCAGCTATTTTTTTTTTTTTACTAGTCCTCTGCTTTCTTTCTCTCTTTACCTTCTGGAATTCTCATTATCCTTATGTTTCCTCTCCTAATGGAGTCTGATGTTTCTTATAGTGTCTTCATTTTTCCTGAATTTTAGTCATCTTCTTCTACTTTTGTAGTTTATACATTTATATATTTAATTTCCTGAAATTCTATCTTCTTAAGTCTACTTAATATGTATTCCATATTCTCATTTCATTTAGTATCTCTGATTAAATATCTTTAATTGCTTGAGTGATGGATTCATTTTGCTGCTGGATCTCTCTTTTTTTAATGAAAGGGTTTTTTTTTAATTCTTTTTTTTTTTTTAAATAGAGGCATGTTTTATTTATTTATTTATTTATTTGTTTGTTTGTTTGTTTGTTTGTTTATTTATTCATGCACTGGGTACAGTCAGAAGCGCGGGAGGGTGAGAGAATTCACCAGAGCCAGAGCGGGGAGCAGAACAGGCAGAAGGGCCGAAGTACACTGCTGAGGGGAGCAGCGGGCGGCAGGAGAGGTCTGCGCGCCATGTGGGACCCTCCTCCAGTGGCCGGGGAGCAGCCGGGGATCGAACTGGCGCCGCAGAGGCCGCGGTCAGCTTCGCAACCCAGCGCTCAACCACTGCGCCGCCGGGGAGGCCCGAAAGGTTTTTTTTTTAGATTCATTTTATTTATTTATACATGAAAATTCTGTAGTGTAGGTCAGAGGTACATGGGGAGCTGAAGAGGCTGTTGACCAGAATACACTGCTGAGGGGAGCAGTGGGCAAGACAGGAGAGGTCTGCCGCATATATGTTGGTTAATTCCTTGGCTGGAGATAGGACTCTTGCTGCAGTGGTTGCTGAGAGCTTCATCCTGCTGAGACTTAACCCTGCACCATCAGGGTGGCTCTGGATCCCTTTTGTAACATCTTGAATCTGCCTTTTAATTTTGATTGGACTGTTAAGAGCTCATTGAGTTTTTGTGACTGTTACCCTCAAATGTTTATATGCTCTAATTCTGTAAACTTTATATAGGTCTCTGGACTTCTCTCTCAGTTTTCCCACTTAGTGTTCAGATACTTCTTGTTTCCCAGGCATGTATGTTGCCTTATTTAACTTTTCAGGTTGAGATGTTATGGTTTTTACTTTGTTTACCTTTTTTGTTTAACTTGGTGGCATGTAAGAGGGGTTGGGTTGGTGCTGAATATCAAATATTTTGTATTGATCTCTTTGGGGAGGGAGAGTGTTTCTAGGTGAAGAAATTTATACTGTCATGTATCTTGTTTTGTAGAGCAAACTCTGCTCACTGTTTCATGGAAACCTGACCAAATCATAGGACCCCACCTTCTTGTGCTCCCTCACCCTCTCTCTTCCACCCTCACCACTAATCTCACATTTAATGCCCATGGTTCAATATAACATGGCCAGCAATGGATTGGTAAAATTTGCTGTGAGAAAAAATGTTTTTTTTTCCCTATCTTTACTTAAGATAAAAATTTATTGGAGCCTCCCCATTTTGCCATGAGTGGGTAGCATCACACATGCTGATTCTTAAAGATGCACACTTGAAACATTGTTATAATGCACTGTTTTGCCAATAAAATTAAAAAATAAAGAAGATAAATAATAAAACATAGTTTATTAACTCAATATTTAGTCAATGCATATTGGTAATACTACTAGATATACTTTGGTGCATTTGAACAGGTAAGAAAAACATAAAATAAGGTATTTAATAATAAAGTGTTGCCATTGAATAAAATTACTTTGGATAAAAATGCTTCTTAATGAACTTATAGAGAATCATATCATTTCCTATTTTCATAGAATTGAAAATTTCATAGAATTGAAATTCACAATGTATTCACAATGTGAATATATATTTTTGATTCCTTAAATAATTAAAATAAATCATTAAAACATTTTCATAAAACTTAAAATCAATCATTATATGAAAAATTGGATTGTGTTTCTTAGTAAGAGTTAAAATTTCCTTCTATTTTACTATGTAGTAATTGTCTAATTCTTTGGAACTAAAGTCAGGGCAAACCCACTAGGATAGCAAACGTATCTGTTTTTGATTTTTTTTTTTTAAGATTTATTTATTTATTCATACAAGCACTGGGTACAGTCAGAAGAGCAGGAGGGTGAGAGAATTCACCAGAGCCAGAGCAGGGAACAGAACAGGCAGACTGATGAAATACACTGCTGAGGGGAGCAGCGGGCATGGCAGGAGAGGTCTGCTCGCCATGTGGGACCCTCGCTGGTGGCCAGGGATCGAACCGGCGCTGCAGAGGCTGCGGGCAACTTTGCAGCCCAGCACTCAACTGCTGCACCACCGGGGAGGCCCAAACATATCTGTTCTTATAGGAATAGGGACACACTCAAGTAATGAGATATAAGGCAAAGAATTCCAGCACTACAGACAGATTAAGAAATCACAGAGAGTGGGCCTCCCTTGGTGGTACAGGGGATTGAGTGCTGCACTGTGAAGCTGTCTGCAGCCTCAGCAGCACCAGTTTTATCCCCAACGGACAGCGGGGGTCCCACATGGTGCGGCAGACCTCTCCTGTCTCTCCTGCTGCTCCCCTCAGCAGTGTATTTTGTCAATCTGCTTGTTCTGTTCCCCGCTCGGTCTCTGGTGAATCCTCTCACCCTCACGTGCATCTGGCCTGTACACTGGTTCTTGTATAAATAAATAAATTAAAAAAAAGAAAGTACAGAGAGTGAATAATTAATATTAGCTTTGGAATTCTTTACAAGTCTAGGACATGGCAATGTTTATATATTCCCATTTCTACTATCTTCCTTGAAGATGTCAGCATCTCTTACCTGGATTAATGCAACAACTTTCTACATGATCTAACTTCCTCTAAGCTTACTCATACTCAAACTATTATTTGCACTGAAATTAAAGCAGTTTTTAAATATATATATATCTATATATCTATATCTATATCTATCTATCTATATATATGTTATTTTAACTCCCCTGTGTATAATCCTTCTGTCGCTACCTACTTTCTATTACCAAGGCCAAATTAATTACCATGTCATAAAATTCTTGACTTATCTGGGAGTATGTTTTGAGTCTGGATAATTGGGTCTGGGTCAGGTCACTGACTTGAATAAATTATATTTTAAGAGGAATATACTGGTAGGTTTTTAGGAAATGAACCAAGGGATATTCACCTTAAGCAAAGTGGTCACTTGAGAATTTATTGCAATTAAGATGTAAAGAAATGAAGTAAAGTGAATTATTAGCGGAAATGAATGTGAGGATCATCTTGGAACTCAACGGAACTTGAAAACAAAATATGTGCATTGGCTCTACAAGAGATCAATGAAAAGGATGTTGATGCTATTAAGAGAAAGTATGAAGAACAGGGTTGAAAAACTGCCATTGTATAGTTATTGTGCCTGCATTGTCAACTTGGAAGAATAATTAGACCACGATCCTAGTGGATTTGCATTCTGGATGGAAAGATTCAGTTGATTTTAGGAATAGCTAAGACAATTATAGATGCAAAGCTCAGAGATCTCTGTATGGTATGATTCCCACCCCTAAAAGTGCAATGCATGAGAAAAATTTTGGCTGTGTGACTTGATCAAAACACTGACCAAAGTTCAAACTGCATTGAATCAAGTATACATAAATTTCATATTAGAATAAGCAAAATATTTTAATAATCAGAGTAAGACCATAGGGACAAAAATGAACAATGATGCCAGAAAATATAAATAAATAAATAAATAAACAAACAAATAAATAAATAGATAAATAAATAAATAAATATCTCGAAAGGGGGAAAAATAAACAACATATGAACAGACGATGTAACCTATATTAGGAGAATATGAGTATGTGTTGAGAGGCCTCAGGATGACCATCTGTAGAACTGTCTGAAAGAGGTTATGGCATATTACAACTGGAAAATACAATTCATTTCATGAAGGAAAGCAACATTACAGAGAAGAAGTGACTTGGCTAACATTTTTCAGTTTCTGATTAATTTTATTCATAGTGCAATGTTATTTTTAATATATAACAATCTCTCCCCACATTCCAACAGCAGTGCTGTGATTCCCCCATAGGGAAGGCCTGAACTGTTCAATGCTGATGAAAAAGGAGAAGTAAACTGACTGAATGTAGTCTATTTGGATGGATTATATTATAAGGAAAAGCAAATAAATAATTGCTTCTCATGGCTTCATTGCTAATGGCATCTGTGAAGTCATTAGAAATAACCAAGTACTGAAAGTTATAACAACAACAATAACAACAACATCAATAATTATACTATTGTGCACTTATTTTGTATAAGAATTTATGATAAATTCTTAGCCTGGATATTACCCTATATCTACAATAACCTTATCAGCTAGATACTATTACTAACTGCTCATTTTATTAAACGAGTTAACAAAGACTTAATGAGGTTATGTAATTTGCCCAAGATCATTTGTCTACTAAGTGTTTGAACTGAGACTTGGAATTGAGTCAATATTCTTAACCATTTTACTATATTGTCAATATACTTACCATAGTTGGTCCCTTAGCCTAATAAAACAAAGTTTAATAATTACTCATGTTCCTATCATATATTAGCACTCTAGAGAGACATTTCAGAAGTGTTCTTGATATAGTAATAAAAAAAAAAACCCAGCAAAAACAGTTACCCAGTCTTTTGGATTGTTGTTTATTTAATGAAATGTATTAGCAATTTGAAGTGGACTATAATGAATTACTCAGAGAAAATGGGTTCAATTAATTGGTCCAGAAAATTATCTCAAGGATATAATTAAATTGCCTAGTGTACTATTACTGCTAGAATAAACACTATTACTGGTCTTAAGGAATGTTTGCATTTCTTGCATAATTAAAAATAAGTAGTGGGAAAGACAAAATTCACAAACAAACTGTGGCTTGAGGTATCAGTCATATGATTAGCTAATTAAAGCAAGGTCAGTATTTGAATTGTTGCCAGATTTTTGGTTTCCTACTATATGTTTTACTTCTTAAGAAGCATCCATTAAAGGTAACCATCAAACTTAAAGGTTCTTATAGCAGTTACCGTCCTTTTTAAGGCTACACTTCTGGGGTCTAATATCTTGCTTGTTTGGAACAAAACATGCTTAATAAAATAAATATATGTTGAATAACTCCAATGAAAGTTTATGAAAAGTAATGACTGCTAAATTTTATGGAAGACACAATTGAAAACATAAGTGTGTGTCTGTGTTTGTACATTCACCACAACACTTAGTAAATTTAAACTATTTATCCTAATGATAGGGAATTCAATCAGAAAATCACATATTCAGTTTAATAATATCACTTCTTTTTCTTTAAAGATGTATTTATTTATGTATACAAGAACTGGGGTATACAGGGCCTTCCCTGGTGGCACAGGCCGTTGAGCGCTGCATTGCAAAGCTGTCTGCAGCCTCTGCAGCATGAGTTCAAACCCTGGTCAACAAGGGAGCTACTCACATGGTGAAGCTGACCTCTCCTGTCTCGCCCACTGCTCCCCTCAGCAGTGTATTTCAGTCAGTCTGCCTGTTCTGTTCCCCACTCTGTCTCTGGTGAATTCTCTCACCCTCCCATGCCTCTGTCCATGTACCCTAGCTATTGCATAAAAATAAATAAATCTTAAAAAAATAAAAGAAACGAAATCCATGTTTTGAAAGTTAAACATCACCTTTAAGGAGCTAAGGAGAGCTCTCGCTCATTCTCTCGTTCTCTCTCTCTCTCTCTCTCACTCACTCCCTGCTCTCCATGGTCCCACTGTAAATTTAATTTTACAGATAGCACTTGAGTTGAGAAAATGGTAAGGTAAGCCTTATTCTCGCATATGATAAAATACAGTTATTTTTCCTTCTATGCATTTTATAAGACTATTTTTATTTTATGCTTTTCTCTGATTATAATTCTATTTCCACTTTTGTCTGCTCTATCTCCTTTCACTTAGCAAATCACAAACCTATTCAGGCTTTAAGTTCCAGGTCAAGTATCAATTTCTGATGAAATTGATTTTTTTCTGCCACTAAATACTTCCTCTCATTTATATCAGTATTAAATGGCATTCAAATCTACTTTCAATATTATTATTGAATTTGACATTATTTAATTACCTCATTTTTTTCTCCTGCCCTCTCTACTTTTTTTGAAAAATTCCTTGAAGGCAGGTACAATGGTTCATTAATATTTCATCAACTCATTCTGAAATATTTTATTGGACACTTTCTTCAAGGCACCTTATTTGGTGCTAGGAATTTATGACCCTAAGTTCATTATATTATATAGAAAATAGTTCTGTATAATGATGGAAAGAGGACCTTATATGAGTCAAGAAAATTATAACAGTAGCACATATAAAGCATAAATCTTAAAGGGAAAGTGGTCATTGTGAGTGGTTATGTAGGCAAGGTCGAGAACAACAGTTTTTAATCTCATCTTTTTAGGTTCAACGTTTTCTACTTAATAAAAGTGCAATTTTAAAACTTAATGTCACTAAATTTATAAAAGTTTAACAGCAATGACAATGAAATAATTCAGAAAAAAATAGAAGTTCTTGGAAAGCATACAGTGCTGTACTTATTATAGTCATATTATTTAACATGTAAGGACATTTGGGACAAAGACACAATTAAAAATCCTGGATTTAGGGCCTCCCCTGGTGGCACGGCAGTTGAGCGTTGGGCTGCAAAGCTACCCGTAGCCTCTGCAGTGCCACATGGCGCGCCACACCCACTGCTCCCTGCCACACCCGCTGCTCCCCTCAGCAGTGTATTTCATCAGTCTGCCTGTTCTGTTCCCCGCTCTGGCTCTGGTGAATTCTCTCACCCTCCCGTGCTTCTGACTGTACCCAGGGCTTCTATAAATAAATAAATAAATAAATAAATCTTTAAAAAAAAAAAAAATCCTGGATGTAGAATCAAAGTTGTGCTTTTGAGTAGTAAATCTTATGAAATCATGAAAAATGTATAATAATAGAAGGTATGATATATGAAAATCCACACAAGATTCAGATGTCAAATGTGCAAACTTGTCAGTTGCTCGAACTCTGAATATATATATAGATTCAGAAGTCAAATGTGCAAACTTGGCAGTTGCTCAAACTCTGAAAGAGGACCTCCCTGATGGTGCAGGGGTTAAGATGCAACCTGTGAAGCTGTCCATAGCCTCTGCAATGTGAGTTCAATTCCCAGTGGCTAGGGAGCTACCTACATGGTGCAGCAGACCTCTCCTGTCTCGCCTGCTGTTCCCTCAGCAGTGTATTTCAGTTGGTCTGCCTGTTCTGTTTCCTGCTCTGTCTCTAGTGAGTCCTGGTCTGTACCCACATGCCTGGTCTGTACCCCAGCTCTTGTATGCAAAAATAAATAAATCTTTAAAAAAATTTAAAAAATGAGAAAAGAGATTTAAAAAATGACATTTATTTTCTTAAAACTTAGATTATTTAGTATCAAGATTAACAATTATGTGTAAAACAAGGACTCTTCAGGGCCTCCCTGGTGGCGCAGGCAGTTGAGTGCAGCGCTGTGAAGCTGTCTGCAGCCTCTGCAGTATGGGTTTGATCCCAGCCGGCAGGCGAGGGTCCCACATGGAGCGGCAGACTTCTCCTGCCTCACCCACTGCTCCCCTCAGCAGTGTATTTCGCCAGTCTGCCTGTTCTGTTCCCCATTCTGTCTCCGATGAATCCTCTTAACCTCCCGTGCATCTGGCCTGTACCCCAGTTCTTGTATAAAAATAAATAAATCTTAAACAAAACAAAACAAGGACTCTCTGTTTTGAGACGAAATTGGTAATACGCATGGAGAGTTCTAGGAGGTACATAACATCAATCTCAGGAACTTTTATTGTAGATTGTTCTTAAAAATGAGTGTTTATTTTTCATATGAGAATCTTCATTGTATTTCTGTTTATAGTAGTGAATTTTTTAAATTTAATTTTCATTATCTATTTTCAAAAGAACTGAAGGAAATTAAAAATTAACTTTAAAAACTAGCCATTTAACATGGAAGTTTATCAGCATTAACTAAATTAAGGGCAAAAAACAGCATATCTAGTGCTACCTCATTTTTGTAAAAGTATATATGATTGTGTATTTTAAAATATTATATATATTATTATATATCTGATAAACTGTAATATACTGTTCTATATACATAGAACAGTTTCAAAGAACACACACAAAATAATTAGTCCTATTTATGTTTAGGGAGGTGAGGTTATATTGAATAATATGGATAAGCAATGAAATGCAGAGAACTAGAAGTGAATTAAAGATATTAAAGATATTCCAAACGCAAAATACTACACTCAGGGCCTCCTTGGTGGTGTAGGTGGTTGAGCATAGTGCTGTGAAGCTGTCTGTAGTCTCTTCAGTGCCAGTTCGATCCCAGCCGGTCATGGAGATACTCACACGGCGTAGGTGACCTCTCCTGTCTCACCTGCTGCTCCCCTAAGCAGTGGATTTCAGTCAGTCTGCCTGTTCTATTCCCCATTCTGTCTCTGGTGAATCCTCTCATCCCCCGCACATCTGGCCTGTCCCCGGTTTTTGTACAAATAAACCTTAAAAAAATACCACCCTCAATTTTTTTTAATAGACTAAGTATATATGATTTCAGACTATGTTTGCATATGGAAATATATGACTATCTGTCTTGGGTCCTCTGGGGTAATGCTGAATTTCTTGTGGACTTAAGGTCTCAACAATTCTAGTATGATAGAGATCAAAAGATCTCTCCATTTACATTTTTTTGTTCTTCAACTATAGAAATGAGAATGGCATGAATAGTTTAGAGTGCAACTCAAACTAAATAGTGAATAGCATGGCAAAGCATATATCAATAACCCCAATTGAAACAGTCTGGGCTTTGGTCCCAGACTTCCTGGCAAACAACAGATTCTGTAGACCAATAGAAACTGGAAATCAGAACCAATATCCTGGTGAAAATAGAAACTGACATTGTGAATGAATCCTAACTTGGAAAAAAAAAATCTAATGAGCAATTTCTGAAAATAGCCCTACAAAGAGTTTATGCACATCTGTGATAAAAGAAAAAAACAAACAAACAAAAACACCTTAGGGCTAGAAAGAAAGCTACTTATCATTGAGCTATTCCTTTCATTGCACAGAAGAAGAAATTGAGGCTCAAAAGAGGAAAAACAGTAATCTTCCCTTGGTAGGCCAAACAGGAGCGTGAGTGGGGGAAGGAGATGTGGAGGATGCCTTAGGACAGCTCTCCTAAGCTTTAGGAAGACAATGTCTGTCCTCACTCCTGTGCATCTTTGCTTTTCTCTTCCTTCCTTCCTTCCTTCCTTCCTTCCTTCCTTCCTTCCTTCCTTCCTCCTTCCTTCCTTCCTTCCTTCCTTCCTTCCTTCCTTCCTTCCTCCTTCCTTCCTTCCTTCCTTCCTTCTTCCTTCCTTTCCTTCCTTCCTTCCTTCCTTCCTTCCTTCCTTCCTTCCTTCCTTTTTTTTTTACATTTAAAGGGCAGGTTTATTAGGGAAAAGGACAAAAGAGTAAAGGATACTTGCATAGACACAAGCGGGCAGGAAGATTTGCCCCAGAAGGGACAGGTTTGCTGAGAGGCCTGTGTAGTTGCAGGCAGGCGGCCTTGACAGGTCATGGGCAGGCAGGGAGGCTGCTGCCCTGCAGAGGGGGAGAGTTGGTAAAAGTGGCACCTGCATAGTCACAGGTGTAGTGGGAGTGCTGCTGTGCATCTTTGCTTTTAATTGTTTTCTAGTTCCTAAAATAAAAATGATAAGAGCTTGGGGATCAAGTTTTAATAAGGACTCTGAGAAAAAGAACCAAAAATAACACTTCTTTTTCATTATTTCTAGGTTTTAAGGCTCTATAAAGTTCAGCTCAGCTCACAAAAAAAAGAAAAAGAAAAAGAAAAAGTTTTTAATAAATGGGAATTACATATCAAAGTTGATGCCAAAAGCTCACATATAATAAACTAATTGATTTATGTCTAGTGTCTCCCATAAACGCACATAGTTGTGGTCTACTAGGAATTGATGTAATCATTATGAGGGATCTTGATAAGATCTCAAATTTTTTCACTTAATTTTGGTAAGGAGTATCTCAAAATTTTTCACTTAATTTTGGTAAGGAGTGCTGGCATTTCTCTGTATAATTATAGAAAAGAATAAATACTACTTCTTATTACACTCAGTGAAGGGTTCCAGAAAAATAGGTCAGGTTAACCATCTGCTTAACTAACATAAAAAAGGAACTTAACTTCAAGGCAAGTTGAGACTTACTGGTCTATGAACCTTCTTTCTTCTAGTCAAAAACTATTTAAAGTATTTCTAAAATTCCAGAGTACTGCCTAGGTATCATCATTTATCTTTTCCTTTGTCCTGTTCTCAGTAATTAATACATGTTCAATAATGTTTGTTAAATGAAGCAGTCTATCAATGTCATTTAAAAAAAATCTCTCTGCACTTCTTTTGTTGGATTGTTTGATTTTTTGGAAGTAGTCTATTCTCTTTGCTTTCCTACTTTATTGATAATGGCCATTTTTAATTTCTGATGAAGGCTTCTATTTCTGCAACTACCTTTGATTTGTGAGTTTTCCCCCTACATCACTAGAAATCAAGCTCTTCAGAGTCTGTTATCATTTACTGTCAAGAATATGGGAAGAAAGCGTCTCCCCTGGTGGCATAGCGGTTGAGTGCTGGCCTGCAAAACTGCCTGCAGCCTCTGCAGCAAAGGTTCAAAGGGTCCCACATGGCACGCAGACCTCTCCTACATGCCCGCTGCTCCCCTCAGCAGTGTATTTCATCAGTCTGTCTGTTCTGCTCCCCGCTCTGGCTCTGGTGAATTCTCTCACCCTCCCATGCTTCTGACTGTATCCAGTGCTTGTGTAAATAAAAATCCTAAAAAAAATAAATTATTATACAGGAATGATATGTCCTTTATTATTCTAAATATGCTGAAGGAAATGTATTGGATATTTCTACATTAATCTAACTGTGAATTTTAACTATTCTGTTAACCATTATTTCTTTTTTAAAAAGATCTATTTATTTATTTATACATGAACTGGGGTACAGGCCAGATGCGGGAGGGTGAGAGGATTCACCAGAGACAGAGTGGGGAACAGAACACGCAGACTGACGAAATACACTGCTGAGGGGAGCAGCGGGCGCTACAGGATAGGTCTGTTGCACCAGGTGGGTATCTCCCTGACTGGTCGGGCTCGAATGAGAGCTGAGGGGCTGCAGACAGCTTCACAGCACTACACTCAACCGCCTGTGCCACCAGGAGAGGCCCTTAACCATTATTTTTAATGGACATTTTATTATTAATCAATGAGTTCTAATTCCTTTGGTTTCTTTCTCTAGGTAATCAAGTTCTGGAGTCAATGAAGTAATAAACAAAATGTACTCTATGTAAATACACACACACACACACACACACACACATATATATATATAAAATCTGCACCATCATTACCAACAAGCTTCTAGGAATTGACTGATACTGGAAACTATATAGTTCTGTCAATTGCACGACTTAGGTCATTTCAGAGAGAATTGGATTTATCCCAATTATGGAGTAGGCCAAGATTATATCTATGTTTTCCTTTATTACTATAAACATTCTTGTTCTGACATTTCACATAAAAATAAAATGACTCAACCTGATGTTTTTTTGTGTCACCTGAAGCTCACCCCATTTTTTTTTACACCTGTGTTGGTTTAATGTGTCCTAATAAACTAACTGAATTTTATGGTCATTAATGGCTGATACTGTTATCTCATCACTTCTTTTTTCTTCTACACTAAATATTCATATATGGACTACATATTAAAAGAAAACTTCAAGGCATCAAAATATTATTCAAATATTTTTATTGAAGTCTTGATTTACCCAGGCAAATCAAAGTTCTAATTTTCGTGAACTGTCTCTACATTTTATGTTGCCTGTTTATCTGTTGCACTATTCATCTGTTGGCATGGATTTCTCAGTAGACTATCAATCTTTATCTCAATGAAAGAGGCATTGTCTTTTTATCTCTATCTGCATTTTGCCAACCATAATCCTCGAAGATAATCAGAATTTACAAATTGCTGGTTTAATAATGAATGAATGAATGAATGAATGAATGGGAAAGACTTTCAGACAACTTTTCAAAACCATCTTAAAACTTCAGACATTTTAAAACAATATTTTACTAGGCTAAAATTTCCTCAAAACTCAACATTTGAAAGAAAAATGTGCCATCAAATTATTATACTATGTAAAGTTGTAGCATCCATTTTCCCACCCATTTACTTATTCAGTGGACTGTGTCTGCAATTTCACTTAAGATACAACTCAAAAATGTAGACATAAATCTGTAATAAATTATCCACTCAAGTAATTTGCATTCTAGTGGGAAGAATCACACATATAAACACATAATAATACAATGTTATGGCAGGTACAAAGGTAGTTCTGCAAAATTTAAGATAAATTTAGAAGGATTTGTAAAAAGAAAAAAAATAAATTTAATATAGAAATGTAGTATTTGGATCTAGAAAAAGATGGTATTTGAATAAACAGAGAACTTGGGAGCGTATTCCAAGCAGAGATAATAAATAACAAAAGTAAGGAAGTGAGTAAAACATGCACTGGTTTCATACACATCTCCACTGATTGTGAGAAAAATTTTAAAAGGTGCACAGGATGGAGTCGAAACATGTAGAACTGTTAGTGTATGCAACAGGGCTTGAAATCTGTCCTCTTAAATCAGACATCACTGTGAAACCACTGAATTTCTCATGAAGGGAAATAACATTTTGAGAAAAAGAAAGGCATCTTGCATAAGGTGAACCTAAATTCAAATATCAAATCTCATTAATTGGCCTTATCACCTGCAGTCAATTACTTAAACACTTTGACGCCAAGTTAATAATCTGCTTTGTTGGTTACTGTAGTAAATAATAGACATGATTACTTTAAAGGAACAAATACCGTTCCTAGTTCATAATATTCACTCAATAAAACATTTTCCCTGTATCTTATTTTAGAAAGATTCTGACTGTCTGAAGTGAGAAATCTATTCTGAAATCTGAACGGACAAGAAAAGGAGAAACTGTTTAGGAGATTTTCCCCTGTAGGGGGCAATTAAGGATGGGATGGTGCTAGGGGAGAAAGAAGAGAACCAATTTTCACAGCTATTGAGTATTATTCTACTCTGATTATGTGAACCTTCTCCTGCTCTGCTAAAGGTTAATGTGACATTTCCACTGATCACATCTACCATCCAAGAACATCACCACTCTGGTGAGCACTCAGTGTTGGAACCCATGAGTCACCATGATTGACTGATGGTCTGTCCTCTTTTTGAGAAATCTTCAAACCTGACCATTAGCAAGTCCATCATCAAAAGAAAAGTTGAATTTACAAAGTGCATTTCGTGTTTCACAAAACAATTATAGAGTAATCAGGAAATTATTTTTATATGAACTATTATTTTTAAAGTAGCTACAAATAGGGAAACACAACTTTCATATAAAAACTTTTATAATATTTGGCCTCCCCGGTGGCGCAGTGGTTGAGCGTTGGGTTGCGAAGCTGCCCGCAGCCTCTGCAGCGCCGGTTCGATCCCTGGCTACTCCCAGGCCACCAGAGGAGGGTCCCACATGGCACGCAGACCTCTCCTGCCGCCGATGCTCCCCTCAGCAGTGTACTTCGGTACCTCTGCCTGCTCAGCTCCCCGCCCTTCACCCTCCCTCGCTTCTGACTGTACCCAGTGCTTGAATAAATAAATAAATTAATTAATAAATTAATTAATTAATTAATTAAATGAGGCCAAAAAAAAACTTTTATAATATTTAAATACACTGCACTTAGAAATTGAGATGTACCTATTATCCAATTAGCAAATTGCTTCTCACTTGTTATTCAGTATTTATATAAATTAAGATTATTTATTTTTTATTATTCATTGTCATATATAAAGTACTATTTTTTATCCCAAAATAGGCAGACTGGGCATTTTTGGCATATAAAATGGTGGAATATTCAATTATCAATTTGTAGATTGTGCCTATTTACCCTGTTGCATGCATAAGTACGAAGGTCACCATATAATAGCTAATATTTAATTGCATTGCTCATGGTGACATATATACCATACACTGGCAATTACTTATAGAATAGACATATTTTAGACATATGGTATAGACATAGGGTATATGTGTAAACACTTTACAGTCAAGTAGTATGGAATTCTATAAAATAGCTTTAGTGATATGAAAGGTAATTTTTCTTAGACTGTATTAAGAAGTGAATAACTTCTCAAAATGCATCTCAATATATGACCAAAACACATCTCTACCTAAAAGACACACCTAAGAAACAATATGATATGTTGGAATATAAATCATCATTGCAAGCAAATTAAGAATGTGATGAAATAAAAATTAGCTATTTTAACTGCTCTTCTTTTCAAATCTCTCATTCCTTCCAGATGAATTTCTGTCTTGGCAGAAATCTCTGAATTCTGCTCACTCCATGTCTAATATTAATCATGTACCTTGAAATATTATCTCTGAATGTGAATTCACTCTGCTCTCTAGGACATATTTTATTTCTCACATTTCACAAAGTTGTATGGGGATAATCTCTGGCATTTGTACACTTTACTAATTACTATTCTTGGACACAGACTTACAATCTATTCCCTTTAACTTTGAATAGTGTGTTCATTTCTGTGTGGAGACTATTAATTAGTTAGACTCCTCAAAAACATTTTATTTTTAATTCTCAAGTAATTGAGAGAAAACACAGAGTATCTGATTCAAATTAATAACATTATCTCATATATTCCTTTCAGGATTTAATTGGAAAATGTCTTATCATGAAGATAGGGAAATATCCTAGTGAAGAAAATGAGGTATTGAGAAGTGTAATTTTTTAAGCTTCACTTTCTATGGAGCATCTTACAAAAAGACTTCAACTGTAATCAAAAATCTAAATTTAATTCCCCAACGTCCCCAGGTATCAACTTTGTTATCTTAGATAAATAATTGCAGTGATTGGAGGGGTGCATGGACACTATCCAGGTTCATTTGTTCATTTGTTTTATCTGCCCAGGAATTGCTTTAAATTGCCAATTCCATTTAATTTTTATCACCATTCATTGAAGTAGGCATGATTAACTCTGTCATATACTAGAAAATAGAAACCCAAGATTATTTAAGCAACTTAAATTAATGAGTGGTAATATTACTAACCATGCATTGTCACAACTTTGAGAAATAATAAATGTTCTTTGAAAACAATGCAGCAACAGGGACCTCCCTGGTGGTGCAAGGGGTTAAGCACAGCACTGTGAAGGAATCCATAGCCTCTGCAGCATGAGTTCAATCCACGGCCAGTCAGGGAGCATCACACATGGTGCAGCAGACCTCTCCTAACTCGCCCACTGCTCCCCTCAGCAGTGTATTTCATCAGTCGGCCTGTTCTGCTCCCTATTCTGTCTCTGTGGAGTCCTCCCACCCCCCACCTCTGGCCTGCACCACAGTTCTTGTATGCATAAATAAATAATTCTTTAAAAAAAAAAAGAAAACAGTGCAGCAACATATAAGGACACTAAACAATGAATAAAGACCATATATTATGCAGTTAATGTAGCAAAAATATTGAGGATATTCCTCAAGAATAGGATTGCTAGAATTAACAGATTAAAATATAGATTGAGGGCCTCTCTGGTGGCACAAAGGATTAAGACTCAATTGATAAAGCTGCCCGCCGCCACTGCAGCACAAGTTTGATCCTCAGCCAGGGAGCTATCCACGGGGTGCAGCAGACCTCTCCTGACTTGCCCGCTGCTCCCCTCAGCAGTGCGTTTCAGTCAATCTGCCTGTTCTGTTCCCTGCTCTGTCTCTGGTGAGTCCTCCCACCCCCCACATCTCTGGCCTGTACCCCAGCTCTTGTATGTATAAATAAATCAATCTTTAAAAAATAAATATCACTTGACCAATTACATTTGAATTTTATAAAATAATGAGTAATTTTAGCTTAAGCATTTTTTCTTTTTTTTTTGTTCTGCTTGATTTTTAAAAATTTTTTAAATTTCATTTTTATATTCCCCATACAATTGCAACCCCCTTATTTTGACCCTAATCCCTCCTTTCCCCACCCTCCACCCCCCATAGTGTGTCTTTAGTTCATAGTTGTTTGTTGATTTTGATTTTTTCTTTCTTATAGTTATTCTTTTCCTGCTCCCTTATTTAGGTTTTCTAGATTCCTGCTATGAGTGAGACCATCCTGTATTTTTCTTTTTCTTTCTGGCTTATTTCACTGAGCATGATCCCTTCCAGCTCCATCCATGTTGCTGCAAATTGCATGTGTTTATCTTTTTTGAATGCTGAGTAATATTCCATGGTGTCTATGTACCACATCTTCTTGATCCAGACATCTATTTTGTGCATTTGGGTTGTTTCCATAACTTAGCTATTATAAATAGTGCTGCTATAAACATAGGGGCGCAGGTGCTCTTTGGAATTGATGTTTCTGTGTCCTTTGGGTAAATACCTAGGAGTGGAATTGCTGGATCATATGGAAGCTCTATCTTTAGTAGGTTGAGGAATCTCCACATAGCTTACCATAGTGGTTGGACCAGTTTGCACTCCCACCAGCAGTGCAGGAGAGTTCCTTTTTCTCCACATCCTTGTCATCATTTGTTGTTGCTAGTTTTTTTCATATGTGCCATTCTCACTGGTGTGAAATGGTATCTCATTGTAGTTTTGATTTGTGTTTCCATGATTGCAAGTGACATTGAACATTTTTTCATATGCCTGTTGGCCATTTGTATTTCCTCTTCAGATAAGTTTCTTTTTAGCTCTTCTGCCAATTTTTTTACTGGATTATTTTCTTTGTTTTTGTTCAGTCTCATCAGCTCTTTGTAGACAAAGGAGCAAAGAATATGCACTGGAGCAAAGAAAGTTTGTTCAATAAATGGTGCTGGGAAAACTGGGTCGGTACATGCAAAAGAATGAAGCTTGACTACCTCACGCCATGCACAAAAACCAACTCAAAATGGATTAAAGAACTAGACATAAGACCTGAAACCATAAAATATATAGAAAGAAAAAAATAGGTGAAAAACTACATGACATGCACCTCAAAGATATCTTTACAGACACATCACCCAAAGCAGTGATAGTGAAGGCAAAGATAAGCAGCTAGGACTACATCAAATAAAAGAGTTTCTGCACAGCAAAAGAGACAATAACCAAAACGAAGAGAAACCCCACCGACTGGGAGAAAATTTTTGCACCCATCACTAATGATTGAGGACTGATCACAAAAATCTACAAAGAGCTTAAGCATTTTTATGCAATATTTGTCATAGTTCATTCTAAACAAATGTGGTTTTTAATCTGACATTCAAATTTGTACAGTAAGATTTTTATATTTTGAGTATACCTTTGATATGATGACTCTTAACTCAGTCTTGCCCATGTATGAGCAAGATTTAAGAGCAGCATCAAGAAGCCTTGGGCAGCAAGCTTGAGTTAATGGAAGAACATCCGGTAGTGTCAGTGGGAGCCAGGAATACCAGAAATGATGATATTGGGGCAGTTGAGAAAGAATTCAATGAAGGGAACTTGTGCAGACTCTTGAGAAATGAATACTATTTGTGAATATAAGGAGAAATAAAAGAGAGTTAATCTCCTACTGCATGAGCAAAAATGAGCACATAAGAATGAATATTCAGCAAATATCAATTATGTACTAATATTCTCTATAACTCTGTAAATATTAAAGAAACAACTAAGTTTAGAGAAAATGACCATAAATAACATGATCAAGTTAAAGCTGGGTTCTTGGAAATCAGAGATTGAACTAGAAAAGGAGAAGATACTGAAAATTACTTAAGGGGTTGTTGAAGTAACTATGCTGTAGAGGCTTCAAATGATAGAATTAAATCCACTTCCCTTCTCATTTCTCCAACAAAGAGACTGAATAAGAAGAAAATAAACAACTTCATTGACCACTTATATTTGTGTCATTAAGTCTATATGCCGTTCAGAAAGAGTACCATAATTAAATTCACTGTAAAATATAAATGCAAATGTAGAGTGTCACCCAAGATTATCACATCAAAGTTTTCCTAATTAATTATTATTAAACACGTTTCAGGAGGAAGTCAGTATTGGCAGATGATCTCCTTGCCCTCAAATAGTTATGAAAATCATTTTAGTATGTGAAAGAAGTAGAAGTGAAGTCAGAAACTCTAACTCTACTACTAACAAGTTACCAGAGTTTATTCACCTATAAAAGGGGAATAAGACTACCTTCCTCAGTTAAAGAGGAAGATTAAATTAAGGTTTAATAAGATTTATTAGATTTGGGCAAAACCCTCTTAGTTCTAATATTTTAGACACCCTGCTTTGAAAGAATAATTGATAAATAATTTTATCCTTAAAATTTTAAGATACTATAATTCGAGACTAGAAGGACATCTTAGAATTTAGAACAGCTAGATGAATAGCAATTTGATTATTCAAAGTTTGCAGCAGGACACAGTCTCAGCTGGTGTCAGTGAGGGCAAATAATGAAATATATTTCTTGAAAACATTCTTCATATGTTTTAGTAGACTTTAAGAAGGCTTGGAGAACAGTGATAGAGAGAATAAAGGCTTGCAAAGAAATAATAACTTTTATAAACTGAACAATAAACCAGAAAAGTAGGTTTGAATATTCTATAAATGAAAAGACCTTCTATACAATCCACAGTATTCCTTAGTATTCTACACATGTAGAGAAATTCTGACTGTTGATCCTTCCAGATATAGAGAAAAGGAAGAATTCCTAAGGCAGCTCTGAGAAATAGAGAAAAAAAAAATGGTTTGTCTGGCAACAGTTTGGTGAAATGTTTCAGGCTGAATGGGTCAACTGTGTTGATTATTGAGGTAAAATGGGTTGTTCAGAATTAGAGATTTGCCTCTATAATTTAACACCACAGTAAAGCTATAAATATGACAAGATGGGATAGTGATGATACAAAATGCATTTATTGTCATGAATATTAAATCATCTGGCACATAAAGCAAACCACAGGCATAGCTACCAGACCTAATGTCTATATTTCTCCCCAATAAAACATGACAAAACCCCAGTTCCCTTCAGTAAAAATTTACAGCACATATCAGAGGATGACATGATATTTTCTCTGAGAAAGTGTCTCTGGAGTATGGAGGAAAAAAATAGGTCAGTTATATAAGACTCACATTAAATGAGTATACTCTAGGCTACTTTGGTGATACTGCTAATGTTAACTGCTTTCAAGCGGTAATGTGGAAGGGGAAGTTAATTTCCCTTGCTCCAGAAGTTATATGTTTTATAAGTCTGAAGGGTGCAATATTATAATGATAACCTACATACAATATTAACCATTTTCTATCAAATGAAATACCATATTTCAATACCAATTCCTTGAACATGCAAGAGAAATTGTCTCAATTTCTTGCAGTTAGCTCAGTGGGAAAAGCTCAGTAGGAACAGTGATGAAGCTCTGAATAGGCCCCGCAAACTTGAGATAATTATGGGTGTTACATCAACCACCAAAAGCATATTGGTGAGAGCTGCTCAATTATGTATCAATAAGATTATTAGAAGTATAGAAAGTTCTAGAAGAAGAGGATCTTTTCTAATGCATTTATCAGAGAGATAAGACAACTGATACCTGGCAATGTTAAGTAATTTGCTTGGATGAGACAGTTCTGAAACAAATTAATTTAGTGAAATTCTTTCCATCAACAAATTCTTACTGACACAATATGACTGAAACTTTCTCTGCTGTGTAAAGATCTTTATCAGGAGGTTCAAATATTTTCTGAAACCTTTTTCAATATGAAAAACAAAATTAAAAAAATTTTCCCCACACATAAGAATCAAATTAGGAAGATTCCAGGAATTAAGATTGAAATTAGGAAGATTCCAGGAATTAAGATACCACTTTTAAAACTATAAAGAAATGGCGTACAACAAGTTTTACAGTGGGGAAATATAAATACTAAAATTTTAAATGTTTTGATCCTAGTTTCATCGCTAGAAAATTCCTTGATTCCAAGACCTCAAATCTAAGTCTTGCATTTTCTATTCTTCATATATATATTTTATTTCCTTTCTTACCTAAATACTGGTAAGACCTGACCATCTTGTCTACCTCCTCAACCTCATCCACAACTTTATACATCTATGTATGGTTGTTATAATCTGTGTATGACTTTAAGTCCATTTTTTTTTATTTTTTAAGATTTATTTATATATGCATATAAGAACTGGGATACAGGGCAGAGGTGTGGGGGGTGAAAGGATTCATCAGAAACAGAGTGGGGGACAGAATAGGCCGACTGACTGAAATACACTGCTGAGGGGAGCAGCGGGTGAGTCAGGAGAGGTCTGCTGTGCCACGTGGGTAGCTCCCTGGCTGGGGATTGAACACATGCTGCAGTGGCTGTGGATAGCTTCATAGGTTGTGTCTTAACCCCTTGCACCACCAGGGAGGCCCTGTTAAGTCCATTTTAATATTGTATTTTCTTGTTTCAGTGCACTGCTCTAGCATTATAGTAACTTACCACACCCTGAATTTCTTGCAGAAGTTATTGGTGATTTTTACCAGGTTTTCAGTACTCATAAATATGTTAAAGATTTTCTTTTGGCTCTTCAAATTTTGTATTCATTTTTCTATAACCTGTGGCTTTCCGGTAGAGGGTACTAAATATTATCTGTTGAATGTATAAATTCTTACTGAGATAGTGTCAAGGACGGTATCCCATGCCAGGTCTTTTGCATTCACCCCATAGATTTGCTGAGATTTTTCAATAAGTATACTTAAACACTTCAAATATCACTTTACAACCTGTTTTCGTCGAGTTTTATCTATCAGCATCTACTTTACTCCAATATTCCACAAATCATAAAATGTGAAAGGATCATCTACCATGTATCTATATAACTCAAACACTTTGTAGCTTATATTGGTGAAATGTCTTCTAGTTTCATCTCCTTCCATTGTGAAATTTCTGAGTACTTCTTGAGAAGTGATAGTTTTTATATCACAACCAATCATGATAAAATGAGATAGACTAGAAAACATTGTGGATCCATCCATGGGATTCTTATAGATTAAGTAAAGCAGATATAGAAATATGTGTATGCACATTTTTACATACAATGTGTGATTCGTGTAAAATGTTGGATTATTCAAATAATTCAACATTTGAATAAGAATATACAGTATCTGATAAAGCAGTTTAAATATTTATGAAAGACATATGCTCTTGCTCCATTTGAATTAAGTCTGTATTTCACAAAGAATCTTTATAAAAACATTTAATGCATTTTACAATTAATCCAAAAGATAAAAAAGATTCAATTTTCTATAATTAAGTTATTATAGGATAAATAGTACTTTGAACTACTTAATGCTTCAAAAATTAGTTAAATTGGATTCTGATATTTTACCAAAATGTTGTAACAAGGGTCATATTTACCCCCCATCTGATACACACAAAAAAGTGTAATAGAGTGGGCCTCCTGGTGGCGCAGTGGTTGAGCGCTGGGCTGCGAAGCTGTCCACAGCCTCTGCAGCACTGGTTCGATCCCTGGCCCCTGGCAAGGGTCCCACATGGTGCTCAGACCTCTCCTGCCGCCCGCTGCTCCCCTCAGCAGTGTACTTCATCAGTCTGCCTGATCTGCTCCCCGCTCTGGCTCTGGTGAATTCTCTCACACTCCCACGCTTCTGACTGTACCCAGTCCTTGTATAAATTTATACATAAATAAATTTTTACAAAAAAAAAGATATAAAAATAGTTCTCATAAACCTGTATATCAAACAATGAGGGATGTCAATTGATGGTAGATGGGGGTGGGGAGGAAAGACGAATTCCATAATTTCCCCAGGTTCTCCCTCATGTATTTAACAAGGTATTAACCAATACATGCATATGAGCGAACGAAAGAGGCTGTGGAATGTAGCATCAGAAAATATTGGATTGAACAGTATCAAGAATAGTGATAATATAATAGAATAGTGTTTGTTCCCGTAAAGCAATGTGGAAATACTCATTTACAGCAGACCTTGAATAGAGGAATCGGAATGCTCTTGATCTGTAGTGGGGAATATTTAGTTGTGGATTAAGTACATTAGTCCTGTCTAACAAATTATAAAACAGGACCAGTAAGGGTCAATGTTCAGGACCATTAATTGATTTTTAACCTAAAATGAAGTTAATGATATTTACATGAATAAAGATATACATGGCAATGACAACAGCAAAATTTACATTACTATGTTATTTATATGATCTGTATAAAATATGAAAACACAACTTATAATGAAAAATGACTAATCAATAAAAACTGTTCCAGAATTGAGAATATTACCATGGATCAAAGTTTCAATTAATCTAATGACATAATGTTCCTAAACATCTAAGCACATGGAAACACTTGAAGACACACACAAAGGAAAAATGAACGGACCAAAAAATGTCAGTTTTATTCACTACAGTAGTCAAAAATGTTATATCAACAGTTGATAGAGCAAGGAAACTGAACATTAATGGGAATATATAAGACTTCAGCTGATTACACCAGCATGTCCTAGTTGAGATTATAAAACAGTCTACCAAACAATAGCAGAATATGTATTTTGTTCCAATGAATGCATAATATATTGTGGGTCACAGGAACTAATTTCAATAAATGTAAAAAAATTAAGTCAGGCAAAGTATAATTTTGACCATACTGGAATTAAATTAGAAATCAACACTGAAAGATATCTGGAAAATCCTCCATCATTTGGAAATGAATAAAATACACAACACATAAAAGAAGAAATCAAAATAGAAATTATAAGACATTTTGAAAGAAATGAAAATGAAAACACAACATATCAACATTTGTGTGCTATTAATAACACACTACTTAAGTGGACATTTAGGGCACTATGTAACCACAAAAAATAAAAAAAAAGAATATGATTATTTAAATAATAAAGACATTTAGCTGAATCAGTATCCATTCCTGATACAAGCTCTTGCTAAAATAAAATAGGAATAGAAGGAAACTTACAGTCTGATAAAGGTTATTTATAAGAAAATTAAGGCAACATCATACTGAAAAACTGAATGTATATTCTTTAAAGTAATAGAAAAGAAAAGGATGTCCACACTTCACAAATCAATCCAACATTATAGTAAATGTTATAATCAGAAGCCACCAAAAAAACATAATACAGGACCAGTGATCAGTAGTGAATTATACCAAACCTTTACAAAAGAAAACCTATCTTTCACAATTCTTCCAAAAAATTGAAGGGAATGCTTTCAAATAGTTTTATTACTCTGATACCAAAAACAGATATCACAAAAAAAAAAAAAGAAAGAAAGAAAGGAGAAAAGGAGGAAGGAGAAAACTATAGATTCATATCCTGATGGACACAGATGTAAAAAAAAAAAATCCTCAACCAAATTTTAGCAAACTAAGTTCAATAATACATTAAAAAATCATGCAACAAGATGGCGGATGCAAGATGGTCTAGTCAGAATTAGACAAGAAAAATAAATTAAGAGAAAATCGTTTTGAAACTTTTGTGGATGAAAGGCTCATTTGTACATTTAAAAAGTTGCAGTTAATTATATGTCAATTATACATTAATAAAACTGTGAACTAAATATAAATTAATGTCTAAATATAACAACAAACAAAACCAACCAAATTTTGACTGTATTAAAGAAAACAAAAATTTAGCTAAGTGATCCTCTGTAATTGTGGTTCACAGAGTTGTCTGGCTCTAAACTGCTTCCAAATTGGATTGGAAGTTTGCAATAGGAATACAAATGGGAATTTTCCACAAACAATTTTGAATATATTTACTTACTTCTGCCTCTGAATTGTAACCCGTATATAAAATGTCTTGTTAAGAAAATTTAATACTGGGCCTCCCCGGTGGTACAACAGGTTGAGTGCAGTGATGTGAAGCTGTCCGCATCCTCTGCAGCATGGGTTCAATCCTGGCCGGCCAGAGAGACACCCACATGGCATGGCAGACCTCTCCTGTCTTGCCCGCTGCGCCCCTCAGCAGTGTATTTCAGTTGATCCACCTGTTCTGTCCCCCACTCTTTCTCTGGTGAATCTTCTCACCTCCCACACCTCTGGCCTGTCCCCCAATTCTTGTATAAATAAAAAATAAATCTTTTTTTAAAGAAAATTTAATATTGGACAACACTAAGATATTTTTCTTTCTTTTTTATCCAGGTATTTTTCTATTGTGTTTCTTGACTGATGGACTTATACCTGTGACCTACCCAATTTTCAGCTGCACTTAAAACATTTCCCAACCCTGAAGAATTATTTTCTAGTTTGGTGTCATCATATGATATTAATTCAAAAAGTGTTTATCTTGGGCCTCCCCAGTGGCGCAGCGGGTTGAGTGCAGTGCTGTGAAGCTGTCCATAGCCTCTGCAGCGCGGGTTCAATTCCTGGCCAGCCAGGGAGATACCCACATTATGCAGCAGAGCTCTCCTGCCTTGTCCACTGCTCCCCTCAGCAGTGTATTTCAGTCAATCTACCCGTTCTGCTCCCCACTCTGTCTCTGGTGAATCCTCTCACCCTCCCACACCTCTGGACTGAACCCCAGTTCATGTATTCATAAATAAATTTTTATAAAAGAAAAGAAAGAAATGAAGATGAAAGTACAGCCTACACAATCTCTGAGAGTCCATCTCAATAATGCTTTGGAAGAAAGATGGAATCTTACACATTTAAATTGGCATAGCACATTTAGTTTACCACCATTATCTCTGGCTTTACTCAGGCATAGATTGTATTTATGATTATTAATACAGAAAAAATCATCTTTTGGCATCCATAAATGTCTTTATTCTGTGTAGACACATATGTGCTATATTTTGAAAGTATATACATGAATGATAAATGCATCTTTCAAATGTAAATGTGTTATACCCATCCTGACAACAAGATCAGATTTATAAATGTATGTTTTTATTGCTATTCATATAATGTTTTCATTGATTAAAAAATTGTTACATAGGGGGCCTCACTGGTGGCACAAGGTGTTAAGACTCAGTATTATCAAGCTTTGGCAGACACTGCAGCACGAGTTCAATCCCTGGCAGGGAGCTGACCCACATAGCGGAACAGACCTCTCCTGTCTCGACTTCTGCTCCCCTCAGCAGTGTATTTCAGTAGATCTGCCTGTTCTGTTCCCCTCTGGTGAATCCTCTCACCCTCCTGTACCTCTTGACTACACCCTAGCTATGTATGCATAAATAAATCAATCTTTAAAAAAAGTTATATAGGAATTATTTTTGATAGTTGTAACTGAATGACTTATACTACTAATATGTATTCAATAGGCATCATTCAGTTGTATATAATTCTACATCAATGTATCCTACTATTCTCCTTAAAGTAGTTGTAGTCATTTATTTCATCTGCAGGACACATCTAATAATAATCAAATCATGTGTTCAAATCACCATTTCTTATGTAAATAGTCAATAAAATCAGTAGATTAGATACCAAAGGTAAAGACAAACTAGATATACAAAATAAATAAATAAAAAGCAAAATGTTATTTTGTAGACTAATAAATATTATAGTTGGACAGTACCTCCAAGGTTATTGAATCCATTAATTGAAGCTAATTGTTAATTCATATGTCTTTACTAAATTTCAACCTCTTATTTTAAGTTCAACTTTTCAGTTGGAAGGTTATGGTTCCCTTTTTTTTTAAAAAAAAGATTTATTGATTGATTGATTGATTGATTTATACAAGCACTGGGTACAGTCAGAAGCGCTGGAGGGTGAGAGAATTCACCAGAGCCACAGCGGGGAGCAGAACAGGCAGAAGGACCGAAGTATACTGCTGAGGGGAGCAGCGGGCACAGCAGGAGAGGTCTACATGCCATGTGGGGCCCTCCCCAGTGGCCGGGGACTGAACTGGCACTGCACTGGTGAGGTCCATGTTTCCCTTTTGATTGTGATTCTGTCTTAATCACATTGATTAAAACTTCCAGCTCTGTGTGAATCACAAATTTGAAAAACAACACTTCCTCTATGTTATACAAATAACTGATACAAATGATTCCAAGGAAATAAAGATTGTGGGGCCTTCCTGCTGGCACAGGGGTTAAGACAGGGCCATCAAGCTACTGCCACCCACTGCAGCAGGAGTTAGATTCCTTGGCTGGCCAAGGAGCAAACCACATGGTGAGGCAGACCTCTCCTGTCTCGCCTGTTGCTCCCCTCAGCAGTGTATTTCAGTAGATCCACCTGTTCTGCTCCCCACTCTGTCTGGTGAATCCTCTCACCCTCACACCTTTGGCTTACACCCCAGTTCTTGTATGCATAAATAAATAAATCTTTTTTTTAAAAAAGATTGCGTTAAAGTGCACACATATAGGTATTGGAATCAAAATAACTAGGTTTGAGACTTGGTGCCATCACTTCTGAGTTAGTAACCTTGGGCAAAGCATAACATTGTGAGTTGTATGTAATTTTCTCCCCTGAAGCAGAAATAACACACAAAAATATAAAAATAGTTTGTCAACTGAAAGTGGCTATTTAAATTTATGGTATCCAGATTGTATAGTAGAATTGTCATGGAAAACATCTTTTGTTATTACTGTAAAAATGATATTTAAGTAATGAACTCATCTCAATTGACATTTAGGTATAAATTCATCTCATGTTGAATTTTCATATCATCTTGAATTATATATGAATTTCACCTCATATTTTACTAAATTCAGACTCCCAATTGTCACATTTTATTTTTAAATTATATATTTATATATATTTTACATCATTGTTCATTTTTGCACAATGTTTGATTTCTTTTCTCAGGTGTAGTCCCCATAGGATTCCTACCACCAATTCACCCTTGCACCATCAGCATAGTCCCTTGTCCTCTTTCTATCCTTGTTTTAATCCCTCTCCCTCCCCTTCCCCTGCAGAATGTCTCTGATATAACTGCCTATTAATTTTGTTTCATTTGTTTTTATTGTTATATTTTCCCTTATCCCTCATTTGGTTCCCCTATAATCCTCCTATAAGTGAAACCACACAATATTTTTCTTTTTTTCCTTCGGACTTTACACACTGAGCATAATCACTTATAGTTCCATCCATGTTGTTGCTTTGAATGACATGAGTTTATTTTTTTTTGATTGCTGAATAGCATTCCATTGTGTATATATATCAATGTATCACATCTTCTTGATCCAGTCATCTATTTTTGGGACATCTGGGTTGCTTCTATAGATATAGAAATAGTGCTGCAATAAACAGAGGGGTGCAGGTGCCCTTTCAAATTAACGTGTTTGTGTCCTTTGCGTAGATCCCTAGGAATGGGATTGCCGGGTCAAATGGTAGCTCTATTTTTAGTAGTTTGAGGAATCTCCAGACAGCTTTCCATAGTGGTTGGACCAGTGTGTACTCCCACCAGCAGGGCAGGAGAGTTCTTTTCACCACCTCCTTGCTGTTAGTCTTTTTTTTTTTTTTTTTTTTTTAATATGTGTCATTCTCACTGACATAAAGTGGTATCTCACTGTGGTTTTGATTTGCATTTTCCTGATTACAGGAGATGTTGAGCAATTTTTCATATGCCTCTTGGCTATTTGCATTTCATCTTTGAAGAGGTATCTTTTTAGCTTTTCTGCCCATTTTTTCACTGGATTGTTTACCTTATTTTTGTTGAGTCCTGTGAGTTCTTTGTATATCTTTGTGATCAATCCCTTATCAGTTGTATGGAGTACAATTTTTTTCTCCCAATCAGTAAGTGATTCTTTGTTTTGGTTAAAGTCTCTATTGCTATATAGAACTTTTTTACTTTGCCGCAATCCCATCTGTTTATCTTTTCCTTCACTTTCTTTGCTTTGGGGGATGAATCTTTAAAGATGTTACTGAGATGTATGTCATGTAGTGTTTTACCTATATTTTCTTCTACATAATTTATGGTTTCAGGTCTTATGTTCAATAACTTTATATAATTTGAATGCATTTTTGTGCATGGTATAAGTAGGAGTCTAGTTTCCTTCTTTTGCATGTGGTGATTCAGCTTTCCCAGAATCCTTTATTGAACAAAATGTCCTTGTTCTCTTGCATACTCTTTGTCCCTTTGTCAAAATTAATTGTCTATATATATATGTGGCTTTATTCCTGGACTTTCTATTAAGTTCCATTGGTCAATTGTCATATTTTAAAGAACAAATGAAAGAAAACATGATTTAATGGAAACATTGTGATTTGCCATTCATTCCTATTAAAATTGCAGAAATGATTACTTATGATTATATCATTCTTTTAAAATATTGTTATTGAGGTCTGATTGACATATATTTATTAATTAAATATTATAATAATTTTATATCTGTATGTATTACAAAATAATTACCACAAAGTCTAGTTAACATTCTTCACACATAGTTCCATTTTTTTTCTTATGATGGGAATTTTTGCTTAAATCATTCTTAGCAAATCCATATAATTCTGTAAATCACATACTTCAGGTTTTAAAAGCCCAGAACAAGATTTTTTTAAAGATTTTGTTTTATTTATTTATGCATACAAACTGGGGTGTAAGCCAGAGGATGAGGGTGGGTGCCGGGTGAGAGGATTCACCAGAGAGATCAGGGAACAGAACAGGCAGACCTACTGAAATACACTGCTGATGGGAATAGCGGGTGAGTCAGGAGAGGTCTGCTGTACAATGTGGGTCAGCTCCCTGGCCTGGGATTGAACTCACGCTGCAGTGGCTGCTGATAGCTTCACAGTGCTGAGACTTAACCCCTTGTACTAACAGGGAGGCCCACAGAACCAGATTTTTTAAATAAGTAAATATAAATATTATCCTATTATTTCTTTCCCTTCTCTCCTCAACCATACATCTTTCAAAAATGAGGCACTCACTGTTTAACTGGCTCATTTGCATTTAGGTAATATGAAAAATAAATTTTGGGTCTCCCCTGGTGGTGCAGCGGTTGAGCGCTGGGCTGCCAAGCTGCCCGCAGCCTCTGCAGTGCCGGTTCAATCCCCAGCTGCCAGCGAGGGTCCTGCATGTCGCGCAGACCTCTCCTGCGTGCCCGCTGACCCCCTCAGTAGTGTATTTCATCAGTCTGCCTATTCTGCTCCCTGCTCTGGCTCTGGTGAATTCTCTCACCCTCCTGTGCTTCTGACTGTACCCAGTGCTTTTATAAATAAATAAATCTTTAAAAAAAAAAAAAAAGAAAAAGAAATTTGGAGTTTGAAAAATCTATAACATGAACATTTATTAACCTTGCAAATTTTGGGCCAAGTATCCTGATATTTTTGACCATTCGCTTGTTCTTTCATGGAAAATTAGGAAATAGTCTTTATTTGTTTATTTTGAAAATGAAATGAAATAACATATGCACAGTCTTTAGCTAATGAAATAACATATACACCAATTGTTCCCACTGCATTACCTCTCTCTCCATCCCCATTTGCTCTCTGAAACACAATGGGATATTTGCATGATATAACCTACTGGAGGCATGGGTTCCTAAACAGTCTTACAAGGAATATAATAAACACTGAATGACTTTTTCCAAATTTGCATAAATCAACAAAAGCACCAAAATTTGTTCTGTCAACAGCATTTTCCCTTGGGGCAGTAGACCATTTAGCCTCATACAGGAAAGGCAATATTCTCTTTATTAAAATATTTAGGAACTCATTTTAGAAATATACACAAATGGAGGGGATGGCCTGCAGATACATATCACTGAAGTCAAGAAATTTGTCAGCAATCATCAGTAATGATCCAGTGACCTCAGCTGAGTTTCCAAAAGGACTCTACATCAGTGTTAAAATGGCCATAAATAACAAGATAATTAAGCAACTGTTCCAAGAATTCATTTGAAAAGATCTGTTCTAAGTTCCTGAGAGTAAGTCATCAAAAAGAGAAGTGGAAACGCAGAGTTTGGGTTTTATTAACTCACTGGCTTCCTGTTTCCTATTTTAAAAGATGATCATAAATCTTCTATTCAGTTGTTGACATCTTTGGAAATTTTCCCAAGGAGTCAAAAGGAAAGGAGAGAATAAGGCAGGGGGAGAAGAGTTACAGCTTCACATATTTACTGCCTGAACAGATAACCAGCTCTTCAGGGGTCAGCCCCTTATACAGGGGGAAACTCTGATATGTCAGCCTCCATCCATGGTTTTTCTGCCTTTCCCCTATTACTACTTTGCTAGGGTCACTTTGCTGCCCCCCCCCACCCCGCATTACTGTGATGATATTCCAGCTGATGTCCCCAGGTCCCAGTCTGGTTCTTCTTTTGATTTACTTATATAATTACTCCTGGAGTTATGCTTAACATACAAAATTTGCTCCTATAATTCCCTACTTATAATGTCCCATATGTCTATTGCCTGCAGAATAATTTTTATGCTGGGAAAATTTTTTGCTTCACATTTTGAGGATAATACATAGTTTCAGATTCTTTAGCAGACACAGGATAATAAGACTTGCAAACACCCTTGTAAAATAGGTGGGGATTTTGGAGAAGAACAGATGATTGTGTTCCCAGTGAAAATAGTAATATAAGCAAGACCTACCAACAAAGCCCCCTGTCTTTAAGAGAGAGAGTGGGCCTGACATGAGAAGATTTAGACCTTTGGGATGACTTTAAAGGATCAAAGGGACTAGATTAATTAAAATGACGGTGAGAAAACTGCAAGGAATGAGCAAAGCTGAGATGTAAATGCCATAGTTTGGTGAATAGTCATTGCGGATGACCATAGCTTTTGCCTATATTTATCTTTTCTTCACCTTAAACTCATGTGTCCCTCTTGGGCCTGAGCATGAAAGAATTAGTGAACAGCAGAGTATTATTATTTGCTACATAAATTTTGTTATGAAGCACTTTGTGTCCAATGGATTATAGAGAGGGCTGCCTTTTAGATAGCCTCTTTTATGGGGAATTATTTCAGTGGAAGTTGTTGCTCAGTTATCTTTTGATACCTCCTTGCTAACACTGTTGTTTGGATGAAATCTTTTTGAATTCGCATAACATGCTTTGTGAGTGACAACTAAATGCCAGGCATTGTGAAAACAATGGTAAACAAAAGCAGACATTAATCTATGCCACACAGACTTTATGACTTAGTTGGAAAGAGAATTGCAAAAAGAGATAATTTCAAAACAGCTCAAGATGACTCATAATTTGGTAGATAACACACTATAGTCAGCAAATGAGGCAGGCATGACAGAATTTATGATCTTGGAAATAAAATGAATATTAATCAGATAAAATACAAGTTCACATATAGATACAATGATTAATAATAAGTATGATATGAGCTTATGCAGCAAGAATGAAGAAGTTATTTTTTAGAGCAAGGGTAGACTTCACTAAAAAGTGACATATGATATTAGATGGATGAGTAGGAATAAATTGAATATCAAATTACAAGAAGAACATCCAGATTAAAAGAACAGCATGTGGCATGTGCAAACACTTTCAGCAAAGAAAGACTTCGTATATATTTTAAGAACTCAAACAAATTCATCTCATCTGGTACATAGTAATTGTTCTGCAGTCCTGTCTGCTACCACCCGTTCTCCCTATGTAGCAGCTGAGATGAATTTGGGGGCGTACCTGCTGGTGCAGGGGTTAAGTGTGAGTGCTCTCACGCTATTGCCAGGCACTGCAGCCCGAGTTAGATCCCCTGTCAAGGAGTTAACCCACATGGTGCATCAGACCCCTCCTTTATCGCCCACTGTTCCCCTCAGCCATGTATTTCAGTAGATCCCCACTCTGTCTCTGGTGAATCCTCTCACTCCACCCCCGCACCTCTGGCCTACACCCCAGTTTTGTATGCATAAATTCAAAGAAAATCAATCTTAAAAAATAAAATCTTTCAAAATGTTTCTCAGTGATATTATTAATCTTTTTAGCATTTTTCTTTCTCTCTCCTTCCCTTCCTCTCACCTCTCTCTGGAATTGTGACATTTTTCCTCTTTTTCCTTAATTATTTGAAATTTGACAAAAAATATGTCATTATACCGGGTGGTGGGAGAATATTTCTACTCATTGAATTATTCAGAGCATAATTTCAATCTTAATGTTGATTTCTTGAGTTATGGGAAATTTTCTCAAAATTTGTTTTAATGAGGTATTCACTTTATTTTCCCTGTTGACTTTTAACATATTTGTTTGCTTGTTTACTTACCTATCTTTAATTGAGGTAAGATTAGAATTTCCCTGTCAGGTGTTGCCAACATAGTGCATAGCGTGCCCTCTACTAAATCCCATAGTCCATGCTCCCCACTCTATCTCTGGTGAATCCTCTCACCCCACACACCTCTGGCTTACATGCCAGTTTTCTATGCATAAATAAATAAAAATAAATAATTTAAAAATAGACCATTATACACAATAAATATATTAAGAGAATAGCTATTCTATGTATTCTTACCAAAACCCTCACATATAAAATAATGCAAGGAAAATTTTGGAAGTGATATGTATATAAATATATTAGCATCATGTTGCTGGTATTACAGGTTAGGAAGATTTCCAAATTCATTAAAATGGGAGCAAAAAGTGACTAAACACACCTTTATATAGATAAATATGCATAATAATATGAAATATGTATGAAACAAAATGCATCTATAATATATATTGCATAAATATTTAAATTGTGTAATATTTATTCTATATTATACATGTTATTTAAATATAATCTATATATATATAATACACAATAGTACAGTATTATAGTGTATATATTCATATATATATTTATATTTTACTTGAATTTTTTTTTTAATTTCCAAACCTGCTGTTCATATCCACTAGTCTAATGTATAATTTTTGTGGTTGATATTAATTTTCAGCCATCTGGACAAGCTTCCACTGATGATTATTAAGTCTTTTTTGGACAAGGAAGATTAAATGGCATAATGCACATCAAAGCATTTATAATCCTTAAATCAGTACACAAATATAAGCTCTTCGTACTGTTATGATTATGACATTGCTTCAAAATACACATCAGCAAATTCTAGTCTAGGAAAAAAAAAACTTTGTCTACTAAGATAAAACATGAGCTTATATGACATTTGTCAAATGATATTTTCCTATGAGCACTTTTAATGAAGTCTTTTTTAATTGTTTGCTAAACAATCCAGTTTTCTATAGAAACTCAGAAACGTAAAAATATAATTGTTAAACTACATTAATCCCTTGAGGCTAATGTATATGTATATTATATGTACATACAAATATATGTGTATATATTTATTCATCATTCGAATTTGTATACTATTATGTGGACCAAATGCTTATTTTATTTTTTTCAAGATTTATTCATTTATGCATATAAGAGCTGGGGTGTAGGCCAGCAGTGTGGAGGTTGAGAGGATTCACCAGAGACAGAGGGGAACAGAACAGGCAGACAGAACGAAACACACTGCTGAGGGGAGCGCGGGCAAGACAGGATAGGTCTGCTGCGTCATGTTGGTAGCTCCCTGGCTGGGGATCAAATTCTGTGCTGCAGAGGCTGCAGACAGCTTCATATTGCTGCGTTCTCAACCCCTTGCACCACCAGGGAGGCCCCCAAATGTTTATTTTATTTTATTTTATTTTTTATTTATTTTTAAAAAATATTTATTTATTTATACAAGCACTGGGTAGTCAGATGCGCAGGAGGGTGAGAGAATTCACCAGAGCCAGAGCGGGGAACAGAACAGGCAGACTGATGAAGTACACTGCTGAGGGGAGCAGCAGGCGAGGCAGGAGAGGTCTGCACTCCATGTGGGACCCTTGCCTGGTGGCCGGGGATCGAACCGGCACTGCAGAGGCTGTGGGCAGCTTCACAGCCCAGTGCTCAACTGCTGCGCTACCAAGGGAGGCCCCCAAATGTTTATTGTAAATTGATTATTTTTTTGAAGAAAATAAAGCTCTCTTAAGAAATATTTTAGGCAAGGATAGAATGGAAAGAGGTGCTCCAAATACTTAAAAATAAAAATTAGACAAGACTACGCTAACCAGCAAGGTGATCCTTTAGATAGGAGGGGCAAATAAAGACCTTTTCAGACAAAGAGAAGCTGAAGGAGTTCACAAATACCAGACACCCATTGCAAGAAATACTGAATTGTGCCCTTGCATCTAAACCTCAACGAACACAAAGAACTTTAGAAAAAACTTTAGAAAGAAGTGAATAAAATCAGAGGTTAAGGACATAATAAAAAACAACAAATGTCATATATCAGTAATAAATCTGAACGTAAATGGACCGCATTCACCAATTAAAAGACACAAATATTTGGTTGGTTTAGGAAACAGATTCCAAACTTTTGCTCAGGATATGAATCTAAGCTCCAAAGAGAAGCACAAAGTCAGACGAAGGACCTGGAAAATACCTTACAAGCAAATGGAGCTCAAAGCAATATGAGGACAACCATAGTTATGTGAGACACAATAGATTTCCAGTTAAAAAAGGTAACAAGACAGAGATGGACATTATATAACTTTTAAAGAAGAAATATCCCAGGAAGACAAAACAATCGTCAATGTATCCTCACCAAAGGAAATAACACCAGCACATATTGGCAATTCCTATCAACTCTGAAAACACGTTGTGATAGGAAAATTCAACACTCTACTTTCATCAATGGGCAGATCAACAGATCAACCACAAAGAAAATAATTAGGGACATAAAAGCCCTAAACAAACAATTAGACAACATGGTCCTTATAGAAATTTAAAGGGCACTGCACACCCCCAAAAAAAAGTAGAAAAAAAAATTAGAAAACACATTTTTCTCCACAGCACATGGGACATTATCCATAACTAACTACATATTGAGCTACAATGCAAGTATCAAATTCATTAATTCAAAAATACACCAAGCATCTTTTCTGAAAATAAAATGAAAGCAGAAATCAGCTACAATAAGAAAGCAGAGAAAACCTTCAATGCTTAAAGACTGAACAACACACTACTGATAGATTGTTGGTTTAATGAGGAAGTAAAAAAAAATCATAATACAAATGACACAACTTTCCAGAACTATGGGACATGGAAAAAGTGATATTGAGAGGAAATATGTAGATATATAAGGCGACATCAAGAAATAAGAAAGAACTAGAATAAACAACCTATTCCCAACCTCAAGGAAATGGTAAGAAGAACAAACAAAACCAAAAGCCAGACAAACAAAGCAAATAATAAATATAAGAGCAAAATATATCTGAAAAATAAAAAGAAAAATACAGTCCAAAAGAATAATGAAATTGAAGGCTGTTTTTGTGAAAAAATTAAAATATAAACATCTTACTAGACTCACTAATAAAATAGGGAGAAAACTCAAATAAACACGATCAAAGTTAGAATATACACTGAAGAAATTCAGAGACAAATATGAGACTATTATGAACATCTATAAAAAATAAATTCAATTTATTGGATAGATGCTTAGAAATAAACAACTGTCTGAGAATGACTAGGGAATAAACAGAAAACCTGGAAATATCAATGACAATCAAGGGAATTGAAACAGTAATCAAAACTGCCCCCTAGGGCCTCCCCGGTGGCGCAGCGGTTGAGCGCTGGGTTGCCAAGCTGCCCGCGGCCTCTGCGGCGCCGGTTCGATCCCCGGCTGCTCCCCGGCCACCGCAGGAGGGTCCCACATGGTGCGCAGACCTCTCCTGCCACCCGCTGCTCCCCTCAGCAGTGTACTTCAGCCCTTCTGCCTGCTCTGCTCCCCGCTCTGGCTCTGGCGAATTCTCTCACCCTCCCGCGCTTCTGACTGTACCCAGTGCATGTATAAACAAAACAAACAAATATAATAAATAAATAAATAAAAAACATGCCTCTATTAAAAAAAAAAAAAAAAAATAAAACTGCCCCCCAAACCACATGACTTCAAAAATGAGTTCTACCAAAATTTAAAGATAAACTAATATATCCCTCCTGCTGAAACTATTCCAAAAATAGACTTTTTACAAACACATTTTTTGAGGCAAACATTACCCTGGTACCAAAACCAAATAAAGACAACACAAAAAAGGAAAAAAAAAAAGTACTAAGAAATCCAGATATAAAAGAGGAAATATGGCAATATCACACTACCAGAGTTCAAACTACACTGCAAAACTAGAATAATAAAAGTAGAACAATGCTGGAACAAAAACAGATATACAGAAGAATTGAATGCAATGAAGACTCCAAAAATAAACTCACACCTAAATAGATAGTTAATATGCAACAGAGGAGCCAAGGGCATACATTGGAGCAAGAAACACTCATCAGTAAATGATGTCAGGATTGCCTGATGGTCACAAGTAAAAGAATGAAGTTAGAGCAACATCCACCCCATATACAAATAAAATAAAATAAAATAAAATAAACTCACAATGTATAACAGAATTGGATGTAAGATCTGAAACAATAAAATACATAGAATAAAACATAGTCAAAACAGTTTGCAACATAACACTAGGGATGTATTTGCAGAGAAGTCTCTAATAGCAAGAAAAAAAAAAAAAGAACATAAGCAATTGGGAGTACATCAAACTACAAAGCTCTGTACAGAAAAAAAAAAAAAAATGCAACCATACCTAACCAAAAAGACACCTGATTGAAAGGGGAAAAATATTCACACATCACACATCTGACAAGGGGTTGATTTCAAAAATATACAAAGAACTCATGCAAGTCCACAACAAAAGAAAAAACAACTAAGCCAACTAAAAATCAGTAGATTAACTAAATAAGCAGTTGTCCATAGAAGACACACAGATGATAAATAGGCACATGAAAAAAAATATATTCATCACAATTTATTGTCAAGGAAATGTAAATCAAATCAAAAAGACACCATCTCATGCATGACAAATGGCCCATATTAAAAATAAAAATAAAAATAAAAACTAAACTAAATATAAGTGCTGTTAAGGAGGTGGAGTAAAATGAATGCTTCTGCAAATTAGTGGGAATGTAAGCTGGTCCATATCCTATGGGAAGTGGAATGGTGGTTTACCAAATGATTAAAAATGGATGTACTTTAAAGCCCAGACATTGGATTCCTAGGATATATCCAAAGATTAAAAACACACTAATGTGAAGAGAAACTTGAACATTGCTGTTAATTGCTACATTATTTACAATAGCTAAACTATGGAAGAGCCCAAGTGCCCTCCAGCAGATGAGTGGAACAAGATTTGGGATATATACACAATGGAATACTACTCAGCGAACTACAAAGATAAACACGTCTTCTGTGGCAAAATGGATGGAAGAGAAGGAGATTATTCTAAACAAAATAAGTCAGACGGGAAAATACAAGTATAGATGTTGTCACTTACATGTGGAACTTAGAAACCAGACACAAGGTCAGATAAAACCAAACCCACAATTAGCCCTTGAGAGCAGGCTCTAGAACTAACACTTACAGAGGAGGAGGGGACTATGAGTGCTTTGGTGGTGGGAACTTTAAGGCAACAACATGGATGGAGGGAATCCTGTACTTTCAACATGCAATAGACAACAAAAATTAATGTTACCACCATATAAATTAAAAAAAAGAAATGACTTCATGGAGCTTATATTCTAGCACAGAGAGAAAATAAACCAAGTGAAAAAAGAAAATTTTGTAGCATAGTAGAAATAAATATAGACTATTTACAAAAATAATGTGGATTGGAAATTAGGAGTGTATGTCTTTATTTTAAATATAGTGATCATAAAAGTTTAATGAGGAGGTGACATCTGAATGAAAACTTCAGTTGAAGAGTTCAGTGACAGCCTTCTCCATTGACATCCTGGAGAAGGGACAACTATTATGGAGACAGCAAAAAGAGCACTGGTTGGGCCTCCCAGGTGGCGCAGCGGTTGAGCATTGGGTTGCAAAGCTGCCCACAACCTCTGCAGCACCGGTTCGATCCCCGGCCACCAGGTGAGGGTCCCACATGGTGCAACAGACCTGTCCTGCCGCCTGCTGCTCCCCTCAGCAGTGTACTTCTGTCCTTCTGCCTGCTCTGCTCCCCGCTCTGACTCTGGTGAATTCTCTCACCCTCCCGCACTTCTGACTATACCCAGTGCTTGTAGAAATAAATAAATAAATAAATAAATAAATAAATAAATAAATAAATAAATAAGTCTTCAATAAATAAATAAATAAATAAAGTTAAAAAAAAAAAAAGAGCACTGGTTACCATATGTTAGTGTGGAGAGATAGATGAAAAAACAGATCCCAGAAGTTTTTCAGGGCAGTGAAAATGCTCTGTTTGATGCTATAATTGCTTTTACATGTCAACAAATATTCTGTCTAAGCCCATAGAAGAGGGAGATATTAAAAAGGAAAAGAGAAAAGAAAAACCCTAGGGCCCTAAAGAGATCAGTGGAAGTCCTCAAAGTTCAGGAAGTTTTCAAAACTCTCAAAGAATGTCTTGTGTGATGAGAACTTGTGTTTCACAAGTAAAAGACAGGAGGTCATTCCAAGAAGAAAATGGAAGATTAAGATATCATAGTTATAAGAGGAATGCAGACATAAATTAAATCAGATATTAGGTGGCATGCGTTGGCATGGGTTTACCCATAAGTTATGATTTTCAAGTATCTTAATTGGACCCAATCTTAGTGTTGTTAAATATTTTGAATCTTACCTCTGAGAATAATAAGAAATGATTGGCAGATCTGACCATATTTTAAAGGACCATGTACGCATAAGTAGGGTTTGAATATGAAAGGAAAAAGGAGTCAACTAAGATGACTATGTAGAAGGATTACATACTATTTTTTTTAAAGATTTATTTATTTTATTTATTTATTTATTTATTTATTTATTTATTTATTTATTTATACAAGCACTGGGTACATTCAGAAGCACAGAAGGGTGGGAGAATTCACCAGATCCAGAGCGGGGAGCAGAACAGGCAGACTGACAAAATACACTGCTGAGGGGAGCAGTGGGCAAGGCAAGAGAGGTCTGCTGCACCATGTGGGCCCCTCGGGGACCGAATTGGGAATCGGACCGGCGCTGCAGAGGCTGCAGGCAGCTTTGCAGCCCAGAGCTCAACCACTGTGCCACCGGGGAGGCCCACATACTATTTTTTTAATAACTCTAAAGAAATGGAACAATGTATGGAGGGATTCCTCCAAAAAAAAATATAGTGTTATTAGTCCAATTTTAGCAAAAAGGAGGTATTAAAAATTATTAGAAAAAATAAAGTTTATACCCTAACAGTGCATTCTTTGTTAAGTTTCACACATTATTTTTAATTTTAGATACAACTAACACACTCAGGATTGAATGAGATATTTCAAATGCATTCATGTTCCAATTGCTTTGAACATTATGTCTCAGGATGGTGAGATTAGGAAAAGCTCATTCGTTCCTTGTTTGTAAAGCACAAGTCACCTTCCCACTAATGAACCTGTACCCCTAACTCTAACCAATACATCTGAAAAAGTCTCATCCCATAATCCCACTGGGGCCTTTAAATCTAAGGAGAATTGAAAGCAGGTCAGTAATTCATGAGCAAAACACAAAGACAGCTAAATAAATATTCAAAATATAATCCTAATGTGTAAGTAAGCAGAGCCATCATCACAGAAACAACAACTTTAAATCAAGAATCTACAAATATTTTTTTTCTGAAACAGGTCAGATAGTAAATATATTATATTTTATAGGAAATGGAGCTTCTGCTACAATAGACATCGTGCAAATGAGTGTGGCTATTTTCCAATAAAACTTTACTCATAAAAAAAAAAAAAAAACAACAACAACCAGGAGATAAGCTAATTTGTTCCTATGTGCTGGCCTTAGAAATCATCATAATTACACATTTAATGTTTTAGCATGATTTATCACATTGTCCTCCAATTAATAGGAACAGGTACATAACACAGCCACTCCAAATTATATAAATCTTCTAGGACACACAGGAAGAAAAACTAATCTCACCTAGTTTCACCACAGAAAAAATATTCTGTTTGCCTGTTTTTTTTTTTTTCTTTTTCACAAATGTTTGATCACACTCATACAATTTCAAACTTTTCTATTTCCTGAAATTAAATTTTAGAGGGTGTTTTCATGAAAACACAGTCAAGAAATTGAATAGTCAATTTATTCATTAATTTGTTTTTCGGTTTAAAAAAAATCCGAAAAGTTTGGATTCTTCGGGTTGTATCCATCTATAAAAATAAGAATCATCTCTTCAGAGCATCTTTATTATTTTCAACTTATTAAAGATTGTCTATTTTAGTAATAGAGAATTTTTTTTTTTACCATAAGGATCAAATTTATTACAGAAATCAGGATTATCAAAGGTCTACTAGTTTACCATGATGGTTAAGGATACAGCCTACCTTCCAATGCCTGCTATACTAGTTACTGTCTGTGAGATCTTCTGCAAATTAGTTGTCTCTCTGCAATTCAGTTTCCTCAGCAATAAACAGAGATTAATGATGATAGGCTCCAAATTGGGTTGTCATGAAAAGTCAAAAAATAATACATGAAAACTAGCCATTTAGGACTGTGTTTAATAAACAGAGAACATCCCATAAATTGTTACTATTATTATCACCCAATTAATTTAAAATTATCATCTAAATAGACAAATTTGTAGAAGTGAAATCTGTCCAGAGCTACCAAAACCCTTTGAAATGCAGTGTTACTAAAGCACAAGTCTTAGTACTGGAAGTGCCTTAAAAATCATCATTATTCATTCAGTAACTCTTGCTAAGTCCTTAATTATCTCCACTAAATCCCGAAGACCCTTTCCATATTCACTTGCTCACTTAGAATCATTTCATGGCATTCTCTCCTTCAAACACGTTTTTCCTGTGGTTGGAATGACACAGTGCTGTGTGTTTTCCACCTCCATTTCTTAATTTGCATCTGTCTTCTCCATATTTCTTTTTCGGGGTCATTACTTTTTTACAACCATTACATTTTCATTCAGGTCCTTCAAAGCTAAGGTTTTACCTTTCTTAATTGCTTCACCCATAATTTCCATTAAAAATAAGAATTATTCAGATAATTCATTTTTATTTATAGCCTATATAGAACATAAATTATAGAATTACATATTCTCCAGGTTTCCTGGCTCTCTTTAGTTCAACTATCATATTTTATACCCCATCTTCCTTAACAATTAAACAAATAACAAAATAATACAAAGGTGAAAATATTGGCTCCTAGGCTTCTGTGTCAGCCACTTTTTACATTTTCCCCTTATTCTCTATCAACACATATGGTTCAAAGAGTTTTGCATATGGTCTGAGGCAGATGCACCTAAATAACTCTCTGTTTATAGACTGAACATTACGTAATTAGCCTGATCTTCCCAACTCAAATGCAGATATGCACTAAAACAGCTCTAGGCAAAGTGGGGCAAGGTTTGCCTGTCTTTATTTGCATTATAAATTCATCACAAAATCTCGACAATTTTCATGGCATTACTAGATATACTTAATTTTAAAAAAGGATAGTCTAAAACAATATAAGCATAAATATTTCTTAACATTTGTTTATAAAGTCCTCATTCTGCGATACTTGGATTGGCCATTAAAATAAAAACTAGTGTGATTTCCTCTAGACATTTAGCCTCTGAGTCTCAATTTTCCCCTTAATAAGTGGGGATACCAATACTAAACTCAAAGGTATCTAAAACATGGCCTACCCAGTATTGCTTAGAGCATTAAATCACTGTGTTTTTCTGTCTCCTCTCATCTCCTCTCACCATCTCCTCTCCTGTTCTATGCCTCTCCTTCAGACTTTATGTTCCCTCCTCCTTGACTCAGGGGACTCAATAAAATGACAGGAATTCAGTGAGAATACCTTATTTTTCCATATTACAATAAAATGACTCTGAATGACCAAGTAGATGATAAGTACACTTGTTTTCAAATGGAATAAATACTCTGGTGACATGTGACGTGTCTCCTTCTTGGTCATCTATTATTGTTATTTTACTAAAACAGCAATGTGTAATTCTAGCCACAAAGACACTTATTAAAGTAAGTTCTGACTATTTCCATTTTGAAAAATATTTGTGTAGAATAACCTCCAAATAAAAAAATATTGGTTGTAATTCCCAGATACTTTTGAAATTTAAGTATATTCCCCCTTGTAGTCTGTTAACAACCATCACATTGAAGGACATGAATTATTAATTCAAATAGGTAAGTAATTTTAGTTATGATAAGTTAATCTTAGGCAAGTTAAGACAATTTAAAAAATTATTTGCTAAAACTTGGTTCTTGTTCCCAAAGGCTTCACACTTTTAGATTACATATCTCAATGAATAGTTCCCATTTCAAAGAGTAAAACACTGTATCTAAACATTCTAGAAAATTAATCCCCATTAAAAATCTCACTACTATTCAGAGTCCTGATTCCATTCTACTGTCAGGGTCAAAGTGCTAAGCAAGAATATCTCAGGCACCTGAGAGGAATGTTTCTACTGGGAATTAGAAAACAAATTACCCACAGCACAAATGAGAAGACCAAGGGACCAAGTCTCCATCATTCTAACATTCTACTGACTCATGGCACAGGTCATGAGATATGGTGCTGGGTGAAGGTCTTTGACCAACAGTTATCTTAGTTATGGTCACTGAACTCTTTTGGGACCATGACCATGTCATCCAAACTATTGGGGTAACAGTTTCCTCACTTGTAAAATGAAAATGAGTATATGTACTAAATTTTCTCCTACAACTATTAAATTTTAGTTTTTGCTCACTACACTATACCTCTATTTTTTATGAAAAAAAAAGCAAACACTTTAATTTTACTTAAAAGCAGTAAAACACAAATACTCAATCTGTAGAGTTGCACAGGCTTATTTTTAAATGTGCCTTCATTATATATGTCTATGTAGCCTTGTCCAATAATGGATCGCCATTATTCAATATATGTTGAGTCCCAGAACCCTTGTCTATAAAATGGAGATGATAATGGTACCCAATATGAAAGTTGCTTTTTTAGATTTTTCAGTCATAGCCCTGATTAAAATCTTCTAATAACACCACTTGTAGGGTCTATTAAGGTAGTGATTATTTGCTGTATTGTCACTGATGTATCCCAAGCATTGTAACGCAATATACTAATGGACACATATAATTTGACAAATGATTCTACAAATTGTCCTGATAAATGGTTTTATTAACACCTATAGTGTCATTTCAGTATCATGACATATCAAAAGTAGGAATGAAACAATAGGGGTGTTTCAAAGAGAAGATGAAAGGGACTGAGTTATTTGCCAAATATTGTCTGTTGCCAAATGTTTGGGGGAAAAAATATCACTATTACTTTCAAAGAATTTTCCCAGTGGTGGAAAATTTTAAAATTCAAAGTTAGAAAAATTTTTTCTAACAAAATTTATCAAATATTTATAAATTCTTTCTCAAATAAAAGTTGAATTATTATTAGTCAATCAATGCAAGGGTTTAGAAACCTAAAGGTTATAAATCTATTATTTTCTTAAATAAAAAGATTTGGAGATATTGTCTTACAAATAGCATAGACAGAATAATTTAAAAAATATACAAAATATTGAATTTTGACTGTGTGATGCTGCTAACAGTAAAAATATAAATGGAAAGTGTTTAGTAAGTACCAATCCATTTTTGTTTTGTAACTGTGATAAAAAACATGCATTTGTTGATTAATTGTATGACTGAGAAACAAATGCTTCTGGTTTATTTTATTAATGTTGGCAAAGCAGTAGGTAGGAACTAGAGAATCCCTTGTCACTTATCAGAAAAACAGAACTATTTAAAACCAGCTCCTTTTTACTCGAGTGGTAACACTGCCCTTTTGAATTTAAGGATATTAATATTGGGAATGTTCCTGGGTTATATGAAACTAACTGATACATCACTCCTGACAACTAGGGATTATTTTAGACAAAATGTATGACATCAAGGAAAACAGAACCTCACTCAATATCGTTTTTCATGAAGGATAGTTGTCTCCTACTAAAACAGTCTCATCAATCTACTGCCATCAGATCAGGCAGAAATAATTTAGTATATAAATTGGCTATCATAAAATGGAGCCAAACAGAGCTAAGTTGGGCCCCAGAAGATCTGTTAAGCATTTGGAAAACAGAGGAAGCATGTTTTCTTTAATGAACCATCAAAAGCTGATAAAAACTGAGTTTGTCTTTACTTTTAGACAGAAATATTGAGAAAAATGTCATTGTTCTCAAAGTTTTCCTTAGTTTTTAAATTGGCTGCCTACTAAGAAAAGACAGGTGATAACAATGACTTTTTAAAGGTCCGTAGCAGTACACAGCATTTACACTATCAACATATGATGTATTCTTATTGTGATAGTAATTTGATGTGACAGCTTGAGAGGGCCATGGAGTAGCAAACATTTGGCCAGGCATTATTCTGGGTAAATCTGTGAATGTGTTTCTGTATGAGGATAACAATTGATCCCTAGATGGAGTGATGTAGTTTTCTTTCTCTAATGTGGGTGGGTCTAATCCAATCAACTGAAGACCTGAGAAAGAGGGTGTCTGCATGGCTACTTAACTGGGAACTTTGACCTTATTTTTTGGCCTTGAGATTTGAATTTGAACCATTGAATCCTCTAAGTCTCAAGTCTGAAGCTTTCACATCAGAACTATCTTGCTGGTTCTCCTGGGTCTCTCTCTCTCTCTCCCCACTCCCCTCCCCCATCCCCTACTATTATTTCTCTGGAGAATCCTGACTAATAGGCATCAACAGGGAATGAGCTGAGTTGTGCCAATCAGATAATTGAAGTTTATCCCTGTAGAAGTTAATCTATTAGAAACTTGTCTGGCAATAATGTGGGCAATCAGGCAATGCAATAACACACTTGTAATAGAAAATAATGAGATGGTTTTCCAATGTTTTAAAAATGAGTTCTAAAAACAAAAGCAGTTCTTCACTTTACATGCATATGTAGCCATTCTCAAAAACAATTTCTAAAACAACAGCAAATTAGGATTATGTTAACTTCCCAAGGAAATTGTGTAAATATTTAAATATCTAATTTCTTACAGTCATTTTTCATTGAGGACTTATGGATTCAGCATCATCTGTGCTGATTCCTCTCTGTCAGTACTTGGCATATTTAACTTCTTTTCCGTGATTATTTCCAGGTTCTGGTGGTCATATTTAAGCTATGTTTCCACTACACAGATTAAGCTTCCAGAGCATCATGCACAACAATGATACCCTTTATTACTCCTGGCATTAACGACATGTGAAATTTCTCATTGTCACTCACCTGCCCAGAAGTAGAAACTCTCCTGCTAGCCCCAGGCGCCTCATGGCCATCAGCAAACCTCTCACCGTCATGCCCTCACAGAAGCAGGCTACCACCCGGGCCTTCGGCAGGTGACTCCTGAGCTTCTTCAGAAGTTTGTCAAAGCTCTGTTCCCCAGCATTGCTGTAGATTTTATATGAGTGAGCGATGCAAATCCCCTCCTTGGCTGACATATCTTTGAAAGCTTCCATCCCACTTTCTCCATAGTTGCCTGTGTGAAAACATAGAGAATAGGATGTGGTGAAATGAAAGGAATAACTGGGCACAATTAGATTTAGAGGTATGCACCTCCCTGGTGGTGCAGGAGATCGAGCACAGAGTTGTGAAGCTGTCTGCAGCCTCTGCAGCATGGGTTTGATCCCGGCCGGCTGGCGAGAATCCCACATGGCGCAGCAGACCTCTCCTGTCTCGCCCTCTGCTCCCTTCTGCAGTGTATTTCAGTGGGTCTGCCTCTTCTGTTCCCCACTCTGTCTCTGGTGAATCCTCTCACCCTCCCATGCATCTGACCTGTGCCCCAACTTTTGTATACGTAAAGTAAAAATCTTAAAAAAAATTAATTAGAGGCATGAAGGTCACTGAGTAGTGTTGGACTTGGAATGTGGAGCCTTTAATGAGTGTTTGCTATTTCATCGACTTGCTCATTTTGGGCCATTTATAATAAAATTACATTATACATATATGCATTATGCTCTAAAAACTGTCCATTGACAGAAATAATCCTTGATTGAGATTTTACTTTTCTCACAGATCATATACGCTTATGAAAAACATTCAGATTTTTATTCTATATGACCATAGGGAAATTAGTGGTATAGGGAACTTAGAACTGATGGTGATCTTCTAAAATTGATGGAAAATGGAGATCAATATTGAGAACCAACTATATGCCAGGATGTGTACAAAGACTTTTAGGTATGTGATCTTATTTAATGCTCACAATAATAGTCTTAGTTATATAGTATGGCCTCCAATGTATAGTAAATTAACAGAGAGGCAGTTACTCAGACTTCCACAATTAATGAGTAGAGGGCTGCACTATATTCCCAGTTCTGTATAAGAATCAGATTCTGACCCCCCAATATGCTACGGCTAACTCTTTTTTTTTTTTAATTTATTTATTTATTTATACAAGGACTGGGTACAGTCAGAAGTGCAGGAGGGTGACAGAATTCACCAGAGCCAGAGCGGGGAGCAGAATAGGCAGACCGACGAAGTACACTGCTGTGGGGAGCAGTGGGCGGGGCAGGAGAGGTCTGTCGTGCCATGTGGGACCCTTGCCTGTGGCCTGGGATCAAACAGGCACTGCAGAGGATGAGTGCAGCTTCACAGTCCAGCACTCAACTGCTGCGCCACTGGGGAGGCCCCCTATGGCTAACTGTTAAAAGACTAAAAATCCCGAATATATCTGTATTTCTCTTTCCCATTTAAAGGTTATGGTGTTTTAATTTTGGATATTTTGGACCATTTAAGATTCTTTAAATCAAAGCCACCTCATTTTTGAGTTTTCAAAAAATTGTGTGGGATTTATTTAAAGAATATAGGAGACAATTACAAAACAGCCAAGCTGTGAGTATTATAAGGCTATCACTGTATAACAATCAACTATATCTAGGAAGTGGAATTGTATCTGGGGGAGTAAATCTCAAATGAATAAGGGAATACAAAGGATTAAATTTCATAGGTTTCACTGTATGACCTTAATGGAGATAACTTAAATGATAGTATTTTGATTGTGGCAAAGCAGTCCAAATAAATTAGCTAATTGCTACTTACACCAATTTGGTGATGAAGGTGATATTATCTTTCCATCATAGCTGATAAAACAAAAATTGACATTTACAAGTAGTGACAGTGTCTTGGTTTGATAATAAATCTGCTTGATAATAAATCCCTGGCCCTTTATGTGTTCCACAATAGCATAGGTGCCTTTATATGAGATTCATAGACTGAGGATTTTCGTGTAGTGATACCGTCATAAATAAACTGTGAAGGGTAGAGTAGAGTAAACCCACTTTAGTCTGAGCCAAGAACACTGCTGGATCACCTTTCCTTCTGCTCTGTAATTAAAGGAAGAAGCCTCTATGATGATGGAAGTTGGGCAATGTAGTTATTTTTCAATTAACAAAGATAAAAGGGCTTTCATTGAAAAATGTTCAAAGGGTCTAAATTACTAATTTTATACCAACCTGAGTAATCTTTTTTTTTTCATATTTAAGGAGCAGGTTTGTTAGGCATGGGATAGAAGAATAAAGGACACTTGCATAGACACAAGCAGGCAGAAAGAGCTGCCCAATCTGAGTAATCTATTATTCATTGATTTATGTTTAGGCAACTCTATTTTTCTACCAATTTGTTTGCACATAAAGTTTAGTTAATGACAGACATTTGCACAAATAATTTTAAATTAGGTACTTATTAATTGCAATGGCAACAATAAAAATTCTTAATAGGTGTAAAGGCAGGACAGGACACAGTGCAGGTTTTCTGATCCCATGCAGACTGGGTAAAAGAGGAATCAGAGCCCTCAGTGTTTTTTTGCAGGTCTTTTATTGGGGTTCACCAGGCATATGGCAGGCAGGGGTGCTGGGGGGCCGGGAGGCTGGCAGTCCTCCCAGCCCCCAGCAAATCCGCACTCTCTCTGGGCTCTCTGGCGTTCTCTGCTTCTGCTTCAGGCTTCTTCTCTTTCTGCTGCTGCTGCTGTTTCTCGGCTTCTGGCGACCCTGTGATGCCGCCCTTCAAAGCACAGTCTTACCCTACATTAGGTTTACAATTAAACAAGAAAAACTTATCTGATTCATTCTTAATATTTAATGCCTGTAGGGTAAAGAAAATATCAGGCTTTTCTGCCCTTCCGCCATCAGGATAGATGATGGATCCTTGTCTTGAATGCATGCCTGATGGCGGGCACCTGGAGTAGGGTGTGGGCATAGGTAGATGGGATTCAGCTGAGCTAAGACTGTGCTTTTTAAGGGCGGCGTCACAGGGGGACGCCAGCAGCAGGAGCAGTAGCAGCAGAAGCGGAAAGAGAAGAAGCCCGAAGCAGAAGCAGAGAACGCCAGAGAGCCCAGATAGAGTGAAGACTTGCTGGGGGCTGGGAGGCCTGCCAGCCTCCCAGCCCCCCAGCACCCCTGCCTGCCATATGCCTGGTGAACCCCAAATAAAAAAACCTGCAAAACTACTGAGGACTCTGACTCTTCCTTTACCTGGTCTGCATGGGATAAGAAAACCTGCACTGTGCCCAGTCCGGACTTTACAATGCCTTTCCTAGCAACTTTGTTTTAACTTTTTTTTTTTTTTTTTTTGCCAGCGATGGGGGGTGGTTTGTTGTTGATACACAACTTACATAGAAGTTTATGGAGATAGAAAGAACATTAAGTTACCAGAAAGATCTCAGTTCTAGATTATATAACATTTAAAACTCAGCTTTCTCTTCTCAAAATTAGAAATAACACTATCTAATATGTGGGTATTGTGTAGATTATATTTAACATGTAAAATGGAAAAAAATCTAGAACAAAAAAATTATCTGGTCTGAATATAATTAGTTACACCTATTGTGATTACAAAAAAAAATATTTTGGGCAGTTAAGTTGATCTCTTCTAGATGATCTGAAACAAATATTGGAACAGATAGTATTAATGCTGAACATTAGACTAAAGAATAAGGAAACTAGTAGGGAGAATTATGATTTTCTCAGAACAAAGCCCAAGATGTTTGATCTAAAGAGCAAAGGTACATGTAAGTCACAAGTATCACAGATGTCTAGTATAAACAGTTGGAATGCTATTTTTGGTTCTGTTCTAATGGAATGAAAAATTGTGATATCTAATTTTCCATGAACTTTGTTAATATAATTGGTTGAACTAACTGAAAGACAAAACTGACAGAAAATCAATGTAGAAAAAGAAAAGATCAAATATCAAATTTTAGACTTATTTTGAAATTGCTGTGAAACATCCAGATAAAAATGCTAAATTTGAACCTAAAAAAGTACACTGTGGTTCACAGAATAGAAGTCCAAGCTGGAATTCTTTGAGATCACTGCAGGATATGTGATAACACTACTAAATGAATGTGTAGTATGAAAAGGGGAGCGAACAGTGACTTTATTTTATGGAATTCAAATATATATGCATTAACCGAGAAAGAAAAACTGACAGACAACAAAGAAGAGAAACCAAGAAAGTGATTTTTTGTGGAAACCCAGATAACAAATTATTTTTATTGTCTTTATACTTTAACTGTGTGAATTAACTACAGTAACAACCTTGTTGAAAAACAATCCACTGATTTTGGTATCACATAGCAGAAGTCATACAGAGAAGACTGTGAATGAATAATATACTTTGTAGTGAAGAGGAGCAAAGATATACGATGGTACTGAAAAAGAAAGTGGAAATCAAAAGAGAGGTTTTGGTTGTTTATTTTTATTTATTTATTAAAAAAAGATGTGTTTATTTATTTATTCATTCATTCATTTATTTATTTATACAAGCACTGGGTACAGTCAGAAGCGCAGGACGGTGAGAGAATTCACTTGAGCCAGAGCAGGGAGCAGAGCAGGCAGAAAGTCCGAAGCACACTTCTAAGGGGAACAGCGGGTGGCAGGAGAGGTCTGCGCGGCATGTGGGACCCTCCTCTGGTGGCCGGGGAGCAGCCAGGGATCGAACTGGCACCGCAGAGGCTGCGGGAAGCTTCGCAACCCAGCGCTCAACCGCTGAGCCATCAGGGAGGCCCAGTTGTTTATTTTTGGACAAAGATACCTTAGTTAAAGTGCTTAGTACAGGATATGGGACAGAGTAAGTGCTCAACACATGATAGATTTTATCATCATCAATCAAAAACTTTTGTCTAGATTGTGTGATTAATTAGTAAAGGTTAATAATAATTTCTGCCAAGTATTGTATGGTCATTCTAAATGAATTATTATTAGTAGTAGTATTGTTATTGTTAATTATTTGAATCAAGCACCCCGTGATGTAATCATTATTTCCCTAATTTATAAGTGAAGTGTTCATGCTGAGAGTGTGTATTAAATACTTGCTAAGTAGTGAATGGAAGAGCTGGAATTTCAATCTTCATTTGTCAAATTTCAGAGCCTGAATTTTTTTCCTATAGAATATTATTACTTGGAAAGCAATGAATGAGGATTGCTCAATTAAGTAAAACCATAATTATTTAAAGGCACTTAACCACCATTAAAGTCTTTATTGGAAACTAGTACAGATACTAGCTAGTTAAATTAAGCTCAGCAAACATGTATATTTAACAAATGTGTGGTTTACCTTTTTACTAACAATATAGAAATATATGATTTGACAGTAAATGACACAGTTTAAATATCAAAGTCATCCTACAAAATATACAATGTATAATTATAGCTTTTCTATATAAAAAAGTTTGTACAGTAAGGGGGCTTTTAGAAAAGGGCATACCATATCATTTATTATTAATTATTTTTCTAAATCTTTCCTAGGAAGGAGGAATAACTTCAGTGGGACAAAAAGAAGTAAAAGCATAATTTCAATGTTAAAATTTAGCATTATTTTAACTATTACCTTGTTATAGCTGAATTTGAAGCTATACTGATTTGCAAAGTGAAAAAAAAAATAAAACTACTAATCTTTTCAGTTTATTAGAGGTTTTGACTTTTGACTTGTTTCTTTTTCTGGGTATTTTTCCTAGAGGAAAATGAAAAGTTGAGACAGAAGCTATGACCTAGATTCCTACTTGAACTCTCCATAATTCAACTTTCTTTTGCATTCTCTGTAAATTGTCAACTTCACAGTTGAAGTTTATGGTGTATGTTCCATTAGGAGTGATTCCATTTCCAGAAAAAAGACAAACCTCCGTATGGACCTATGTCAGTGAATCAAGTGGGTCAGTGATTTATTTATTTTGCCTGTATTTTACCTCATTAGTCACCGCTGATCCTCAATTCTAACTGAATATTATGACAATCCAGATTTTCTCCCATCACCAGCTGAAGGCAGAAAAGGCTCTGCAGTACAGCCAAAGCTGGTTAAGCTTGACAACTTCTGCTAAAAAGAAGCAACTTTGGCAGTAGCTCATTAGCCTGCTGCCACCTTCACAAATAAAGATGTTCATTGTGATTTGTGGTTCCCAGATTCCCTCTAGAAGAACTCCCACAGTACTGAGAAAAGGGACTCAGCTTGGAAATATCTGCCTATACCATCAGATACTATAGGAATTAGAAATGAGTACAAAGAATCAAAATGCGGCACAATGGCTATCTTGGTGTTTCAAAATTCTTATCTTTGTTCAGGAATGGGTTAATCACATTATGTTCTGAAATGAACTGAATGCCATTTATTGTTTAGACTTGTGCTGTCCAAAATGGTAGCCACCACTCACATGTGGCTGTTGAGCACTTAATATGTGTCTGTTTCAAACTGAGATAATCTTTCAATTAACAATACAAAATATGATTCCCTCTCAGTATTAAGAAATGATGTAAAATATTCTATTAATGTTGTAATAATATTGATTACATCTTGAAATGATAACATTTTGGATGTAATGGGTTACATATTTAAAAAAAATAATTTCATTTGGGTTGTTTCCATAGCTTAGCTATTGTAAATTGTGCAGCTATAAACATAGGGGTGCAGATTACAACCCAAATGCCCAAAAATAGATGACTGGATCAAGAAGATGTGGTACATAGACACCATGGAATATTACTCAGCATTCAAAAAGATAAATACATGCAATTTGCAGCAACATGGATGGAGCTGGAAGGGATCCTGCTCAGCGAAATAAGTCAGAAAGAAAAAGAAAAATACCGGATGGTCTCACTCATAGCAGGAACTTAGAAAACCTAAATAAGAGACCAGGAAAAAGACTAATCAATACAAAGTAAAAATCAAAATCAACAAGCAACTCTAAACCAGAGACACACTACAGGGGTGGGGGGGGGATGGGGAGAGGAAGGATTAGGGTCAAAAATAAAGGGGGGTGCAATTGTATGGGGAATATAACCAAAATGAAAATGCATACATTGTGCAAAAATGAAAAATGATGTAAGAGTTATATAAAATAAAATATTAAAAAATAAAATAAACTTAATAAGTAAAAAAATCTCAACTTTTTCTTTTAACCATTTTTTGAAGTTACACAGATGGCTATCATATCTTTATTAGAGAGTACTGAAATAATATCTACTATCTTATAACTTTCAAGTGTACAGTATAGTATTATTAACTATGCTCATATTGGATATCAGATCTCAATAATTTATTTATCTTATGAATGGAAATTTTTACCCTTTGACCAACATCTATGCATGCCACTGACTTTTCCCCTGCCCCGACCTCCAGACTGGTATCCATCAATCTACTCCTTATTTCGATGAGTTCAGCTTTTTAAATCATACACAAAAGTGCTATTGTACATTTTTTGTCTTTCTCTGCCTGATATTTCACTTAATATAATACACTCAAGGTTTAATAATTTTTCCTAAATAACTCTGCAAAGCATCTATGCTATTGGATCTACTCTGCATCGATTGTGATCCAAAAGGTCTGATCTGGAGAAGATCAGATCTAATAATGAAGACCAGCACAGGGTAGTAAACAGTAAACTCTATCCAAGTAAATGTGGATAGAATGAGGAACTTGAGTTTGAAATATTATTTTAAAACTTATCGCCAGCATGGCCTTTGAGAACCCATATAATTTTTTAAGATTTATTTTCTATTCATTTATGCATATAAGAAATAGGGTATAGGTCAGAGGTGCAGAAGGTGAGAAGATACATCAGATACAGAGTGGGGAGAAGAACAGGTGGATCTACTGATATACACTGCTAAGGGGAGCTGTGGTTGAGGGAGAGGTCTGCTGCCCATGTGAGTCAGCTCCCTGGCGTGGGATCGAACTCACACCGCAGTGGCTGGAGATAGCTTGATAGCATTAAGACTTTAACTCCTGCAGGTCCAACCACATAAGTTCTTTTGCAATTTGTCTCACCAATAAAATTCTAGCATTCCTTTGAGAAGGAATGCTAAGTAATATTTTAGATCTACTTCCATCATTGATTTGTATAGTATAACAATTACAAAGAATTTTAACCTTTTTTATCCTGTAAATGTAACTAAAAAAAATATTAATCTGGGTGGAAAATAAGGGTGGTTAGTGGAAGTCTGCCCTAGTTTACTAGTTTTATTTATTTTTAAAAGATTTATTTATTTCTACAAGAACCGGGGTACAGACCAGAGATCGGGGGGTTGAGAGGATTTACCAGAGACAGAATGGGGAAGAGAACAGGCAGACTGACTGAAGTACACTGCTGAGGGGAGCAGTGGGCAAGACAGGAGAGGTCTGCTGCACCATGTGGGATTCTCGCCTGCCGGCCAGGACAAACCAACACTGCACAGGCTGCAGACAGCTTCACAGTGCTGTGCTCAACTGCCTGTGCCACCAGGGAGGCCCAGTTTACCAGTTTTATTAATGGTTGGTAGTTTTCATAGGCCTCAGTTGTAATGTGTTTAAGAGGAGTAGTTTTCAGTCCAGTCAATATCCAAACCCTTATTGAAATGAATGATAAAAATAATAAGGGGGTGAGGTGAATAAATAAAGCTAATATATATAAAACACTAATATAATACTAATGCACATAGAAACAACTGCAATTAAAACATCTATGTTTGACATTATTATATGATTGGCATTATTTTATATGTTTCTCTACATATAAAATATTCATATAGATACAGTGAAATAACACGCATACACACACATAAAAATACACACACCATAATGCTACAAAACAGTGGATAGGAGGAAGATGATAGAATTTAAAGGAAGAAGAGATTATTTCTAATTGGACATATGAGATGCTGACTTTTTCTATGATACCATTTTGCTCTTTCTGTTTCCCCCTCAAATAATGAAATGATGTCTGGTAATTTTAATTATATTTTAAAATTTATTCATACATATTTAATTAAAATAGAATATGCATAAGCCTACAAGAAGAAAGAATCAGTATAAAGTGTTACTTTAATTTTGTTGTAGGGAGGAGTCAGGAAATGGAATCAATTACCAAGAAAATATTGTAAGGTTCAGAGTAACTAGGATAAATAATGTTAAGAATAAAAATGTCAAGATTAGGTATTATACCACTTACATCTACAAATGAAAAAGGGAGTAAAAAAGTTTATCCTACTTATTATAAGAATTGAAATCATATTCAGCATCTTTTCTGACAATAAAGATATGAAACTAGAAATCAATTATAGAAAGAAAGCAGGGGAATTATTTATTGCATGGAAACAGCAAAACACACCACTGAAAAATTGCTCGGTTGATGATTAAATCAAAGAAGGACTAAAGAAAAATACCTCAAGAAAAATGACACTGAGGAAACAACCTTCAGAACTTATGGGACATAGCAAAATTGGTATTAAGCAGGAAGTATACAGCATGCATACAGCCCCACATCAAGAAATAATAAAGAGCTCAAATAAATAATCTCTTTCATTTTAAGGAACTATAAAAAGTAACAAAACCAAAAGTCAGAAGAATACAGGAAAAAAATGAAATAAAAATCTAAATGACAATAAAAAAGATTAATGAATACAAAAGTTGGTTTATTTCAAAAAATAAACAGTATATATGAATCTCTAGTAAGACTCATTAAGAATAAAGGGGAGGAGGGTTTGGGCCTCCCTGGTGGTGCAAGGGGTTAAGACGCAACCTATGAAGCTGTCTGGAGCTACAGCAGCATGAGTTTGACCCTTGGCCAGGGAGCTTCCCACATGGCGCAGTAGACCTCTCCTGTCTCCCCGCTGCTCCCCTCAGCAGAGTATTTCAGTTGATCTGCCCATTCTGTTCCCCACTCTGTTTCTGTGAATCATCTTACCCCCCACACCTCTGGCCTATACCCTAATTCTTGTATGCATAAATAAATAAATCTTTGGGGAAAATAAGAATAAAGATGGGAAACGCAGTGAACAGGAACAAGAATGAAAATGAGAAATAATAACAGACACTGCAAAAATTCAGTGTAGAGACTGCAGTGAATGTGTACACGCTAGCATTCAATAATCTACAAGAGATGAACAAAAGCCTAGAACTACATAAATCATCTGAGAATGAACAGGGAAGAAATAGTTATCCAAAACAAATCAATCACAAGAAAGGGAATTGAAACTGTAATCAAAATTCTCCTGCAAAACAGAAGTCCAGTACAAGATATCTTCACAAGTGAGTTCTATCAAACCTTCAAAGATGAACTACTACTTTTCCTCTTCAAACTCTTTAAAAAAAAAAAAAACTGAGAAAGGAATGAACACTTCCAAATATATTTTACAAGGCCAACATTTCTTTAATACCAAAGCCAAATGAAGGCAACAAAAAGAAAACTACATACTGATTTTCCCGATGAACTAAATGCAAAAATCATCAATAAAATCTTAGTAAACCAATTCCAATAATGCATGTAAAGGATCAAGCAGGGGCCTTCCTGGTGTCGCAGCAGTTGAGCACTGGGTTGCGAAGCTGACCGCAGCCTCTGCAATGCCGGTTCGATCCCCGGCTGCTCCCCAGCCACCGGAGGAGGGTCCCACATGGCACGCAGACCTCTCATGCCGTGCCCGCTGCTCCCTTCAGCAGTGTACTTCGGTCCTTCTGCCTGCTCTGCTCCCCGCTCTGGCTCTGGTGAATTCTCTCACCCTCCTGTGCTTCTGACTGTACCCAGTGCTTGCATAAATTTAAAAAAAAAAATTCAATGTACTTTCTCTTCTTAAAAATAAATAAATAAATACATAAATACATAAATACATAAATAAATAAAGGATCAAGAAGGATTCCTACCAGGAGCACAGGGATGGTTCAACATCCAAATATCAATCAACATAAGGGCAGGAATAGAAACAGAAATGGAAAGGAAAGAAACAGAAAATAATATATATATATATATATATATATATATATATATATATACCTACACACATATATTTTATATCACTAGATGCTGAGAAAACATTTGATAACATACAACATCTATTTATGATGAAAATCTTCAAAAAAGTGGTAATAAAGGTAACATCGCAACATAATAAAAAACTTACACAACAAACTCATAGTTAACATCATACTCAATGGTAAAAAACTGAATTGTTTTCCACTAAGCCATGGTATAAGACAAGAATGTCCATTGTCACCACTACTATTCAAAATGTATTGTAGGGCCTCCCTGGTGGCACAAGGGGTTAAGATGCAACCTATGAAGCTGTCCGCAGACTCTGCAGCAGGAGTTTGATCCACAGCCAGGTAGTTACCCACATGGTGCAGCAGACCTCTCCTGACTTGCCCGCTGCTCCCCTCAGCAGTGTATTTCAGTCAGTCTGTCTGTTCTGTTCCCCACTCTGTCTCTGTGAATCCTGTCACCCCCCACACCTCTGGCTTGTACCCCAGTTCTTATATGCATAGATAAATAAATCTTTTAAAAAATGTATTAGAAGTCACAGGTAGAATAGTTAGGCAACAGAAATATATGTGAGGAATCCAAGTTAGAAAAGAAGTTAAGCTATCATCATTTGTAGACAGCATGAAAATATACATAGAAAGCCCTGAAGTTCTACTGAAAATTAACTGAAATAATAAATAAGTTTAGTATAGCAGTAGGTTATAAAATCAGTACACAAAAAATCAGTTGTCTTCCTATATGCAAACAATGAGATACAAGAGGTAGAAATTAAGTGAACGACTCCATTAACAATCACACCAAATCTGTCTCTGCTGAATCCTCTCACCCTCCCACACATCTGGCCTGTAACCAGGTTCTTGTATAAATAAAATAAATCTCAAAAAAAAAAAAACAAACATTTTCTGTTCCCCACACTGTCTCTGGTGAATCCTCTCACCTTCCCACACATCTGGCCTGTACCCTGGTTCTTGTGTAAATAAATAAATCTTTAAAAAAAATTTGCTAGCCAACAATGATGCAAATCATTGTTTCAATTATTCTTGGCTGAATCAAAATATAACTTTGAAACTGGAAGGGTATCTCATCATATTTTATGCTATATTATGATGACTACAAACTTGACATAACTTTAAAGTTGAATTTGAATTGTTAGAATTCTCCCATCACTTTTTCCAGTCCAACATAAAAATCCAGTCTTGATATTTAGTGTGCCAATTTCAAGAGTGTAAATATTCCCATTGCTAATTTCAAGCCACCAATATGATACTACTGACCATGAATTCACAGTACTACACTAATAATAGTATATTAACCATCTGGATACTATTAAATACAAAGAGACAAAGGAGCATAGAAACTGTAAAATGTGGATCACTGATTAATAGCAATTTGTTTTAATTAGAGTTTGCTGATATTTTTCTTTTAAATTAATTATTAAGCATTTTTTCATATGCCTGTGGCAGGAATATAGAGGATCCAAATAAGAGTTTAGGAAAAAAAACTAATTATAAGGTAAAAATCAAAATCAACAGGCAACTATAAATCAGAGACATACTACAGGGAGGGAGAAGGGAGTAGGATCAAAACAAGCATGAGAATGCTCAGCGAAATAAGCCAAAAAGAAAAAGAAAAATACCGGATGGTCTCACTCATAGCAGGAATCTAGAAAACTTAAATAAGGGACCAGGAAAATGAATATAAGAAAGTGAAAATCAAAATCAACAAAAAACTATGAACCAGAGACACTTTTTGGGGGGTGGGGGGCGGGAGGGTAAGGATTGGGGTCAGAATGGGGCGTTTGCAATTTTATGGGGGAATATAAAAATAAAATTTAATATTTAAAAAAAAAAAAAACAAAAAAAAACAAGCATGAGAAGAGCACAAGGGACCATGGTGATAGTTCACAGGTGAATGAGTGGTAGGAATTTTATGGGGGCTATAATCAAGATGAAAATGCACACGTTGTACAGAAATTAAAAAAAAAACAAACAAACATGTAAATATATATAAATTAAAAATAATAATTTATTAAACTACAGATTATATGATTTAAATTTTAATGACTGTTACTAATATGCTATTGAAAATTTGATGTTTTTCTCCAGTTATGCCAGGCCCTCAAAAGGGCCAATGAAGTTACATTAACTGCACCAGAAATTCTTTTTGTAAAAAGGTCCAATACAGTAAAGGTGAAAGTTTCTGTTGGAATGAGACTATATCACATCAGATTAGATGTGACAGGAAAAATGTCTGCACATTAAGTAGAACTGAAATTGGGTCTTGAAGAAGGGATGGGTTTTGAACTTCAGATGGATCAGGCAGAATCAGCACAGGCTGTGTGGAATCATGTGTGGTGAAGATCCAGTGTGTTTCTTGAGTACAGTGAATGGGCCATGTGGATGGACTGTGAATGCCTTGCTGGTGGGCATGCATTGCAAATCAATGTTACCTCATTAAACATATATATGCACATATATATATATATATAAAAAACTTCTAAAAACAAAATATATTTTTTCATTTAAAATATGAATCCAGCCTTCTCACCATAGGCTATATGGTGGGAGGACCAGAAAGAGTCTGGGATGGCCTCTTGACATGTAGAGGTAAAATGGAATGGGCTCAAGAGGGCACAGAATGTGCTATGAAATGTACTTGAGAAAGAGTACATTGGACATGAGATGAGAGAATGGAATGGTAGTCCAGAGAAAAGCAATATACATTATTATTACAAAGGTTATAAGTGACAAGGGATGGAATAGTAAGTTGATGAGGGAAACACAGGCATGATAGCATGCAGGTCCACTTTGTAATACAACTTAGAGAGGACTGGCATTCACATGGATTACAAAGTAAATGATGATTTTTGGAAATTTACTATGCAGTATTTTAAGACAAAACACTGGTAAAACATTACTTCATATGAGGTTAGATGAGCAAATCCACAGGAAACATAAGAATTTAACAAGGTGAGAAGTGATGGTGACTCAGAAGTGGTGACAGTTCCTATATAAGCTGTTCAGTTAAATTATGTTCCAGAGAGTTCCTTCTCCTTGTTAAGGGCTGAGCTGTGTGCCCCCCAAATTTCAAGTTGAAATCCTAATTCCCAGTTGTCAAAATGTTACTATATTTAGAAACAGGATCTTTGATGAGATAATTAAGGCACAATGAGATGTATGGGTGGGCCCTGATTCACTAAGCTTTATAGAAGAGATTAGAGGGCCTCCCCTGGTGGCGCAGTGGTTGAGCGCCATGCTGTGAAGCTGCCCACAGCCTCTGCAGCGCTGGTTCGATCCCAGGCTGCCGGTGAGGGTCCCACATGGTGTGGCAGACCTTTCCTGCCTCGCCCACTGTTCCCCTCAGCAGTGTATTTTGTCAGTCTGCCTGTTCTGTTCCCCGCTCTGGCTCTAGTGAATCCTCTCACCCTCCCGTGCTTCTGACTGCACCCAGTGCTTGTATAAATAAATCTTAAAAAAAAAAAAAAAAGAAGAGATTAGAAAACTGACGTGCACAGAACACATGTGGGGAGATGACTGTCCCCAAACCAAGGTGGCAGTCTCTTAAAAGGAACAAGTCATGGGCCTCCTCGGTGGCATAGTGGTTGAGCGCTGGGCTGCGCAGCTGCCCACAGCCTCTGCAGGGCCGGTTCGATCCCTGGCCACCTGCGATGGTCCCACTTTCCCGGACAGACCTCTCCTGCTGCGCCTGCTGCTCCCCTCAGCAGTGTATTTCGTCAATCTGCTTGTTCTGTTCCCCGCTCTGGCTCTGGTGAATTCTCTCACCCTCCCGCCTCCAGCGCTTTTGACTGTACCCAGTGCTTGTATAAATAAATAAATAAAATCTTAAAAAAAAAAAAAAAGGAACAAGTCATGTTAACTCATTGATCTTAGACTGCTGGCCTCCAAAACTGGGGGGAAGTAAATTTCTATTGGATTAGTCACCCAATGAATAGTTATTTCTTATAGCAACCCAGCAAGTTAATAGACCTCTGCAGCTGATTATAACTTAGAGTCACCAAAGGTACAGAAATCCTTAAACAAGATGAAAACTATTATATTTTTTTCAGAATCATCATGGAATTTTGAAATGACAGTGACTTTTATGCAGACTGAGATTATTTATCTGCAATTTCCTACATATGTGAAACTACACAGTTATTTAAAGATCTTCAAGTTGCAAGTTTTTAAATAACATATGTAGTAGAACACCCACCACCCCAATGTCTGACACAAAATGGAAACTCCAGAATTCTAAGTTAGTTCCTGTTGAGATGCCTTACCGTTTTTGTTTTTTTTTTTTTTTTTTAAATTCCTAATGGGCATTTACAAAACAGGTCTTAAAGATGATTCTAAACTTAGACTGTATTAGTATCTCACTTGAATTACCAAGTGTGGGTTCAAATCTTCGTTATTTTATTTATGAATTTTGTTGTTTTGGCAAATCAGTTAACTTCTCCAAATCTTTGTTTCCTCATCTATGAAATTCTTGAAGAGTTGTTATGACAATGAAAGTAGGTTTGCATGTGAAATGCTTTTAACAGAGTCTAGCACAGAAAAAAAGGCTCAAATGACCTCAGCATTATTAATCACACACAATTTTGTAAATTTGTTTTCTCTAAGTTTTTTTTTTTTTTCTTGAAGTGCTGGTTTGCCATAACTGTCGATGACCTGTTCTTCTTAACAGAAAATCTCTTTATGTTGTTTCCTTTACTCTAAATGCTTCAGTTAATATCTACAACTTCCAATTTATATCTCCAGCTAAACAACTGGTAGATGTTAATTTGACTGTTTTGGAATATTCTTCCATAAATTTAAAACTAACTTTGTTCATTATATAAAGTGGAACACTAAGTATTCAGTAGTATTACTACAAAGTAACAATTTAGTACTTTTTCAAAACATAATCCCTATCTTGTTTGCCTATATAGGCACCTCATGAAGCAAATTACAGTAGATATAACCTCTGTCAACAGGGAATTTAAAAGCTAAAGAATCTTGATTGGATTTACAAAGTGTTTTAATAAAATCACTCATGGTCCAATTCACTTGTCCTCTTTTTGCTGCTGATGGAATCCCAAGACAGTACTCATTGTTACTGTTTTCACTCTATTACACTCTTTTCCCCACACTCTAATGTTTTAATCATACCTTTGGGATACTACAGTATACTATGCCATTTGGGATTACCTAACACAAAGGAGTAGCAAGTTATTCTCCAAAGCATATGGAGGCTGCCTGTGTAATTTACTCTCTGTCTCTCAGGACATCTTTGATTCTACTCAAGCTCTGGAAGAACACTTCTGGCTGGGAGAAATCCCTGAAACCAGAGTGCTTTCTGGTCCTAATTTTTCATTTAAAAGGTGAGTCAGTTTTAGGAATAATTAATAGAAATTAATTAGGATTTAAGACAAAGTTGATTCATGGGCTCATGAAAGTATAAATCAACTGTGGGAAAAAATAATCAATGACAATGGCCATGCTTTAAGTCAAATAAAAAATTCATCCCTCTTGATTTAGACATGAAATTTGTCCAGTTTCCAACAAGGGCCCTAGAAATATAGGTAGGATCTGTCTGGTCCGGACTGGTTGTGGGGCATGACGGACCACATCCCTGGTGTAAGCTGTGGGACATGGTGGCTTGACTGAGACAATGCCACCTCAGCGCCTACCTGAGGGCAGCCTGCAGGCTGCTCTGACAGTGTAGCAGCAGGAAGGGCGCAGTGCAGGATCTCTATGATCCGAGCAGATGGGTGAAGGAGGAGGTAGCCCTCGAGCCCTCAGTGGCTTTTCAGGCTTTTATTGAGCTTTCACCAGGTACACGTCAGGCAGGGGTGCCGGGGGGCCAGGAGGCTGGCGGGTCCCCCAGCCCCCGGCGAGTCTTCATGTTTTCTGGGCTCTCTGGAGTTCTCTCTGGTGCTCTTTCTCTCTGTTCTCTTTTTAATTCTCTTTCTGATTTCTTCCTGCTGGCCCATTCTGTCTGCTGGTTTCCCCGTGTCGGCGACCTTATAAGCCCAGTCTCAGCCCAGGTGTATCCACTTAAGTACGCATACACCACATTCCGGGTGACCGCCATCAGGCATCATTCAGGACCGCAGGATCCATCATCAACACTAATGTTGATAATCACTTGTCCTAGAGTGACAGAGGAGATGCTATTGGTGGCAGTGGTTTTCTTGCCACATTGCCACAATGCATGCAGAGGTTGCAGTAGTGAGGTTTACCCACACCTGGCATGAGCCATGGAAGGAAGGCCCTAGGAGCACCAGGCCAGCATGGTGTGTTCCCAGTGGCAGCCTTCCCTGCAGCTAGTGTAACTGGCATCCCAGTGCTGCTGTAGGGCCTCCTGCAAGTGCTATTCTAGACACTCCTGAGGGGCACCAAGTGCAGGCTACCTCCAGCCCTGCTAAAACAAGCTCCAGTTGCAGCTCCCCTGAGCTCACGACCAACAAACCTGCCCTGGCCTCAGCACAAGTCAGGTCTGAGCAGACTCCCTGGGTTTCCCTTTTGAAGATCACTTCAGCTTTTAAAATGGACAGATCAGGTCTGAGCTCAATGGTCCAATCAGGTTTGAGTTCTCAAGTACCATTCAAGCATGTGAATCAATTTAGAAATCAAAAGTTGAGTGAGCTGTTAGGTGCTTAACTAACACCAATTAAACAGCCATGATTTAAAATGGTCTAATCAGGTTTATAAGGTAGGGACTCTGAAGAAGATATAAACAGAGAAACAGCCAACTTGAATTCATTCAGCTGATGACCTCCATGAGCTTCAGATGAGTAAGCATTGAGCAGATGGCTGCAAACCCTTTGCAGACAGATTTATCAGGGCTGTGTGACTTTAACCTTTGCAGAAACCTCCGAAGACCTTCACATGCTTCCGTATTTCTGCAGACCTCCAAACCTCTGACACTGCCTGAAAAGAGTATCATTTACATGGGCCTAGTGTCTCTAAAAGAGCTGTTTACTGTTGGCTATATGACAACATTCAGCAATATCTGTAATACTGGTATCTCTGGCACCATCCCTGGGTGACCAGTGCTGAATGGCACTACTGACTAGTGATGACCAGCACAGCTGGAAGGTGACTGGTCACCTTTGAGACTAGCCACCACTTTTGATCATCCATAACCACCTTCTGGTGCTATTGCCTCTAGCAATAGTTCTGGTCTGGGATCTGGTGCTTTCCAGCCCAGCCTTCAAGCTACTGTGAGCTGTGCCAATATCACCTTAGCAGACCCAGCTTTGATAACCTTCAGCTGCCACTGCTTACTGTAATACCACCAATTCCAAGCTCTCATAAATGGGACAGTTCTGTCCAGTACAAGCAGCATTTGTTTTGGACTACTGAACAATGCAGACCCTAACTAGGATGAGACAGCTAGCCACTGATGACTCTAGAAACTCCTTACTTCTTCCCAATCTCCCCTTTATAAATAAACACCATTGTTCTACTTTGAGCATGAGTGATATCTTGCAATTATCAGCATAAGGGTGAGAACCCATAGACAGTGACTTGACCTCCCATCTTAGTACTGTTTTACCTTGTATGTGCACTGTCCCTTTTCCTGAAAATAGACTCTTCTTAGTCCATGGTTATTTGAGATAAGTCTATAATCTACTTTAACTTATATCTCTATAGAACCCTGGGCTTGGTGATTAGCCTAACTGGAGAGATGTTACTAGTCATCAAAGATCATTTTGATCTTTCAAACTCAAGTGAATATAAGGAGGTTTCTTATTCTCTGAAAAAGTATGAGTCAAGTATGAGTGATCAGTGCCATCACAACTCATGAAGAAATGAGAAAAAAAATAATTCCTCCATGAAAAAGATAAGAACTAAGAGGTAAAGAGAGCAGGCCTGTTAGTATTGGTTTCCCAGTTGGGCTTGTCAGTTTCTCTATCACTAGATCTCATGATTACATAAATAGGTAAATAAATAAGTAAACAAAAAAATAAATAAATAAACTTTTTTTTGTTTGTTTGCTTTAATAGCTTGGTTTCATTTTTATCCCGATTGGTGAAGGGGTCCTGAAAGCTATATTAATTGAAGTAAGAAACAAGTACACTATGTAAAATATTTAAGCTAATTAGATCATCTTTCTAGGGAAAGGCATTCTAATACAGTGCTTTAATCCTAAAGACTTATTTAATGACAATAGACTGAAAGATCAGCAGATCAAACTTTAAACAGTGAATATTTACTGAGCATTTACATTGGGAGCCACTGGACACTGACAAACATACACAGAAGTTTGAGATCATCCAAGTATTTGACAAGTCTACATTGGACTTCTGGCATAACAGTATTTGACTTGATTGGACCACCGGTTTCCAACATCCCAGAAAGAGCACACAAAAAGATACTGGCCAGTACCAGTGACACAGTGTCCCAATGCATAGGGCAAATTAGAAAACAAGCAGCAGGGAGAAGAAAAACTACAAGCAACCAAGCAAGTCCTCAGAGAAAAGACATGCCACAAAAAGAAAATCAACAACCAGACTGCAACAACAGTGACTTGGAAGAACTTCTGAGCCTTCCAGAAAGAGAATTTATAATTGCCATGATTAAAAAACTGACAGAAATCATAAAAGAAAACAATGATAAAGGAAAAATAATCAATGATCAGAAGAATGAAATTGAGTACCTAAAGAGGGAAGTGAAAGAAATGCAGGAGATCAAAGGATTAATGGAGGAGCTAAAGAAATCTGGGAAAAACAGTGAAAGCAGAATAGATGAAATGGAAGAACGAATAAGTACTCTCAAAGACACAGAAATAAAGAGAACCAAAACAGAAAGGGAAAGAGAAGTATGAATGAAAAAGAATGAAGAACACCTTTGGGAACTATATGACTCCATGAGAAAAGGAAATATAAGAGTTATATGAATGCCAGAAGGAGAGGAGAGAGACATAGGAGCAGAGGAAATAGTCACGGAAATAACTGAAGAGAAATTCCCAAACATGAAGAAGGAGCTGAAAATAGACATACTTCAAGAAGCTAGAAGAACACCGAATTTCCATGATGAATGGAAAAATAGGTCAAGAAACATAATAGTAAAGCTCCCAAGAATCCAAGACAAGGAAAAATTAATGAAACTGACAAGAGGGAAGAAACAGATAACATACAAAGGAAAACCAATCAGGCTGACATCAGACTTCCCTGAAGTAACACTATGGGCAAGGGGAGAGTGGAGGGACATAGTCAACAAACTCCAAGATAACAAATGCCAACCAAGAATACTCTATCCTGCAAAGCTTTCCTTCCTCTATGAAGAAAGAATAAGGACCTTCTCAGACAAACATAAACTCCAGAATTTCATTACGACTAAACCCCCACTCCAAAAAATACTACAAAGAGTCCTAAAGCCAGAACCAACAGAGGGATGAATAAGAATGAAACAAGACAAACAATAAATGAATGAATGAATGAATGAATGAATGAACAAATGAATGAATAAGTAAATAAATCCAGAGAAAAGACAAACAAAATGGCAAATATAGGCGTTAACATATCAATATTAAGTCTAAATGTAAATGGGCTAAACTCTTCAATAATAAGACACAGGGTCACAGGCTGGATTAAGAAACAAAACCCAACCATTTGCTGACTCCAGGAAACTCATTTACCTATAAAAGATGAAAATAGACTGAAAGAAAAATGATAGAAAACAACCCTACAACCAAATGGACCAAAAAAGAAAGCAGGAACAGCTATACTTATGTCAGATAAAACAGATTTGAAATTCAAAAAGGTAGAAAGAGACCCAGATGGTCACTACATTATGATCAAGGAGATAATACTTCAAAAAGAAATCATACTCATTAACATATACTCACCAAATGAAGGAGCACCAACATATATCAGACTACTATTATCATCTCTGAAACTAGACATCAAAGAAAACACATATGTAGTAGGATACTTCAACACACCACTATCAACAATGATAGATCAACGAGACAAAAGATAAATAAGGACATTAAAACTCTAAATAAGGATCTAGACATCATGGGCTTAACAGACATCTATAGATCACTACACCCCCAAAAATGTGAATACACATGTTTCTCAAGTGCACACGGATCATTCTCTAGGATCAATCACATACTGGGACACAAGACAAACATCAGCAGATACGCCAAGATTGAAACATATCAACTATCTTCTCTGGCCATGAAGGCATCAAACTAGAAAGAAATCATAAAACGAAGACAAGGAACCCTCCCACCTCATGGAGATTCAAACCCACACTACTGGAAGACCACTGGATTAATGAGGAGATCAAAGAAGAAATTAAAAAAAAATACTTTGAATTCAATGACAAGGAAGACACCAATTTCCAAATGTGTGGGACACAGCAAAAACAGTAATAAAAGGAAAATACATAGCAATAGAGGCTCACATCAGGAAACAATAAAGAAATAAAAAAAAAAAACTAATCTCATATCTTAAAGAACTAGAAAAAGAACAACCAAAAAACTCTAAAACCAGTAGAAGAAATGAAATAATAAATATCAAAGCAGAAATAAATGAAATATAAACTAAAAAAAAAAAATCCAAAAGATCAATGAAACCAAAAGTTGGTTCTTTGAAAAAATAAATAAAATAGACAAGCCTGTAGCCATGTTCACAAAGGAAAAACAGGAGATAGCACAAATAAATAGGATCACAAATGAAAGAGGAGAAATCACAACAGACACATCAGAAATCAAACAAGTAATCAGAACCTACTATGAACACTTATATCCAAACAAGCTCAACAATCTAGAAAAGATGGACAAATTCCTACAAAGTTACAATCACCGAAAGCTAGATAAAGAAAAAAAATAGAACATCTAAACAGACCAATTACAAGCAGCAAACTGAAATGGTAATCAACACACTCCCCAAAAACAAAAACCCAGGACCAGATTAAACTCTTTCAAAAAATTGAGAAGGAAGGGATAATACCAAACATATTCTACGAAGCCGAAATTACACTAATACTAAAACCAAACAAGGGCAACACAAAAAAAGAAAACTACAGGGCCTCCCCAGTGGCGCAGCTGTTGAGCGCTGGGTTGCAAAGCTGCTGGCAGCCTCTGCAGCACTGGTTCAATCCCAGGCCGCCAGCGAGTGTCCTACATGGTGCGCAGACCTCTCCTGCCAACTGCTGCTCCCCTCAGCAGTGTACTTCGTCAGTCTGCCTGTTCTGTTACCCACTCTGGCTCTGGTGAATTCTCCCACCCTCCCATGCTTCTGACTATACCCAGTGCTTGCATAAATAAATAAATAAATCTTTAAAAAGAAAAAGAAAAAGAAAACCTCAGGCCAATCTCTCTTATAAACACTGATGCAAAAATACTCAATAAAATTTTTGCTATCATGGGCCTCCCCGGTGGCGCAGTGGTTGAGCGCTGGGTTGCGAAGCTGCCCGGGGCCTCTGCAGCGCCGGTTCAATCCCCGGCTGCTCCCCGGCCACCGGAGGAGGGTCCCACATGGCGCGCAGACCTCTCCTGCCGCCCGCTGCTCCCCTCAGCAGTGTACTTCGGTCCTTCTGCCTGTTCTGCTCCCTGTTCTGGCTCTGGTGAATTCTCTCACCCTCCCGCGCTTCTGACTGTACCCAGTGCATGTATAAACAAACAAACAAACAAACTAAATAAATAAAACATGCCTCTATAAAAAAAAAAAAATTTTTGCTATCAGAATCCAGAAATGTATCCACAAAATAATTTACCAGACCAAGTAGGATTTATTCCAGGGACACAAGGATGGTTCCACATCCAAAAATCCATCAGTGTAATCCAAAACATCAACAAAAAGAAATATAAAAACCATATTGTAATATCAATAGATGCTGAGAAAGCTTTCCACAAAGTACAATGCCCATTTATGATAAAGTCCCTTGAAATCCTCGGGATACAAGGGGGATACAAGGAACATACCTCAACATCATAAAGGCCATATTTGACAAGCCTATACCCAATATCATTCTCAATGGTGAAAAGCCAAAAGCATTCCCATTAAGATATGTAACAAGACAAGGATGTCCACTCTCACCACTGCTTTTCATTATGATACTGGAAATCCTAGCCAGAGCAATAAGACAAGAGAAAGACATAAAAGGAATCCAAATAGGGAAGGAAGAAGTCAAATTATCACTATTCACAGATGATATGATAATATACATAGAGAACCCCAAAAACTCCACAGGAAAACTAATCAAACTAATCAATCAGTTTAGTAAAGTGGCAGGATACAAAATCAACACGCAAAAATCAGTAGCCATCCTACCAAAAGCAATTTACAGATTCAATGCTATTCCAATCAAAATTTCAATGACCTTCTTCAAAGAAATAGAACAAATATTGATGAAATTAATCTGGAGACATCAAAAACCCTGAATAGCCAAAGATCTGAAAAAAAAAAAAAAAAAAAAGAGAAGGGATTGCAGGCATCACACTCCCAGAATTCTAACTGTACTACATAGCCATTATGATCAAAACTGCATGTTATTGGAACAAGAACAGACACACGGATCAATGGAACCAGATAGAAAAAAGCCAGAAGTAAACCCACAGATTTATGGTCAACTAATCTTTGACAAAGGAGCAAAGAATATGCACTGGAACAAAGAAAGTTGCTCAACAAATGGTGTTGGGAAAACTGGATCACTACATGCAAAAGAATGAAGCTTGACTACTACCTCACACCATGCACAAAAATCAACTCAAAATGGATTAAAGAACTAGACATAAGCCCTGAAACCATAAAATGTATAGAAGAAAATATAGGCAAAACACTACTTGACATACATTCAGTAATATCTTTAAAGACACATCACCCAAAGCAGTTATAGCGAAGGCAAAGATAAACAGCTGAGACTACATCAAATTGAAGAGCGTCTGTACAGCAAAAGATACAGTAACCAAAACAAAGAGACACTCCAGCCATTGGGAGAAAATTTTTGCACACAACACTAATGATAAAGGATTGATCACAAAAATCTACAAAGAGCTTAAGAATCTCAACAAAAACATAGTAAATAATCCAGTCAAAAATGGGCAGAATAGCTAAAAAGGCACTTCTCCAAAGAGGAAATGTGAATGGCCAACAGGCATCTGAAAAAAATGTTCAGCATCACTTGTAATCAGGGAAATACACATCAAAACTACAATGAGATACCATCTTACACTACTGAGAATGGCCCATATAAAAAAAAAAAAAACACACAAACAAAAAACAAGCAACAACAAATGCCGGTGAGGTTGTGGTGAAAAAGGAACTCTCCTGCACTGCTGGTGGGAGTGCAAACTGGTCCAAACACTATGGAAAGCTGTGTGGAGTTTCCTCAATCTACTAAAAATGCAGCTACCATATGACCCAGTAATTCCACTCCTTGGGAACGACCCAAAGGACACAAAAACATTGATTCAAAACAACACCTGTTCACCTACGTTTATTGCAGCACTATTTACAATAGGTAAAACCTGGAACAACCCAAATGCCCAAAAATAGATGACTGGATCAAGAAGATGTGGTACATATACACAATGGAATATTACTCAGCAATCAAAAAAGACAACAATTTGCAGCAACATGGATGGAGCTGGAAGGGATCACGCTCAGTGAAATTAGCCAGAAAGAAAAAGGAAAATACCGGATGGTCTCACTCATAGCAGGATTTAGAAAACCTAAATAAGAGACCAGGAAAAATACTAATTATAATAAAGTAAAAATCAAAATCATCAAGCAACTATAAACCAGAGACACACTACAGGGTGGGGTGGGAGGAGGGAGAAGTAGCAACACAAGGGGGGTGGGAATTGTATGGGAACTGTAACCAAGATGAAAATGCATACATTGTACAAAAATGAAAATTGATGTAAAATATATATAATATAAAATATAAAAAAGAAAAAAAAAACAGTGTTTTATATCACAGAGAGCTAAAACATAGAACAGACAATGGCATGCAAATGTAAGAGGAAGAATAAGAGGTGAAGATAGTATATATAGACTGAAAATTCTAGTACACAGAGGTAAAATAGAATAAGCTAGTCGATATAAATCAGGTAAATTCACTTTAGCAAGAAAGGAAGAGCAAATTAGGTAAGCTTTCAACAGCGTGTCATTTTCACTCTTCGGGGTAATATAAAATGCTATTTACTGAATAAGAATTTACAGTTCTTAAACAAATGCCTATAATTTTAAGCTAATGACAAATTGCATTTTTTGGGGGGGATTTATCATATTATCACTCCATAATAATCTAGGGAGAACACTATAGAGATGGTTATGTCCAGAATACACCTTAAAAAAACTGAAGTTAATGGCCTCCCTGGTGGCACAAGGGGTTAAGAAACAGCACTGAGAAGATACCTACAGCCACTGAAGCATTAGTTCGATCCCTGGCCAGGGAGGTGACCCACATGGCACAGCAGACCTCTCCTGTCTCGCCCGCTGCTCCCCTCAGCAGTGTGTTTCAGTAAATCTGCCTGCTCTGCTCCCCACTCTGTCTCTGGTGAATCCTCTCACCCCCGACACCTCTGGCCTGTACCCCAGTTTTGTATAAGTAAATAAATAAATCTTAAAAAAAAAAAAACAAACTGAAGTTCAGAAATACCAGTAACTACCTGAAGATTACAAAACTATTATATATTAAGAATAGAAATAAAGTATGAGAATTATCAAGAGCTCTTTCCATTATATCAGCAAGGATTATATAATCCAATTAAAAATTTGCTATTAGGAAAGCCTACATCTTCAGTTTGAAGAAAAATTAAGGAAAAATACATTTTATGAAAGAAGAAGTTAACATAAATTAGTATTTTCAGAGTATTCCTGAAAATCCATGTAAGTTTAAGGATATTTACATATTTCAGAAAATATCATATTAACATAATTGCAAGTAATAATGAGAAACACAATGAATAATCAAGAAAGAAAAACGTGAAGATATAGGAAACACACAGAATGTGATGAGAAAAATTCAATCACCCATGAATAAAGAGAAGTGATGCAAACCAGGGATAATTTAAAAGCTGTAATTTTATTAAAGTGAGTCTTCTAAAAGGTAAATTAATAACTTAAGGAAAAGGAGATCTTTTTTTTCTCCAAGACATCCATAGTTTAAATGTGGAGACTTTCAGAATAGAGAAAATAATTTCATGTTACTCTGGATATTAATGACAGAAAATCATTATGTAAAATATTTAAGCTAATTAGATCATCCTTCTAGGGAAAGGCATTCTAATACAGTGCTTTAATCCTAAAGACTTATTTAATGACAATAAACTGAAAGATCAGCAGATCAAACTTTAAACAATGAATATTTACTGAGCATTTACATTGGGAGCCACTGGACACTGACAAACATACACAGAAGTTTGAGATCATACAAATCTTTGACAAGTCTACATTGCAATTAAAAAGTAAAGAAAAATATGCTCACTGAAAAAATTAAAATAAAAATTCAATATACTAGATAGTATTCTAAAAGATAGGAGGCCTCTATATTTGGATATTTTTTTCACAGACTTGAAGATCTAAAGGAAGGCATTTAAACAGAAGAATTTTGGTGTATTTGCCCACTTTGTACATTTTTCAAAACCCACAGAATCATTTTTGTCAGAAGCAGTAAGTTTTTTTCAATATAAATGCAGAAATTAGTAAAGGAAAAGGAGTACCATGTAAAATGTAAAGGGTGAGCCAAATTTTTCCATAGAGTACCTCTCCAAATCTAAGAACAGAATCGTAATTCAAAAGGGCACCTGCACCCCTATGTTTCTAGCAGCACTATTTACAACAGGCAAGCTATGGAAACAACCCAAATGCCCAAAAATAGAAGACTGTATCAAGAAGAGGTGGTACATAGACAGAATGGAATATTACTCAGCAATCCAAAAAGATAAACTCATGCAATTTGCAGCAACAAGGATGGAACTTATTTGTGGGCTGTTGAGTGGAGGAAAAATCACTGGGCTGATTAAGCAGCATCTAATATGCATACAATAACTGGAGTACAGGCCAGAGGTGGGGGGGGGGTGTGAGAGGACTCACCATAGAGAGTGGAGACCAGAACCAGCAGACTGACTTAAATATACTGCTGAGAGGAGCAGCGAGTGAGTCAGGAGGGGTCTGCTGCACCATGTGGGTAGCTCCCTGGCTGGCTGGGGGATCAAACTCATGCTGAAGAGGCGGAGGATAGCTTCATAGTGTTATACTTAAGCCCTTGTGCCACCAGGGAGGCTCTGGAGTACCATTTTCTAGTAAACTGCTGTTAATCCAAATGCCCAAAAATAGATGACTGGATCAGGAAGATGTGGTATAAATACACAATGGAATAATATTCAGCAGTCAAAAAAGATAAACTCATGCTATTTGTAGCAATGTGGTAGGAGCTGGAAGGGCTCAATGAAATAAGCCAGAAAGAAAAATAAATATATTGGATGGTTTCACTTATAGAAGGAATATAGAGGAACTAAATAAGGGATCAGGGGAAAATATGTGAGTATAATAAATTAAAAAAACAAAATTAACAGGCAACTATAAATCAGGAGGGGGGAGGGAGAGGGATCAAAACAGAAGGGATGAACAGAAGGGTCTAGGGTGATGATGCAGGGGTGAATTGGTCATGGGAATTCCATGGGGACTATACTGGAGAGGATAAAGCATACATTGTACAAAAAGGAAGAATGATGTAAAATATATGTATATAATGAAAAAATAAAATAAAATAAAAAGGATTATTAGCTTTTACAAAAACTGAAAGAGTCCTGAAACAGTGCAAAGGACTCTTAAACAGTGCTACAACAGAGCTCAAACAGTATTAAGGGACAGTACTATAGTGGGGTCAAAGGGCAGTGCCCAAGGTGAGTGACTGTCAGTGTGTTCTCACCTCTATGCGCAACTGCAAGACTTCTCGGGCTCAGGGCCCAACAACAACGAGGTCGATTTAAAAGTTTGTGGTAAAGAAAGGAGTTTGTGAGGCCACAAATGGACAACTCTCTCTCTCCAGATAGTGTCCATGGTGTCCAGAAGTCCCAAGTACAAGGCTGCTCAAGGAAAATGAAGTGACACTGCAGCAGCCTAGAGCAGCAGTCTGAAGCCTGAGCCAGATGATGGACAAGGCAGTGACAGAATCAGCAACACTGGGAGGTGGTGCCAGAGAAAGAGAGGCTGTGGTCAGCTCTTTGACATGCTGGGCTGAGCTCAAAGGTGCTCCTTGCAATGTCAGAGGCAGGCACAGGGACCCAGTCTCTGAGAGTGTTTATGGAGGTCTGGAGATCTAGAAGTCTACAGGGCAAATGCTAAATACTCCTTTCTTCAAAAGCTGGTAGCAAAATCCTTTTTCTTCCAAGGTGGTCCCACGGTCCCCTTCCTCTTTGAAAGTTGGCTGCTTACTGACTGCCCCTCTTTGGAGGTGGCCCAGTGAATCCTTCCTCTCTTTTGAGGCCAGGAACAGAATCTTTTCTTCTGAGGTCAGGAGTAGAATGAAATAAGTTGGTTCTTGCTCTACGTTATGGTCCTGTTAGGGTCCCCCATTGTGTAAGTCTAAGCATCTGATTGGGCCGTTTAGCACCTGTCAGCTTGTTTTCCATTTTCAACCTTAAGAGCTAACTATGATGAAATCTCAAATTTGGTTGGTTCAGTTAGTTCTCATCTGATTGGCTAATTTAGAATCCTTGAGTCAGATATAAAAGGGAGAAAGTCCACCCCAACCAGTACTCAGGTCAGGCCTGACGGGATCAGGTTTCGCTGGAGCAGGGGAGGTTGAAGGAACACAGAAGGTGAGTGGAGGCAGGGCCTCGGTTCCAACAGTTCCGTACTCAGGTGACCTCTTGGCAACCTGGGGGCCTGGTTACAAAACCAGATCCTAGGAGAGAAACTGTTTCTTCAGTTGACAGGACAACAATTCCAAGTTACCTCTCATCTGGATCTTTATTTTTATGGAATCCAGTTGTCATTACAATTCTGAGGGCCATTTAAGAACAAATCTCTTTTCTATTTTTTGATAAATTAACTTCATAGGATCACATTTTCTCTTTAATGAATAGTCTATAAAATATAATTTTCAATCTTGACATTTGGCTTTTGGGCCAAATATTTTGTTGCTGATGTTGTTGTTGTCAGGTTCTCTCATGTGCACTATAAGGTGTGGGGTAGATATCATCACTAACTTCACCTCTATGTATCAGGAACATCCCTTCCAAATATGACACTCAAAAATATCTCCAAGGGACTTCCAGCATTATCACCACGATGGCCTGAGTTCAATCTCCAGACAGGGAGCAACCCACATGGCGCAGAAGACCTCGCCTGTCCTATCAGTACATCTGCCTGTTCTGTTCCCTGCTCTGTCTCTGATGAACCCTCTCACCCCCAACCCTGCACCTCTGGCTTGTACCCCGGTTCTTGCATGCATAAATAAATACATCTTTAAAAAATATTGAATTGTCTAATGTCCCTATAGGAGCAAAATGATTCCCATTGAGAACCATTATTATAAAACAATTACTAGTGTTCACCTGCCATACACAGCAAGCAAATGTTATTTCATGTGTCATCTTTCCTGTAGTAGTAGTAATAGTTGCCTGAAACTTAACAGTAAAAAAATAATATTAACATTTTTACAGCATAAAGAGGAAATATTTCACTATCAGTTAATCCTCTCTGCCATAGGACTATTCTGTGTAACACTGGCTTTCAGCTAGTAATTCTTGACAGAAGAAAAGAATTGCACAGTATGCTTTTTTGTTTAATTTTTTCCCCCCAAGATCTATCCATTCATTTATACAAGCACTCGGCACAGTCAGAAGTGCAGGAGGATGAGAGAATTCACCAGAGGCAGAGAAGGGAACAGAACAGGCAGACCGACGAAATACATGGCCTAGGGGAGAAGTGGGCCGCAGGAGAGGTCCGTTGCGCCATATGGGACCCTCACCGGTGGCTGGGGATCGAACCGGCACTGCAGAGGCTGCGGGCAGCCCTGCAACCCAGCGCTCAACTGCTGCGCCACCAGGGGAGGCCCCTGTTTAAAAATTTTAAAGTTGGTGTTAAACTGCATATTTTCTCTTGCTTGCTCACTATTTCAGAGGAGTCTGAAGTTCCTCAACTTTGTCTTTTAAACAAGGCTGTTTTCTTCCAAAACTGAAAGCTATCTTTAAGAAAATATTATTTAGCTTTAGCCATCATGACTAAGCTGTTTCATTGTGGGCTTCAGTAGACCTACTGGGTTGTTCAGTTGATTAGAACATGGTTTACTGGACTCTCTATGACCTGTAGGTATAGATTTGGTTAGATATACAAATGTTGAAGTCAGACAAGCTTTGGTTTCGACTTTTTGGCTTGCTTATCTGATCAAATTCCTTAATCACCTTGAATTCTAATTTTCTCCAATCTATGAAATTGGAATTTGTTGAATATAATTATTTGTAAATACTAACAGGAAGCAAATAATGAATTTTGGAATGCCTTTACCCAGAGAATTCTAATTATCGGTTCATTTCAAATTCTAGTGTTATCCTAAAGTTAGTTTTAGTGCTTTTTCTTTCACAAGATTATGAATAGGAGCATAGTATGTCTATCTCTATATCCCCAGAAATTACCATATAGCCTGACTTACAGAGATGCAATAAATATTTGTTGAATCAATTACATTTGATCACAAAGAACTATTACACATGATTTTACAATAAATGTGAAAAATACATTATTGAGTAATACATGCCAGTAAACAAATATTTTTGCAGCAAAGAAAATTAATGAAAGTGAAGAATTTTGTTGTTATTATTATTAATTAAAATTTAGCATAAATATCAAGAAACCAAGTGATAGCTAAATATGGACTTCCCAGATGTGTCTCTTTTTTACCCTTGAATTACTGGCAGAGCCGTATGTTAAGAAACATAAATAATAGCAACATTGTATAATCTGTAGCCCAAAAAAGTTCTTAAAACCCAATTATGAGGGTCAACACTTACTGTTATAGGTGCAAAAGTCTGTAACATCTTTCTTTTTTTTAAGATTTATTTGTGCATAGAAGAACCAGGGTCTAGGCCAGAGGTGCGGGGACAAGTGTGTGTGGTGTGTGTGTGTGTGTGCACGCGTGTGTGTGTGAAAAAGAGAGAGAGAGAGAGAGAGAGGATTCTACAGAGACGGAGTAGGGAGCAGAACAGGCAGATCCACTGGAATACTCTGCTAAGACAGGGGAGACCTGCTGTGCCATGTAGGTTAGCATCCTGGCAGGGGATGGAACTCAGGCCCTACCTATAACATCTTATTTAAAGAGAAGGGTACAGTTATTATTCCCTCTTTAAAATGAATGAAACTACATGCTTGAAGTCACAAAGCTCCAGGTATCTATTTAAAATTTCAGTCTTTTTAAAAAAAATGTATATTTTCTTCAACCTATCCATTGCTAAATCTCATTCATGTTTATTATCCCTACTACTCAGAGAGGAATAAGTTTTCAGTATCATTTATACTTTACAAATGATGAAACTATGTCTCAAAGACTGCTACTATATAATTCCAATATAAAATTTCCTACTCTAACACCATTGGCATTTACAAAGAATAAATAAACTCATTCTTTCTTTTATTTACTTTTTGAGTTGTTTTTCTTAGTGATTACTATATCTTATTGAATTATCAAAACCTATATCTTATTGAATTATCAAAATATAATTCAATATGTTGATTCTAGCATGTATGTATATATGATTTAAATTTTTATTTTGTCTTTGAATATAAAGATTGTGGCTTGACCCATTTAAAAATAGAGATAAAAAGTAAGAGATAGCCCTTCCCTTTCTAATAACAAAACACTTTATATATGTTTCAGGACATTGAACACAAGTGCTCTGATGAAAACAATTTGCTAAACTACTTACCAAAATGAATTTCTGATTTTGCTATGTTGAATTTTCAGTGGGAAAATTAAAATTGTAAATATAGTCTGAAAATATTTGAGGAGTGCTAGATGACCACATAAACCCATTTTCAGAATAATTACAAGGATGCAATTTTTAAATTGTGGCAGTTAGACCATGAGTGTTTGAGTGCTGTGTCTCAGGTAGCTATGATAGCCTCGAATAGTCAGAAAATACCATATTTTCAAATTTTATTATACTATATAACTTTCAAATCTGCCACTATTTTCATGAACTTAATAAAACAAGGAAAGAAAAACAATAAGTCTAAAGCCTAACTGACATGAACTAATTGAATAGATGGGTCATGTTTTCAGGATGTTTAGAACTAGTCTGAACCAGAGACATTGTTGTTGTTGTTGTTTTTGTTGTTTATTTTCCCCCAACACAAGAATAACTTCCCTTGCTATTATACATTAATTTCATCCTTAAATATTTGGGTAAAGATCACTTTGTCTAGGTGGGACTGTGGGCATAAAGCCAGATAACTTGTACAAACATCATTAGTTTCCCAAGCTGTTGTAAGGAAGCACCAGAAACCGAGTGAGTTCATTCAACAGAAAGTATTGTTTTACAGTTTTGGAAGCTATAACTCAAAGAGGTAGGGCCATACTCCACTAAAAACTAGGCAAATGGGCCTCCCCGGTGGCGCAGCAGTTGAGCGCTGGGTTGCGAAGCTGCCCGCGGCCTCTTCGGCGCTGCTTCGATCCCCGGCCACCAGAGGAGGGTCCCACGTGGCGCGCAGACCTCTCCTGCCGCCCGCTGCTCCCCTCAGCAGTGTACTTCGGTCCTTCTGCCTGCTCTGCTCCCCGCTCTGGCTCTGGTGAATTCTCTCACCCTCCCTCGCTTCTGACTGTACCCAGTGCGTGTATAAACAAAAACAAACAAATAAAGAAAGAAAGAAAGAAAGAAAACATGCCTCTATATAAAAAACAAAACAAACAAAAAAAAAAACTAGGCAAATGATTCCTTATCTATTTCTACCTTCTGGTGGTTTGACAGCAATCTCTAATATTCCTCATCTTATAAATGCTGGATCTTCTTTCTTCACATGACATTCTCCACATGCATTTTCTCATTGTCTTCCTTCTGTGTGTGTCCATCTTTATGTTCAAATTTCCTTTTTATTAAGAATATCAGTCATAGGGGCTGCCCTGTTGGCACAGGGGTTAAAGATAGCTCCATCAAGCTATGGCCAGCTACTGCAGCATGAGTTTGATCCCAGGCTGGCCAGGGAGAAACCCACATGGCACAGCAGACCTCTCCTGTCTCACCCACTGCTCCCCTCAGCAGTGTATTTCAGTCAGTCTGCCTGTTCTGTTCCCCACTCAGTCTCTGGTGAATCCTCTCACCCCCTGCATTTTGGCCTGTACCCCAGCTCTTGTATGCATAATAAATAAATCTTAAAAAAATAATATCAGTCATATTAAATTAGGGTACACCCTCATAGCCTATTCAATACTTGATTATGTCTGAAATAACCCTTTCCCAAATAGGGTCACATTCAGAGATACTTGGTATTAGAAACTTAACCTATTATTTCAAGAGAACACAAATCAAACCAAACATCTACTTACCTACAAGTTATTTTTTTTTTTCATTTTTAAAATGTAAATAATACTATCCACAGAATTATTGAGAAGAATGAAAAAAATAATAACTATGAAAAACCAACTAGTGCAGCAGCTGGTACATCATAAAATCATAAACACTTAACATTTCTCTTTTTCATTTGCATTTCTTATACATATTTTTATCTTCCCTGTGTTCACACAAAGCATGATACAATTTTCTTTCCAAATACAATGATATATTCAAAGAGGATATTTTCTTTCTGACTTGCTATTATTTTTGAGATCAGAAACTATTACAGTCAATTTTAGATACACAATAAATAACTTAGTTTTCTCTTTAAAGATAGATTTATTGATTAAATAGAAGAAATGAATCAATAGATGGATATACACACACACACACACTGACAAAAATAAAATGTTTTTTTTAAGATTTATTTATTTATACAAGAACTGGGGTACAGGCCAGATGCATGGGAGGGTGATTGGATTCACCAGAGACAGAGCAGGGAACAGAACATGCAGACTGACGAAATACAGTGCTGAGGGGAGCAGCAGGCGAGACAGGAGAGGTCTGCCTTGCCATGTGGGTTGCTCCCTGACTAGCCGAGAATTGAACTCGTGCTGCAGTGGCTGTGGACAGCTTCATAGGTTGGGTCTTAACCCCTTGCGCCACCAGGGAGGCCCTAATATATTTTTTTAATATTGATTTATTTATGCATACAGGAGCTGGGGTATAGGCCAGATGTGTGGGAGGGTGAGAGGATTCACCAGAGACAGAGTGGGGAGCAGAACAGGCAGATTGACTGAAATACACTGCTGAGGGGAGCAGCTGGCAAGACAGGAGAGGTCTGCTGCACCATGTGTAGCTCCCTAGCCGGAGATTGAACTCATGCTGCAGAGGCTGTGGACAGCTTCACAGTGCTGGGCTCAACAGCCTGTGCCACCAGGCAGGCCCAAAAATAAAATGTTTTTTAAAATAAAAAAAATAAAAAAATGTTAAGCTAGCATCAGAAATAATCTCTCTTCAATAAATGGTAGTGGAGAAACTGGACTGCTCAAGCAAAAGAATGAAACTAGACTACTATCTTGCACAATAAATAAAAATCAACTCAAATTGGATAAAAGAGTTGGATATAAGACCTGACACCATAACATATATAGAAGAGTACAGAGGCAAAACACTGCATGTAAACCTCGGAAACATCTTTGTGGCATCATTTCCATTAACAAAGGAAAACAAAGGAGACCATAAACATCTAGGAGTACATTAAAACGAAAAGATTCAGTACAGCAAAAAGAGACAGTAATCAAAACATAGAGACATTAGATGGAGTGGGGGAAATATTTGTAAAACATACAATGGATGAGGGACTGATATCAAATGTCTACAAAGAGTTCATACACCTCAATAAAAACAAAACAATCCAGTTCAAAATTTGGCAGATGAACTAAAAAGACACTTCTCCAAAAAAAGAAATGAAAATGATCAACAGGAATATGAAAAAATATTCAACATCACTATTATCAGGGAAATGCAAATCAAAACCAAATGAGATATCATGTCACACCAATGAGAGTGGCCTATATGGAAAAAAAAAAAAAAAGCAAAAAACTGGAAACAAAATATGTTGGCAAAGATGTGGAGAATAAACAACGCTCTTACACTCCTGTAGGAAATGAAAACTGGTCCAGCCACTATGGAAAGTTGTGTGGAGGATTCTTAAAACACTAAAAATGCATCTACCTTCAAGCCCAGTGATTCCACACCTACGAATCAGCTAAAGAACACAAAAACACTTATCAAAATGAAACCTGTACTCCTATGTTTATTGCAGCACTGTTTGTAATAGTGGAGATATGGAAAAAAAAAAAAAAAACTAAATACCCTCATACAGATGAATGGATCATAAAGTTGTGAGATATATATATATATATATATATATATATATATATATATATAATATATACACACACTATTATATATGATGGACTACTACTGAGAAATCAAGACAAACTCATGCCATTTGCAGTAACTGGATAGCATCTGGGTAGAGCTAGAAGGGATTATGCTAAGCAAAATAAGTCAGAAGGAAAAAGATAAATATTGTATAGTTTCACTTATCTATGGAAAATAGATAAACTAAACAAAAGGTCACAGAAAAGGCAAAACCTGGAATCTGATCATAGATCTGATGCACACAACAGGGGAAGTAGAGAGAGGTTTCCAAACAGGGGTGGGACAGCACAAGGGACTATGGTGATGGCTCCTATGATGGGGGGAAAACTACAGAGACTACACCTGAGGAGAGAGGCCAATTACTGCACAAAAATGAACAACAACATAAGGAAGCAAATAAATCTAAAGGAAAAAAAAAAAGAAATTAAGTTATTATCATCACCAGTAGTAAGACGTGTCAACATGTCTTGATAAAACACACTGAGAAGATGACAGTGTCATTTTCATGGTATTCTTGTCAAAAATGAACCAAAAACAAAACAAAATAATCAAAGGAATTATTCAGATTCCTTGATTAATTAGTTAATTCCTTAATTACTTAGATTCCTCAGATTGTGGGTTTTAGATCTTTTTTGCTACACTACAAACATTAATTTTTAAAATCCTAATGATATACACTGCAATTCCCCAGGGGTTTTCCATTCAGGCCATCTGCCAAGATTATTCACTGTTCTCTCTGGTAATTTTATCTTCAAAAACATCAGCATTCTCTCTGGGAGGGGCTCTGGGGGAAAATCTCATCAGTAAAGATACTATTATAATTCAGGCATCTATCGATCACAGTTATCTCATAATATTAAATTACAGAGATATAAGACTAATTTATATTTTCCAAAAAATATATTTATTTTATATTTACAAGAAAAACTAGTACATACAGTGATTTTTTTTTTTTTTTCACATTTTGAAAGGACAAGTTTATTAGGAAAGGGTGAAAGAGACCCCTGCACAAAGACAAATGAGCAGTCATGGAATGGGAATTTTTGTTGCTGTTTTGTAAAGACAAAAGGTTTGTGAAAAGAAATGTCTGCATAGTTACAACCAGGAAGGAGAGCCGCTAGAATTTAATACATGCATAATCTGAATGTGTATTAAATTAACTACACAGGAAATGCACTGATTTATAATCAAAGACTGCTTTATAATAATAATATGTGGTTTTAAACTTGGGCTTCAGGGGCCTTCCTGGTGGCACAAGGGATTAAGAGGTGGCAGTGTGAAGCTGTCCACAGTCACTGCAGCACGAGTTCAATCCCCAGCCAGGGAGGTGACCCAAATGGCACAGAAGACCTCTCCTGTCTCTCCACTGCCCTCTCAGCAGTGGATTTCAGTTAATCTGCCTGCTCTGCTCCCCACTGTGTCTCTGGTGAACCCTCTCACTCCCCACATCTCTGGCCTGTACCTCAGCTTTTATATGCATGAATAAATAAACCTTAAAAAATAAAAAATAAATAAATAAAGTTGGGTTTCATTTAGGTACACAAAGCAGTTATTCATAATACTAGAATAGTTTGATACAACCATTATTATCCTGAATATGTCTGATGTTATGGAAGGAAAAGTCCTCCCCTTTTCTATGTAAGAAGGTATAAACACTCTCAGGCTTAGATTTTTAGAAAAGTATGAAAAAAACATCTCTACTCCATATTTCTCTGTCTTAGTAAGTAAGGCAAAGAAGTTTGGTGAGGTGATTAAGTTTATCTGCCCTTTCAGCAATATGATTTTATTCTCATTCTAGAAAGACTTTAAGTTCACTGACATTTGAGTCTGATCCACTCATAAAGCTGATACTTCCCACTGCTACTTAATATACCAAAGAAGGGCTTCCCTTCTTCTCGGTTAAAGACAGTGCTATCAAGCTATCGCCAGCCTCTGCAGCAACCGTTCCATCCCGGCCCGCCAGGGAGCTACCCACATGGCGCAGCAGACCTCTCCTGTCTCACCCACTGCCCTCCTCAGCAGTGTCTTTGGTCCGCCTGCCTGTTCTGTTCCCCACTCTGTCTCTGGTGAATCCTTTCACCCTCCGCACCTCTGGTTTACACCTCAGTTCTTGTATGCATAGATAAATAGATCTTAAAAAAATAAATAAACCAAAGAAAACTGTAAAACCTTATTAGGAGGAAAACAAGTTATATATGGAGTCTGTTTCCTCTAAGAATTATTTTATGAATGTCTACTACATGTGCTATCAACTCTGGAGGGATTAATTATGAGCATCTATGTTTTGCAGAGAATGAAGGGAAGCAAGAAAGTAAGATGTAGTGTCTTCTTTAGATAAACTCATGAATGCGGAACTATACAAATGAGAGCGAGTTAAGAACCACATGCACTATGACATGCTGGTACCTATATAACAATCCACTCTTTTGCAAAAAAAAAAAAAAAAAAAAAAAAATCCATGGTGAAAACACTTTCACTCTGGTCAATTTCTATCTACCAACAGTTTTTGATTGTGGATCTCTGGGGAGAGATGCGCACAATGGACTCTTGAAAATTAGTGTCAACAAACTCCAACACAGCGATGCTTCAATTTCAATATCTAGACTGAATTACCATTTTGCCAGATATAATAGTAAAGAACTTGTGATTTTTTTAGCTCACAGAAAAAAGCCACATAAATTCAGTAAAAACTGGCCAAAATTACCATTTTAAGTACCTAAATCTGCATATTTGTCCTAGTACCATTAATGTCATTTTTAAAATCCAGTGGTGGATTTTAATGACCACTAGTCATTTTGTAACAAAATACATATTTGAATGCATTATATTTTACAGAATTTTTACTTTGCATTAGACACTGTGATATGGGTAGAGCATTCAGAAATGAACAGGATATAGTATTTGCCTTTGCAAGTCTAGAGAGGACCACTGAATAAGTAATTTCATGAGGAATGGAACCTATCACAAGATGGAGGGAAGTGCCTGTCTTGCATTTCAGAGAAGGGATGTTTAACTCAGTCAAGTTCGGGATAGCTTTCTGGAAAATGGTGCTGCCAGAGTCACTTTATAAAACATAGGTTCTGTTAGAGTCTTTCTAGTTTGACTACATATTGCTCCCATAATTGAAGTAATTTCTGAACACTTCACTTGAAGATGAAAAAGTCCATGATTTTGTGTATATTAGAATTGTTAAGTCAGATATAAATTCATTAATGGAATCTAAAGCCACTTGGTGGTGATGGTGACTTAGAGAGCCCTGACTGTAAGCCAATGTGCGAGGTAGTTTATAAGTTCCATATGTGATTGCATGTCTTTTTTGAGATAAACTTTGAGATTTGTGTAGACACTAGTTATTTTTAGTGTTTTTATATATATATATATATATGCACAACTTACATAAAATTGTATATCAATGTATTATGATAAATTAAATCACTACGTTATGATATAAAATGTACAGAATTATATTACTTATACTATGTTAAATAAGATTTAACAATCCTAATGTGTATGCATTTACATTAAAACTTCAAAGTAAATGAAAAAAAAAATCGACACACAAAAAAATGTTTCATGTGTAAGCTTGGCAATTAATTTCCGCCATATATTTTTTTTCCTTGTTAATAAAGTAAATGGTTTGGGATTGATAATAACAAAATAGAAGCTATCATTTGTTGTGTGATTTGAAATTTATTAGGCCCTTTCACATATATTAATTGAATCACTTGTTTTGCACAACAAACCTATAAAGTGAGTATCTGTATTTCCTATTTTTATTCAAGAAATTGGAGGTTGTAACCCTCATAAAATCCTAAAGAAGGGACACGTGGAATTTTGACCTAATTCTCCTGATTCTAATCTCTAGATCTCTTTTCAGCTTAATGTTCTTTGTTCTCAAAGGCAACTTGGAATATCCCCTTAATTGCTGTGACCGCAATATAGTAAGTCTGGGATACAAATGATGTATGCATGTACAGTGCTTGTGAATGAGTTCTGGAAATGACAGTGGATTTTACCATCACATTAACTTTGCAGTGATATTCCCATTGGACTAATTAAGAAGGAGGGCCATCTTCAACTTAACCTTTGAAAGTGAGCGTTTGTTTGATTGCACTCAACAGAGATCATCATAGCCGATGATATTTTATTTTCATCTCTTCTGAGAAGTTCATTTTAATGACTTAAATTTTTGAAGCCTCCTCTTCTAAATACATTTCAAACCTAGGATTCAGAAAGGCAACAGTTTCAAACTTGTTCCTCCATTTTTCTATGTAAATAGTCAAAATGAAGTTCATAAATGAGCAATGTTTTCCAACAACCCTAAAATTATGTAAACTGTCCACACTTTGGGAAGTGTTCTATACCCTTCTTGTTTCTTTACATTGTTAAATTCTCCTTATCTTTTATGATTTAGATAATCCTTTGAGTAGCTCGCAAAGTCCACTCCCCCCCCACCGCTTTAACTCTGTTAAGTCCTCATCTTATTATATATACTGTTATTCTTTTTCTCTCATAAAAGTACAGGCTACTTTATCACAGAGAAGAGTTTTTAATTAAATAATTTATTTCCTACACCTGCTACAATTTTGTTGTGATCTAATGTGTAGTAGTTTGGGGTCTATAGATAGCGGTCCACTTCAGAGCTGTGTGACTTTAGGAAAATTTCTTAATTTCTCTCAGCCTCAATCTTTCATCATAGATTATAAGGCATCTCATAGCAAAAGATTTTTGTGAGCATTAGCTGGTAATGGCCCATGCAAATTCCTTTTGGTACATTGGGGCATGTAGAGTTTTCAACAGATATTATTATAATACTTATATTATTATTATGATTATTATAGTTATTATTACTTTTGAACATGGTGAAATATTGATGAAGAATAAAGAAGTGCATTTATTTATTCAAAAATATTTATCATGCTTTTTTCTATGATAGGTACCTTTCTAAAACCTGGGAAAGCAATAGTGAGCACAGCAGAGTGAAATTCTAATGCTATAAAGTTTATCAATAAACTCTTTCTTTGTTTTTGCTTTTCATTGCTGGGATACTGTTTTAATAGTTGGTTTCCGGGCCTACCTGGTGGCAAAGAGTTAAGGACAGTGCTATCCAGCTATCTCCAGCCACTGCAGCACAAGTTCGATCCCTGATCAGGGAGCTACCCACATGATGCAGCAGTCCTCTCCTGTCTTCCCACTGCTCCCCTCAGCAGTGGATTTCAGTCAATCTACCTGTTCTGCTCCCCACACTCTCTGGTGAATCCTCTCATCCCTGCACCTCTGGCTTACACCCCAGTTCTTATCTGCATAAATAAATAAATCTTAAAAAAATAAAAAAATAGTTGGTTTTCTAGTTGTCTTTCTCAAATCTTTATCAGTTGGGACATATTGTGTAGATACAGTCTTTTTTATACAATTTTGTTCAGTGAGGTAACACTGATTTACAACATTCTATAGCATGGTTAAGAAATACAGGATTAGACATCGTCAGGTGTGTGTTAACATACCACACTCAACACCAATCCACATTCCTTTACCACAGTCCCTTGAGTCCCTTCACCCACTTTGCCTCTATGCCCAACTGCCCCCTTCGATAGCCTCAATTTTATTGTCAGGCTTCTAGGGTTTATTTTTGGTTTGTTTTGTCTGACTCTTTGTTTTACTGCTCCATATCCCAAATATGAGTGAAACTATCAAATAGTTGTCTATATTCTTCTGGCTTATTTGATAGCATAACCCCCATCAAGTCCATCCCATATTGCTGCAATTAACAAGAGTTCATGCATCTTATAGGTGAGAAGGATTCCATTTTCTATATACCCACAACATTTTCTAAATACATAGAAGAAAATACAGGCAAAACACTCCATGGCGATGGCCTCAGTGATGCAGCCGGGGACTCTATTCCTACAGCAATAAACAAAAGCAAATGTAAACAAATGAGATTACATCAAACAAAAAGCTTCTTCACAGCAACGGAAACTGCACTACATACATCTGACCAGGGACTAATGCCCAAGATTTACAAGGAACTCACACAACTTAAAGTAGAATGAAGGCAAAAAGCCCAGTCAATAAATAGGCCAAAGACCTAAATAGATACTTCTCCAAAGAAGTAATACAGGTGACCAATAGGCACATGAAATAATGCTTATCATCACCTAAATTTGCAAAACTGAAAATCAAACCACAATGAGATAATTCCTCATCCCTGTGAGAATGGGTCATATTAAAAGTTCAGATAGGGCCTCCCAGGTGGCGCAGCGGTAGGGCGCTGGGTTGCGAAGCTGCCCGCGGCCTCTGTGGCGCCAGTTCGATCCCCGGCTGCTCCCTGGCCACCGGAGGAGGGTCCCACATGGCGCACAGACCTCTCCTGCCACCCGCTGCTCCCCTCAGCAGTGTACTTCAGTCCTTCTGCCTGCTCTGCTCCCCACTCTGGCTCTGGTGAATTCTTTCACCCTCCCGCGCTTCTGACTGTACCCAGTGCATGTATAAACAAAACAAACAAACAAATAAATAAATAAATAAAATGCCTCTAAAAAAAAAAAAAAAAGTTCAGATATATGTGTTGGCAAAGATGGAGAAAAATGAATCTTTGTACATTGTTGGTGGACATATCAACTAGTACAACTCAAATGAAAAACAATAGGGAGGTTTTGGAAGTTATTAAAAATAGATTTACCACATGATCTAGCAGTTCCACTTCTAAGTTTCTACCCAAAGAATGCAAAAACACTAATTTGAAGGAATATATGAACTCTTATTTTTAGAATAGCACTATTCACAGCTGCCAACTTTTGGAAGCAACCTAAGTGTCAAACAATAGATGAGTTTAAGATGTATTATATACTTATAAACTGTCTATGAGAGGTGGGGTGGGGAATGGTAAGAGAGAGGTTGAATATGATATTAAGATAGACCTTTCATGTTTGTTGGCCAGGTAAGGACTATGTAGTTCATTGTGAGTGAGATGGAAGCTACACCAATATTTGTATTAGGAAAACACCATTAACTCATTATATTTCAATAGAGAATAAAATAAATAAGAAAGGGGTCAACTTTAGATATCTGATCAAGAGTCTACTAGTCACCTGATGCATGGCATTAATTGTTAAGACTTCACCACTCAAGGGCCTCCCCTGGTGGTGCAGGTAGTTGAGCGCCACACTATGAAGCTGTCCGCAGCCTCTGCAGGACTGGTTCGATCCCGGCCAGCGGGCGAGGGTTCCACATGGCGCAGCAGACCTCTCCTGTCTCGTCTGCTGCTCCCCTCAGCAGTGTATTTTGTCAGTCTGCCTGTTTTGTTTCCTGCTCTGTCTCTGGTGGATCCTCTCACACCTCCCGCATATCTGGCTTGTACCCCAGTTCTTGTATAAATGGATAAATCTTAAAAAAAAAAAAAACATAAATCTCAACTACTGATTCGTCATTGCTAACCAACGTCATCCCCTCTCGGAGATATTATTCTAGCTAAAAGCAAATGAGCCTTCAGTTTTCATCAACCTGCAATACCAAAACACAAATATAATATGCTATTACTTGGATTCTTTTTAAACACTGGAAGAAATGTGTATATTTCTAATGCTTCTTTGGTGGAATCTTGAAAGTATGTGGATAATAGGCTTGAAACTAAATGCTCATCAGTAAATATAAAGTGTGTTTTATGTAATATATCATGGATGTACATATTATATATGTGTGTATACATATATAATACTTTCAAATAAGACGACAGTCATATATGCCAGGGGTTATAACATAAATACTTTTTTTGGGGGGGAGGGTAGGACAATCATATGGAATAATGAAAGATCCTATATGGATCTTTATAGAAGGAATACTTTGTTTTCTAATCAAATAATATTTTAATTTTTATTGGTATATGATTATGCTGTTGAATCATGAATTCCATTGGAAGCAGAATTTATTGTGCATCTGCATCCAATTAGAAGATACAGAGCCTGTTATGATTATGTTTTGTCTGTTGACCTTTCAAAGCCTTTGTGGGGAAAGGGAAAGGCTCCCAATGTAGTTCATTCTCTGAGAGGGAAGATTGTGAGGAAAGGAAGAATGTGTAAAGAAAGTATCTCTGCGCACATGTTCCCAAATCCAGGGTACTATTTGTGAGTGGCCTGCCAGAGAGTAGAAGACTGACACTGTGAAACAAGTGGATAATTTATTGGAGTTTGAATCTTCCTCAGATCGGTTCCCCTGAAGGACTGTACTAGTGGTAATTGATTCTGAGTATGGGGCTCTTTCATCATCTCTCCAAAATACATTTGAAAAGGCATCTATTAGACAGCCATGGAATACCAGGTATTTAAATGAGCAAAGGACCAAAACACAGTCCTGTGTCAAGGAAACAAAGCTTAGAAGGGGGCAATGATGGAGGTGAGGCTAGGATGGAGAAGAAACACATTCAAATTCCACTATATTTCAATGTTTTCAGAAAATTTAAAAACAGGAAGGGGAGGGAAGGTATAAGCAAAGCTTGAGATCTGAAGACTGCTAACAATTTTAAGTATTTAGTCAACTATTGAAACACCCTTAAATCAATTTAATATGTAATAGTAGAAAGTAGAAATTGAATTGTGTTGGTCCTTTATGTTTGGCAAACATGAATTAAATTTTCTTAAAGATTTATTTATTTATTTAAATAAATAAACAGAGTGGGGAACAGAACAGGCAGAGCTACTGAAATACACTGCTGAGGGGAGCAGGAGGGAGACAGGAGTGGTCTGCCTTGGCATGTGGATAGCTCCCTGGCTGGGGATGCATCTTAACCCCTTGCACCACCAGGGAGGCCCCAACATGAATTAACTTTAAAACATCTCTTTAAGTTAGATGAAATAACTGGAATTGACAAGTAAATCAAAAGCATTCACAGCTACTGGCTTATAATTTTCAGTTACTTTACTCTTGTCTGGTGTCAGTGTATTTCTAGCATTTATACTGGGGTGTTTTGATGGAAGAGTCACATGGTACAGTTGAAGTAAGAATAGTTCTCAGGTGATTTTTTTTTTTTTAAAGATTGATTTATTTATTTATACAAGCACCGGGTACAGTCAGAAGCACGGGAGGGTGAGAGAATTCTACAGAGCCAGAGCGGGGAACACAACAGGCAGAGGGATGGAGGACGCTGCTGAGGGGAGCAGCGGGTGGCAGGAGAGGTCTGTCACACCTTGTGGGACCCTTGCCCGGCGGCCGGGGATTGAACCGGCGCTGCAGAGGCAGCTTCACAACCAGTGCACAACCGCTGTGCCACCGGGGAGGCCCCACTTTTCAGGTGATTTTACTGAGTTTAGGCATATTTTTTATTAATTCATTAGCTGTCCGAAAATTCTGTGTATATTTTTATATAAAGTGTTTTTTCAAGAGATATTTCTTATTACTTTCACTAGATAGTATTTCACCAGATGTTATTTTTACTAGATAGCTAGCTGGGTTACAAGTATTATTAAGAAATAATACTCAAGGGCCTCCCCGGTGGCGCAGCGGTTGAGCACTGGGTTGCGAAGCTGCCGGCAGCCTCTGCAGCGCCGGTTCGATCCCCGGCTGCTCCCCGGCCACCGGAGGAGGGTCCCACATGGCGCGCAGACCTCTCCTGCCGCCCGCTGCTCCCCTCAGCAGTGTACTTCAGTCCTTCTGCCTGCTCTGCTCCCCACTCTGGCTCTGGTGAATTCTCTCGCCCTCCCGCGCTTCTGACTGTACCCAGTGCATGTATAAACAAAACGAACAAACAAACAAATAAATAAATAAAACATGCCTCTATAAAAAAAAAAAAAGAAAGAAATAATGCTCAAAATCAAGTGAAGAAAAAAAAAGCGTATTTATTTAAAGTAAGCTTATTTAAAAGCACTGCATTATTTTTGTTTATTTTCATTTTACTTTATAAACACAGGCATTGCTATCATCTTATGAGAAGTAGATGTTGGTAAGTTTTTGAAAAATAAGTATATAAAAATAATAGGATATTCCCTGTCTAAAAATAATCACATTACAGTATAATTAATATAAAACATTATATATTCCTTTCTTGCCCATTCTCTGGTAATCTCTAATCTAGTTTTATCTTTATCAATACACCTATTCTAGATATCCCATATAGTAATAAGTAGAATAAGACAATTCTTGACTGAACTACCTTGCTTAATATGTAGTTTTCAAAGTTCATTCATATTGCAGCATAAAATAATATGTTTATGAACATCAGGGTGCAAATATCATTTTTGTTCTTTTTCAATGCTTTAGATCCTATACCTAGAGGTGAAATTTTGGGGTCATATGGTAACTATATTTTTTAGTTTTTTGTGGTAATTGTTTCCCATGGTGGCTGTACCATTTACATTCTGGTAAGTATAGTTTAGTTAAGCTTTTCCTTCAACTGAGATTGAGAGAGAGGGTAAACTACTTAAAAACTTGAGCCAATTATATATATATACACACATACACACACACATCAATTTCACAATTGTATATGTGTGTGTGTGTATGTGGGTGTGTCTAAGATTGTGAAATGGACAGAAATAAATATCCCTACAAATGTGGCTAATATAAGCAAGAGCATGAGAAACCAGCAGAGAGATTTAAGACCTATTTCAAGGGCCTCCTCAGTGGTGCAGTGGGTTGAGGCAGTGCTGTGAAGATGTCTGCAGCCTCTGCAGCACAAGTTCAATATCTGGCCAGGAAGCTACCTAATGGTGCAGCTGACCTCTCCTGTCTCACCCGCTGCTCCCCTCAGCAGTGTATTTCATCAGTCTGCCTGTTCTGTTCCCCACTCTGTCTCTGGTGAATCCTCTCACCCTCCTACGCATCTGTCCTGTACCCCGGTTCTTGTACAAATAAATGAATCTTTAAAAAAAGACCTATTTCAAGCAAGTACAGAGAACTTGAAATATATAAACACATAAATATATAGGCAAATAAATGTATTAACACATTAAAATGTTGAACTTTTTTTAATTATAGATTTAAATAAAAATCCTAAAATTCCATGCAACCTTATATCTAAGAAATAGTCTAGAATTCTTGGTCTTTGTCCTTTGTGATATTTAGGATATGGGGAGGGTAACAAAGTTAAATTGCTCTTGACTCTTAGAAATTAAATCTTCTATTTGAATGAGCTTTTATCCTAAATTAGGAGTAAACACTCATGTCATATTTGAAGCAAATGGTTTCTTTACAAATATCTATTTTTCCCTAGTCACTTATTGATTTTTCTGTCTTTAAAAATGATTAAAATTCAGCACACGGAGTCTAATAACAATAAAACTGAACTGGTCCCTACCGTGCACCACTAAGCTCCACACACAGGAATTTCAGTTGGCTGGATACTCTGGAGAGTCCTAAGAATGAAGATTCATATTTAACAAGACCTTTACCTGCACAGAAATGTTGTTGCATAGCTTATGTGGGTACCTGTATCTTTATCTATTTATCTATTCATTGTTTTCATGTATATTTCCTACTGGGGGAAAAAAAGCGATATTAAAACAATTAAAAATTATGTAGAGTATTTATCTCAAAGGTGAAGTTAGCCATTACTATTAAATACTTACTTTTTTTCTATTGTCTGATCAGTAGTGTGAATAGCTCATTCACATATTGACAGGATGTTAATCTAGGTACCGTTTTCGGAAAAGCATTGAGATTCAAGTCTTGGTATAACCCTGACTCTAACCAATAAGCTGTGTTATATTGAACTACCACATTTCTCTGGGATCTTTCCTATTTGTGAATTGAGTAGGGTAAAAAAGATTGTTGTTTTACACATTGTGTTATCTAGATGTTAAAATTAGATGTGAGGGTTGATAAGTTGATGGGCCTCTTTGCCCTTTCTATTTATCTCAAGCCCAGTGGTTTTACTTTTATCTGTCTTACAGTTTTAGAGACTGTTCTCAGTTTTGTTTGGAGAGATGAAAATTTTCCCCTATCAGAGGTAGTGATGGATAAGCTACAAATATCAATTATTAAGTAACAATATATTCTTTGTTTTAGTTTTTTTTTTTTTTTAGAGGCATGTTTTATTTATTTGTTTGTTTGTTTTCTTTATACATGCACTGGGTACAGTCAGAAGCACGGGAGGGTGAGAGAATTCACGAGAGCCAGAGCGGGGAGCAGAGCAGGCAGAAGGACAGAAGCACACTGCTGAGGGGAGCAGCGGGCGGCAGGAGAGTTCTGCACGCCATGTGGGACCCTCCTCCGGTGGCCGGGGAGAAGCCAGGGATCAAACTGGCGCTGCAGAGGCTGCGGGCAGCTTCGCAACCCAGTGCTCAACCGCTGCGCCACCGGGGAGGCCCAACAATATATTCTTTGTTATCCAAATATCAATTTCATATATGTTTTGCACATGTCTTCTTAGCTTCCTAAAAGGACCAAAATGAAGAGTGGTAGACAGCTTAAAAATTAAGTTTGTAGCATACAAATAACAAATTTATTTTTTAACAATTTTTTCTGGCTCATGATAGCACATTTAATTATGAATTTAGTATGTCCAAAATCGTAATTTTATATTTATATATTGACCATTTATTATCATCAAACAAGTTGATGTTTATTATTTTTTAAAGGATAGAATTATTCTAAAGAACTTCTTTATTCTCGTATGTTTTCTGTAGATACCTTTACTCTGAAAATTAAGTGTTGAGACTATGGACTTGGGTCCCTGAAATTAACACTATACGACTGGCATTTGCTCTTTATATTTCTGTTCTACATTTGTGTACACTGTCACATTTTTGTTAATAACAATAGTAACCATGATGATATTAATGAAAGCACATGTCTATAATACCAGGACCCTGATTATGTAATTAAAAAGAACTGAAAGACTTCTGCATAAGAAAAAAGCACACAAACACACTTCATTACTATTTTTTTCTTTACCTATATAGCTCAGGTTGATCTGTAGATAATTAATGATAAAATGTCAGATTTTGATTTTTTGAGAGATAATATATGTATTCTCCTTAGAATTAAAGCTATCCATATTGGTCTTAATATCTTAAATATTTTATGTAGCATTTCTGACAGATTGCAGTTAAAATGAGCACAGAAAATTTCAACCATAAGAAGAAAATCCTATTATCAAACAGCTCATATAAAAAAAAAAATACTTGCCAAAATGCCTTTCCTTGGCTGTGCATTTTACTATTCTAAGACACTGTGGAAACTTTTCCCATTGACCCCTTCAATCTGCATGTCAATTGATTGTCTTAGGGGAGTTGACAGGACCTTATGTGGGCTTATCACATGGGAATTGTGAATTAGAATGGTGACATGCTTTTATCCTCTGTCATTAATGTCTTGATATTTTTAATGATTATGGCCCCACATCTTCATTTTGCAGTAGATATTGCATATTATGTAACCAGTTTTTTGTCTTCTCTTAAATCATGTATTCTCAAGCATACTAACACCAGTTCTGACATACCAGTTCTGGCAATAATTCCTTCGTTGAGTGTCCAGTGAGAAAGTAGAGCTCAGAAGGAAGCACAGTGCTCCTGGTGTGGTCTGATCAATGAAACTACGGCCCATACGTCCTTTGTAAGTATCCCCTGCTTCCCTTCCCTCACCCCTCCAGGTCTGTTCTGTGCACTTTTCTAGCCTGCCCTGTGCCTAGGAAAGCTGACCCCTGCAGAGGGCAGCAATTGGGAATTCTTCTGCCTGTTTTCCAGATGGTAGGCTAGTAAGAGTCAGTAGCAGAGGGTACTATAGGAGAGAGAGCAGAGCAAGATTTCCTTCTTTCTCATGTCTAAAAAAACTTTTGTAATATACCAATGATAAGAAATGCTGAGAAATACATGTCTGGAATAAGCAACAGCCTCTTCACTCTGAAAAAAAAAAAAATCTTCCTTTGAACTATATGGGGGCAAATTCTATCAAGAATCTAAATGATAAACCCTACAGTATGCAGGTACCATGTGCCCATTGATACAACCTGTTTGCATATACTTTGGGAGATTTCTCTACAAGACCGAGTTAATTTACTTTGCATCACTCAGTTGCTCAATTGTTTGCATCTGTGTTAGCAATCACAATCTATATAGTGATGATCCTCAAATCTCTATCGTGAACAAATTGCTTCTAGAATTGTAGTGATTCAAACGATACAAATAAATAGTCACTATATGTCAGTCATCTTCCAAGTTCTGGGGAGATACTTGTGACCAAGCACATAAAACTCACTATCTTAATAGACTTTATATTTTTGTGGGGACTGACAAATAATAAACCAGATGCATCTTTGCAACTAAATGTTATGACTGGCATAATATAGAAGTATCATTCTGTCTGATGTATTGAGAACAGGTCTCCAAATCCAGAGGCAGAAGCAAGGAGAATTACAAGAATAATCCAAGTGAGAGTTCTTGGCAGCTTGAAACAAGTTAATGGCAGTGGGAGTGGTAAGGCCAGTTTTATGGTAAGCACATATCCTACTGATCCTAGTACACTGTTCCACTGAATCCCAAGGTAGACTACACTTCACTGGCTTAAACAAGGCATGATGAATGATGGTGAATATAAAATACATAATAGCACCCATCTCAAAAATGGCAAGAAAATGGGCCTCCCTGGTGGTGCAGCAGGTTGAGCGCAGCATTGTGAAGCTGTCCGCAGTTTCTGCAGTGCAGGTTCGAGTCCCAGCCAGCCAGGGAGATGCCCACATGGTGCAGCAGACATCTCCTGTCTCACCTGCTGCTCCCCTCAGCAGTGTATTTCCTCAGTCTGCCTGTTCTGTTCCCCGCTCTGTCTCTGGTGAATCCTCTCACCTCCCGCACATCTGGCCTGTACCCCAGTTCTTGTGTAAATAAATAAAAATCTTTTAAATTTTTTTAAAAAGACAAGAAAATACAAGGTTCCTTTTTCTTAACAATATAAATTTTTATATTTTCTTTCTTCAAACAATAAATAGGAGCATTAGCTTCCTAGGAAATAGACAAAATTAAAAGGAAAATGAAAACCTTTTATTTGCTCCCACTCAGCCTGCTGGTGCCTCTCAGAATACCAAGACACCAATTTTGGCTTCACAGGGTTATGTTCTATCTACATTAGGAAACCTCAACAACCCCTAAATGAGCACCCCTGAAACTAGCCTGGTCAACAGCTCCTCAGAAGTGGTGAGAAGCCCAAGTCACCAACTTGTAGGATCTTGCTACCCACTGAGGGCCCCCAGCTGCCACAGAAATTACATCCTACTCAGCCACATAGGACCATTTCTATATCAGGAAACTTTAGCAACCCTCTGCCCTCCTGGCCACCTGAAACAGGACCTGAGGGACCACTCCTGGCTAAATCAAGATCCCAATAACAGCCTCTCTTTTTAAAAAAGATTTATTTATACATACAAGAACCTGGGTACAGGCCAGATATGTGGGAGGGTGAGAGGATTCACCAGACACAGAACAGGGAACAGAATAGGCAGACTGATTGAAATCCATTGCTGAGGGGAGCAGCTGGCGAGACAGGGGGAGGTCTGCCATGCCATGTGGGACCCTCGCTGGCCAGCTGGGATCGAATCCATGCTGCAGAGGCTGTGGACAGCTTCACGGTGCTGCGCTCAACCTCCTGCACCACAAAGGAGGCCCCCCAATAACAGCTCCTTTTTTCAACATCACCCCGTCATACTAGCCACCAGCACAAAACTCAGAGGAGCTTTGGCGGGGGCTCAAGCACCAATCCAGATTCTAGAAAACACCAATAGCTGCATCAGTTATCAAGTAAACAGCTAGAATAGGGAGAAGGACTTATACACAGCAGCACAAACTCAAAACAAACAACGGAGAGAAAGGAAAACTCCAAAATGGTGAAGGAGGCACTCAAGGGAACAATACACAATAGAGAGAAAATCAAGCTCCAGAAACCAACAACACAATCACAGAAAATTTCTTATTCCTGTCAGAAAAAGAATTCAAAATTAACATAACTAAAAAGGTCAAAGAACTCAAACAACACAAACTAAACTCAGAAAAACAAATTGGAGATATATGAGAAGACACAGAAAACAAAATGAGTATTATGAGAAACATAAAAGATGAACAGAAGACAAGATTGAAACCTTAAATGAGAAAATAAAGGAGCTATAGAGTACAAAAAGACCAATAGAGATGGTAAAAATTTCTGAAAAATCCATGAAAATAGAATAGATAATGTGGAAGGATGAATCAATTTTCTCAAAGACACAGATACTAAAATAAATAACAAAGAAAAAGATAGGAAGGAAAAGGAGTGAAGAAACATTTCAAGAATTATCTGGCACTATGAAGAAAGGAAACATGGGTCAGAGAAATCACAGAAGGAGAAAAGAAAAGAAAGATGAAAAAATAGTCAAGACAAAAATTGAAGAAAACTTCCCAAACTTGAAGAAATTAAAATAGACATACAGAAACCTAGAAAGAGGCCAAACTATCAAAATGAATAGAAAATTACAGTAAGACCCATAGTAGTAGAGCTTCCAAGAGTCCAAGACAATGACAGAATAATGAAGCTAACAAAAAGAAGGCACATATAACCTATGAAGGAAAACCAATTAGGCTAACGTCACACTTCTCTAAAGAAACACTATAGACTATTAAACATTGGCATGACATATTAAAAAAATCCCAAAATTAAAATGCCAACCAAGAATATATTATCCTGAAAAGCTCACCTTCCTATATGAGGAGGAAATAAAGGACCTCCTCAGACAAACAAAATATTCAGAAATTCATTACAACTAAACCATCACTTCAAGAAATATCACTAGAAGTGTTAGAATCTAAACCAACAGAGGAATTAACATAAAGAACAGAATAAGATATTTACTAGAACAACAAAAGGTCAATAACAGATTTCCAAGTATCAATAATCACCCTAAATGTTAAGGGATTGTACCCAACAATAACAAGGTTATAGCAGAATAGCATGTTGGATTAGAAAACAGAATAGCATGTTGGATTAGAAAACAGAATACGATGTTTTGTTGCCTCCAGGAAACACCCCTAGTTCTAAAAATAAAAATAGATTGAAAGTAAAGAGTTGGAAAACAATTATATAAGCAAATGCCACTCCCCTCCCCCTAAGAAGGCAGGGACAGCTATACTCATATTAGACAAAATAGACTTTAAAATATGTGACAAGAGTTATAGATGGACATGATGATCAAGGGAACAATAAACCTAGAAGAATAAATGAGGGAGCACCAAAATTTTAGACAATTACTAAGCATTTCTAAAAACAGACCTTGGGGAAAATATAGTAGGATACTTAAAAATCCCACTCTCACAGTAAGATATATAAATGAGACAGAATGTAAACGAGGACACAATAGCCCTAAATAAAGCTCTAGACCAAGTGAGTCTAACAGACATCTATATGACACTTAAGTCCCCCCAAAAATGTGTGTTTATTTTTCTCAAATGCACATGGATCATTCTCCAGGATAGACCACATACTGGTCACAAAACAAATCACAAAAGCACATACAGTTATAAATCATAACAAATATCTTCTCAGACCATAAAGGTGTCAAACTAGAAATAAACTATGAAAATAAGGCAAGGAGATCCTTACAGTATGTGGAGATTGAACAACATACTACTAAAAGACCAATGGATGAATGGAGAACTCAAAAAAGATATTAAAAAGTAATGTGAGACAAATGATAATGAGGAAACAACCTTCCAGAATATATGGGACACAGTAAAATTAGTGTTTAGAAGAAAGTATATAGAAATACATATCTACATCAACAAACAAGAAAAAATAAAACTAAAACAGGGCCTCCCCGGTGGCGCAGCGGTTGAGCACTGGGTTGCCAAGATGCCCACAGCCTCTGCAGTGCCGGTTCTATCCCTGGCTGCTCCACGGCCACCAGAGGAGGGTCCCACAAGGTGTGACAGACCTCTCCGGCCGCCCGCTGCTCCCCTCAGCGTGTGCTTCGGTCCATCTGCCTGCTCTGTTCCCCGCTCTGGCTCTGGTGAATTCTCTCACCCTCCTGCACTTCTGACTGTACCCAGTGCATGTATAAACAAAACAAACAAACAAACAAATAAATAAATAAATAAAACATGCCTCTACAAAATAAATAAATAAATAGATAGATAGATAGATAGATAAATAAAACTAAAACAAAGAAACATCCTAATCTTCCATCCCGAGGAACTGGAAAAAGAACAACAACAAAAAGAAAAAACACTCTAACACCAGTAAAAGAAAGAAAATAATAAAAATTCAAGGAGAGATAAATGACATAGGAATTATAAAGACAACCCAAAATATCAATGAAACCAAAAGCTGAGTCTTTGAAAAATAAACAAGTGGCAAAACTCATACTAGGTTCACAAAGAGTAAGAAAACTCAAATAAATAGGATCATAAATGAAAGAGGGAAAATTAAAACACAGCAAAAATTCAGAGGATAGTTAGAGATTACTATGAACATCGGTATGCAAACAAGTTCACTATTCTAAATGATATAGACAAATCTTAGAATTATACAATCACCCAAAGATGAATAAATATAAAAAAAGAAAACTTAACCAAACTAATTACAAGCAGAAAAATTGAAACCGTAATCAAAACCCACACAAAAAACAAAAGCACAAGACCAGATGGTTTCATAAGCAATTTCTACCAAATGTTCAAAGATGAACTAATGTCTATCCTACAAAAAACTCTTTCAAAATATTGAGAAAGAAGGAATACCACCAAAAACATTTTATGAAGTCAACATTACACTAATGCAAAAAAAAACAAGCAAAGACAACACAAAAAGAGAAAACTATAAATTAACCTCCCTAATGAAAATAGATGTTAAAATCCTCAATAAAACCTTATCAAACAGAATCCAACAATGTATCAAAGGAATTATACATCATGACCAAGTGGGATTTCTTCCAAGGCACAAGGATGGTGCAACATCCAAAAAGCACATAATTCACTACATTAACAAAAAGAAAGAGGAAACCATCTGATCATATCAACAAGATCTGAGAAAGCATTTGATAAAGTTCAACAAACATGTATGAAGAAGGCATCAAGAATCTCCGGTTAAAAGGAACAAGTCTCAACATAATAAAACCTATATATGAAAAACCCAAAACTAACAACATTCTCAACAGTGAAAAATTGAGTCTTCCCACTAACATCTGGGACTTGACCGAGATCTCTACTCTCACTGATGCTTTTCAATATAATACTAGAAGTCCTGTCTAAAACAACAAGGACAGAGAAAAACAAAATGATTCCAAATGGAGAAAGAAGAAGTAAAACTGCTATTATTTGCAGATGTTATGATAATATATAAAGAGAACTCTAAAATAGTCATGGAAAACCTACTTTAAAAAATAAACCAGGGCCTCCACTGGTGGCGCAGCGGTTGAACACTGGGTTGCGAAGCTGCTCGCAGTCTCTGCAGCGCTGGTTCCATCCCCAGCTGCTCCACAGCCACCGGAGGAGGGTACCACATGGCGAGCAGACCTCTCCTGCCACCCGCTGCTCCCCTCAGCAGTGTATTTTGTCAGTCTGCCTGTTCTGTTCCCCACTCTGGCTCTGGTGAATTCTCTCACCTTCCCGAGCTTCTGACTGTACCCAGTGTTTGCATAAATAAACAAACAAACAAACAAACAAACAAATAAATAAATAAATAAAATTAAAAAAAAAAATCTCAATTACATTCTTAAAAGATAGAGCAAATATTGCTAAAATTCATACAAAATTCCAAAAAAAAAAATAAGCAATGGCATCACAATCCTAGACTTCAAACTATAAGATTGCCATAACAATAAAATCAGACATTCAGTACAATGGAATTAAATTGAAATCCAGAAATAAAACCTCACATTTATGTACAACCTATATGTTGTACATAAGGAACAAAAATTAGCAAAACTAATGTTGTGCTAAGGAGCAAAAAATATACAGTGGCATAAGGAAAGCCTCTTCAATAGGGGCCTCCCTGGTGGCGCAAGGAATTGAGCCCAGTGCTGTGAAGCTGTCTACAGCCTCTGCAGTGAGAGTTCGATCCCCTGGCCAGGGAGCTGCCCACATGGCGCAGCAGACCTCTCCTGTCTTGCCCACTGCTCCCCTCAGCAGTTTATATCAGGACATCTGCCTGCTCTGTCTCTGGTGAATCCTCTCACCACCCACACTTCTGGCCTGTACCCTGGTCCTTATATGCATAAATAAATAAATCTTAAAAAAAAAAAGAAACAATGAATGCTGGTGAGGATGTGGTATAAAGTAATACTCATAAATGTTAGTGGGAATCTAAACTCTAAACTATTCCAGCCACTATGGAGAGCTGTGTGAAGGTTTCTCTAAGCACTAAATTTGTATCTACCATAAAATCCAAAGATCCCACTCTTAGGAATCAACCCGATGAACACAAAAGCAGTAATTAAAAAGAAAACCTGTGTTTATTGCAGCATTATATAAAATAACTAAGATATGGAAACAAATGACTAGATCAAGAAGCTGTGGTATATATATATGGGCGATAGAATTATACTCAGTCATCAAGAAAATATAAATTCATGTCATTTTGGGCAGCATGGGTAGAATTGGAAGGGATGATGCTAATTGAAATAAGTCAAAGTAAAAAGATCAACATAAGATGGTATCACTTGTATGTGGAATATTGAGAAACCAAGCAAAGAGCTAAGGAAAAGACAAAACTTGCAAGCTGACAACAAATCTGAGGCATACAGCTGTGGAGAGGGTAGTATAGGTTAAAACAGGGGAGAGATGAGAATGAGAAAAAGGGGAGATGAATCATAGGTGTTATGGTGATAGGGGAGAAATCATAGGCACTTTAAAAATCAACAATGCTGTGAGAAAATAAATTAATTGAAAATCAGGAAGTAAAAAAAATATTATCTAAAATGAAATAAATTGAAATAAGAAGGTAATATTATTATTTTTACTGTGTGTCAATATCCAGGGAGATGTAAAACAATATTCCAGTAACCAAGGTTTTCCTAATAAGGATTGAATGACTTTTTAAATGTCAACTTTTTCACACAAAGAAAATGTTCAAATTTCCCAGAAGACAGAAAAGTCAAAAATTAAAACATCTAAAGCACATGAATGGTTACTCATATGTGTCCTTGGTAGAAAAATAAATCTTAATTTCTAATTATATAGAGAGCAAAAGAAATTAAGAACAAACAGACACATACAATTCCCTTCCCACTGTACTATTATTTCACAAGAAGTAAATACTGAATTTATACAAATTTAATTAGGAAATTTGCTATTTAAACTGATATTGTCCTAAGTTTCTCCTTAGGCTAATATCTATTTAAAACTAATAAAGACCCTGACAAAAGAATTTGACTTTATTACTATTCCTTTTTGTGTTTTTTAACTCTTTGTTTATCAACAGGTAAACACTGATATTATGACTTAGTAAAGTTAATCTATATCTGTCAACAAGATTTCAGAGATTCATTAAAAAGTTATATCACACATGATAACAAATTAAGTGTATTCATGAAAGACAACACCTGCAGTATGGCAGATTGCGAGGCTAGGATTACTTTCTCCCTTAGAGAAAAGGGTAATATTTTGTAAAGGAGAGACTCAGAACTTCCCTAAGAGAGTCTCAGAACTTTTATGTAGAAAATTTGAAGTAAAGTTGGTTGCTGTTGATGGGAAAGAATTGAAAACATTGAAGGTGAAGCATAACAGGGAGAATGGATACACCAACCTTAAGAAGCAGCTGGGGCTGGCAACCCAAGGAACTCCAGAGCATGGCGAATTTCCACGAAGGGACTTTCCAGCCAGGGAGTTCATTTAAGAGCAGGTGTGGATTCAAACTGAGACAACGGGAACTCATTGAAAACTACTGTGCAGGCGAGGAAACCGCTGCCTCCAGTCTCTCCCAGAACCATGAGTCTCCAGGTGAAGACAGAACTGATGCCATCACAGGCCCATTAGCAGACAGAAAGACTAATGAGTGGACTCACTAATCCCTGGAAAGTATCAACTGGGCAGGATATATCTGATATTAGTTTCAATGCACCTAACACAAGGGCAGCTATTAACAGAAAACATATTGACAAAAGCAATTATTGTCTGAGACCTCAATGCACCTATGACGTGAAGGGATAGATCATCCAGACAGAATATTTATAAAGAAATATAGGCCTAAAATGAAGTTTTAGAAAAGATGGATTTGATGGACATATACAGAGCTTTCCATCCCAAAGGAAATGAATCAATTTTCTTCTTAAGTGTATATGGAACATAACTCAATAATAGATTGCATACTGGGTCACAAAACATGCCTCAGGAAATATATGGAACTAGAAATTATATGAACCATCTTCACAGATCACAATAGCTAGTAATTAACCACAAAAAGAATCCATGAACAAAAAAAAATCATGTGGAGAATAAACAATATACTTCTGACCAATTCCTGGGTCAAAGAAGAAATTAAAAAAAAAAAAAAAAGAAACAACAACATTTGCAGACTAATGAAAATAGATACACAATCTACCAAACCTTTTGGGATAGGCTACATGGAAAGTTCATAGTAATACAGCCCCACATATAAACAGAAGAAAATTCTCAAATAAACTAACTCTGCAGTTGAAGAGATTAGAGAAAGGATAACAAATAAATCCCAAATTCACTAGAATGTAAGAATGTAAGAAACAATAAAAATTAGAGTAAAAGTAAATTTAATAGAGTGCAAAAAGACAGACCAAAATATCAGTGAAACAAAAAACTCATTATACAATACGAAACAAAGAAAAAGGACAAGCACTTAGCTAAGCTTACAAAGTAAAGAAGGGAAAAACGTCAAATAAATAGGATCACAAATTAAAGAGAAATCACAATATATGATTCAGAAATATATAGGATTATAATATTTGCTTAAATTGTTCTATGCAAACAAACTAAAGAGAGGAGAAGTGGACAACCATTAAAGAATGAATTAGGATGAAATAGACAGCTCAAACAATCCAATCTACAGAATGAGAAGATAACCACACATCACACATCTGACAAGGGGCTGATTTCCTGATTTCCAGAATATACAGTGTACTTATAGTCTGACATTAACAACAAGAAAAACAGGTAACCCAATCAAAAAAAAAAAAAAAAAAGGACGAAAGATCTAAATAGACTTTTTTTTTTTCTAAAGAAGACACGTGGACTGCAAACACATAACAAAATGTTCAACATGATTTATAAGGGGAATTCAAGTCAAAACCACAATGAAGTATTACCTCACTGTGGGAGGGGTCCATATCAAAAAGAATGAAAACAACAAAGATTGGTGAGAATGTGCAGAAAAAGGAACCTCTCATCCAATGTTGGTTGGAATGAAAGTTGGTACAGCGTCTATGGAAATCTCTATGGAAATTTCTTCAGAAAAATAAAAATAGTGGGCCTCCCCGGTGGCGCAGCGGTTGAGCGCTGGGTTGCGAAGCTGCCCGCGGCCTCTGCGGCGCCGGTTCGATCCCCGGCTGCTCCCCGGCCACCAGAGGAGGGTCCCACATGGCGTGCAGACCTCTCCTGCCGCCCGCTGCTCCCCTCAGCAGTGTACTTCGGTCCTTCTGCCTGCTCTGCTCCCCGCTCTGGCTCTGGTGAATTCTCTCACCCTCCCGCGCTTCTGACTGTACCCAGTGCATGTATAAACAAAACAAACAAACAAACCAGCAAACAAATAAATAAAGCATGCCTCTATAAAAAAAAAAAAAAAAAAAAAAAAATAAAAAAAAGAAAAAGAAAAATAGAAATCCCATATGATTTTTTAAAAATTTATTTTATTTATACAGGAACCAGGCCAAAGGTGTGGGTGTGAATGGATTCACCAGAGACAGAGTGGGGCACAGAACAGGCAGACTGACTGAAATACACTGCTGAGGGGAGCAGCAGGCGAGTCAGGAAAGGTCTGATGCGCCATGGGGGTAGCTCCCTGCCCGGTGGGGAATCCAACATGTACTGCAGAGGCTGTGGACAGCCTCGCAGCTCTGCGCTCAACCTGTTGTGTTACTGCCACCAGGGAGGCCCTGGAAATCCCATTTGATTAAACAATAAGTCTGTTAGGTTTTTACCCAAAATGTGAAAACTAATATGAAAAACATGTACTCCTATGTTTAAAGCACTACTGTTGAAAATAGCCAAGTGATGGAACCAATCTAAAGGCTCATCAATAGATGACTGGATAAAGTAATTTTGGAAAAAGTGCTCGATGGAATATTACACAGTCATTAAAAATAGTGTGTTTTGGGATTATGTAAATGGTGATAATGCTAAGTAAAATAAAAAGGAAAAGAAAGATAATGGATGGTTTCACTCATTGGTGAAACATAAATAATGGAAAAGTATACACAGAAATAATACAGCAGGAATAAATCTTAGAGTTAATGAAATAATTTAATGGTTACCAGAGGGAATGCCAGGGAAGGAAGGATAGCTTAGAGGAGAGAGGAAAAGAGGAACTGACATGGACTGTTTATCAGCAGGTGAGTAAAAATATGCATATCGGGAAGAGTAAAATTGTAATAACAAAACTAAAATTAAAAAAAGAGATTTGAGAAAGAAAAACAAATGCATTTAACATTTGCTAGTTCTATAAACATCTTTCAATTATAAATAATAATCTGGATAATATTGCTCTTTCATATTTTAGTGATATCTCAGTGTTATTTTGATTTGTATTTCTGTAATAACAAGAGGTGATGAATAACTTTCCATGTGCCTTTTAGTCATCTTGCATGTATTCTTTGAAGAAATGTCTATTTAGATTTTCTGATTAATTTTCAATCAACTGTTTGCTTTTTTGTTGTTGAATTTTATGAGTTCTTTATATTTTTTGGATATTAACCCCTTAAGATGCTCAAAATGTCTAAAAAATGAAAACATACATTCTCAGCGCATCTGAACTAAATCAGTATATACTCATATATACATACGTGTATATAAGTGATATATGCATTATTCTCATCATTTCTGTCATATTTCAGCACATCAATGATCTTTTATTACCTGAGTTTTTCTTAACATAATGGTATCGTTTCAGATAAAATATCAAACAAATAAATTTGTTAAATACAGAAAAAAAAAAAAACAATCATTTCTCTAAATTTTGCTGGTATCTATGTTTCTCAAATCCAAAGAAAACAGGGCATGCAAAAAAAGTGGCTGTGTTTACTCAGAAAATGGGAGATTTTATTCAAAGTAAAATAAACACAGCTTCGACTGCTTGACTCTTATATATGTCATCACATCATATTCTTAGTTCCTTGAAGGTAGATCGGCACAATTGTATCAAAGTAGAGCACAGATGTGTCACTACTTTAAAGAAAAAAAGAAATATGTTTTCTGAAAATAATTAAGACTTTAAAAACAATTCTCCAAAGACGTTAAAATAAAGTCATAAAGTAAGAATTATAAATAAGCACCATGTTTTATTTGCCAAGAAATAAGTTTCAAGTATATATTCTGAAGGATACTGTGATACTGAGCTCTGATTATACTGCAAAGGTAAGATTGATTTCACTTGAAGGAATATGACTCAAAATATGAGAAGTGCCATTATAAAAATAATTATACAACTACAACATTAAAACTAAACCAAAAATAGATAAAGCAACAGTATATTATGAAACAAACAAACAAAATTCTAATTAGGAAGATGAAGGAAGCTCAGAAAGCAAAAGACAGATATGTGATCTCACTCTTCTGTGAAACATAAATAACCGAAAAACAAAACAAAACCAAAAATCACAGGCATAATATGACAGAAATAAAACTTGAACTTAATGAAAGAATTTATTGGTTACTAGAGGGAATGTCGGGGGAGGGGAGTGGGGGTGAGGAAGGGAGAAACACAGAAGTAAAGAAGAAATCTAGCGCAAGCTTGGGAAACCGAGTTAAGGAAAGCGCATCAGTGAAGAAAAAGATGTTTAACTATTTTTGTGCATTTGTGGATTAAATGTCCTTCTGTATTACTATGATGTTGTTATTTGCATGTAAATAAAAAGAACACTTCAATGGTTTTGAGACCTTTTCATGATTCACATTGAATTAAAATGATAATGCTATTTAAATCTCCCCTTCTGTCTCCAGATACATGCCAAATTATGTATACCATGAAAGCACACTACATAATCAATCTACTAAGATGCCCTAATACATAAATCTACTGACTAGGAGAGGGAGTAGTAATTCAGTGCCTTCACAAATAAATTTACCTGATCTGCTTTAAGGTCCTTCACCCTCACCAAAAATTGAAAAACATGAAAATATCAGTGTCAGAAAGGATGTAGAGAAATAAGAATCATGAATTACTAGTGAAGAAAAAGAAGCTATGTCACACTATTGGTGGGAATGCACACTGTACCCCTGTGGAAAACAACATGGAGATTTCTCAAAACATTCAAAATAGATCTACCATGTGAACCTATAGTTCTATTTCTAGGAATTTACCTAAACAATGCAAAAGCATTTATTTGAGAGTGCATCCATACTCCTATGTTTATTACAGCACTACTTAGAGTCATCAATCTAAGGAGACAACATAAGTACCCAGAGGTGGATGAGTGGATTAGGAAGATGTGGTATATAATCATAATGGAATATTACTCAGATATAAAATGAGAGAAACTCCCGCCGTTTGCAAAAACATGGGTGGAACTGGAGGAGAAGATGCTAGGTGAATTAAGTCAAAAGGAGAAAGACAAATACCAGATGGTATTACTTATAAGTGGGATATAGAGAAACAGAACAAAAGGTCACATAAAATAAAACCAATAAGGGGGTGATCCTATACCTCTAAATCAAACACAATGTCATAAACCATTGCGCCTCCATGAAAAAAAAGAAAAAAATATAGATAAATAACAGGAGACTTGAGTTAGCACATAACACGGTGGCAGATGTAGAATCATGGTAAATGCAAGATCATATTCCTAGTATACCCATGCTCCATGTCATGATTTAATACTAGAAAAATATCATCATCAATAAAATAAATTAATGATTTATTCATTTGTTTGTTTATATATTTGTTCATTTATTTTTAAAGATTTGTTTATGCATACAAGAGCTGGGGTGTAGGCCAAAGGTGTGGAGGGTGAGAGGATTCACCAGAGACAGAGTGGGGAGCAGAATAGGCAGATCCACTGAAATACACTGCTGAGGGGAGCAGCAGAGGAGTCAGGAGAGGTCTGCTGCACCATGTGGTTAGCTCCCTGGCCGGAGATTGAACTTGTGCTGCAGTGGCTGCAAATAGCCTCACAGGTTGTGTCCCAACCCCTTGCACCACCCAGCGAGGCTTGATTTAATTTGAATTTTCTTGGCTTTAATTTAAATTCATTTGAACATTTACCATTGTTTTATAATTAAATACACATTGTAAATATTTAATTCAAAATGTAATGATTTCATATTTTTAATGTTATGTTTCCATCAGTTGTAAGATACTACATGTTTTTCTTTTTTATTATTAAAGTAGTTGAAAATTGGGCCTCCCTGGTGGCTCGGGAGGTTGAGCACTGTGCTGTGAAGCTGCCCGCAGCCTCTGCAGCGCTGGTTTGATCCGGGCCTGCCGGCAAGGGTCCGGCACGGCACAGCAGACTTCTCCTGCCACGCCCACTGCACCCCTCAGCAGTATACTTCGTCAGTCTGCCTGTTCTGTTCCCCGCACTGTCTATAGTGAATCCTCTCACCCTTCCACGCATCTGGCCTGTACCCCGGTTCTTGTATAAATAAATAAATAAATATTTAATAAAATAAAAGAAAATAGTTGAAAATTAAGTCTGAAAACCTTTGGCCTACAGAAAAAAATAAAAAAAAAGACACCAAAATAGAAGATGGTTTGCCAAATTCTATTTAAATTCTGCTGAAGAAAATAAAAAGGACAAATCAATATCTATCAGTTGCCTATTATGGGTATATTACGTGTCAAAGATGGTTAACTTCTGTTGTGGTTGACAGCTGTGCTTAATTCTAAACCAATTCTATAAAACTACAAATAGCATTTAATATCTTCAAATGACACAATAATAAATTGGGAGTTAAAATTATTATGTTATTGCATGGTTCCAGCCTAGGCAATGGTAGTGCTGAGATTCATACTCTGATTTTATTTACCAAAACTTCATGTTCTGTTCCAAAGTACTGTGTTGGCTGGAAGGGATCATGCTCAGCGAAATAAGCCAGAAAGAAAAAGAAAAATACCGGATGGTCTCACTCATAGCAGGAATTCAGAAAACCTAAATAAGGGACCAGGAAAAAGACTAATTATAATAAAGTAAAAATCAAAATCAACAAGCAACTATAAACCAGAGATGCACTGCAGGAGGGCTGAGGAGGGAGTGGGATCAAAGCAAACATGGTGGGAATTGTATGGGGACTATAACCAAGATGAATATGCATACATTGTGCAAAAATGAAAAATGATGTAAGAATTCTATAAAATAAAATATAAAAATATAAAAAAAACAAAAATAAAATCAATGGAAAATATGGCATGGGTAAATAAAATTTTGAAGACAGCAGTGGCATGTGTGATGATAAGAAACAACATGGATTTTGGATTTTTTTTAAAATTATCACTCATCCAATCTTTGTACTAAATTCCTTTGTACTAACTTGCAAGTAAGGAAATGAGACAGAATAATATGTTCCAAAGATGAAAATTATCAACCATGCTTGTCTGCCTTCAAAGTAGCACACTGGTTTTATTGAGCCAGCAGAACTCCAAGTAAATTAAAAGACATCCTACAAGCTATCAATGTGGCTTGGTGTTAGGCTTGTCCCATTACCAAAGTATCTGGGGAGATCCCCTCTTGAACAATGCAGAACCCACAACAAGATGGTTACCATTTTGAATTTCATTCTTCAATGAATTTAATGGAAAGGGAGTTATTCTTGTCATAAACATCTGAGGAAATAGAAATTCTATAGAATGAATAACATTTATATATAAATTATACAATTATTGTCATATATTCATATATACTAAAGACTTAATATGTAAATTATACATTATTATTACTTTTTATTTAAATATTTTATTTTATATAATTCTTACATCTTTTTTCATCTTTGCACAATGTATGCATTTTTATTTTGGTTATATTCCCCATACAATTGCACCCCCCCTTATTTTGACTCTAGTCCTTCCTTTCCCCACCATTCCCTCCCCGCCCCCACATAGTGTGTCTCTGATTTATAGTTGCTTGTTGATTTTGATTTTTACTTTGTATTGATTAGTCTTTTTCCTGGTCTCTTATTTAGGTTTTCTAAATTCCTGCTATGAGTAAGACCAGCTGGTATTTTTCTTTTTCTTTCTGACTTATTTCGCTGAGCATGATCCCTTCTAGCTCCATCCATGTTGCTGCAAACTGCATGTGTTTATCTTTTTTGAATGCTGAGTAATATTCCATTGTGTATGTGCACCACATCTTCTTGATCCAGTCATCTATTTTTGGGCATTTGGGTTGCTTCCATAGCTTAGCAATTGAAAATAGTGCTGCTATAAACATAGGGGTGCAGGTGCCCTTTGGAATTAATGTTTCTGTGTCATTTGGGTAAATATCTAGGAGTGGAATTGCTGGATCATATGGAAGCTCTGTGTTTAATAGTTCAAGAAATCTCCACACTGCTCTCCAAAGTGGTTGGACCAGTTTGCAATCCCACCAGCAGTGCAAGAGAGTGCCTTTTTCTCCACAACCTCGCCAACATTTGTTGTTGCTAGTTTTTTTAAATATGTGCCATTCTCACTGGTGTGAGATGGTATCTCATTCTAGTTTTGATTTGCATTTCCCTGATTACAAGTGATGTTGAACATTTTTTCATATGTCTGTTGGCCATTTGCATTTCTTCTTCAGAGAAATTTCTTTTTAGCTCTTCTGCCTATTTTTTGACTGGATTATTTTCTTTGTTTTTGTTGAGTCTCATCAGCTCTTTGTAAATTTTTGTGATCAGTCCTTTATCATTAGTGTTGTGTGCAAAATTTTCTCCCAGTCGGTGGGGTTTCTCTTTGTTTTGGTTATTGTCTCTTTTGCTGTGCAGAAGCTCTTCAGATTGATGTAGTCCCAGCTGTTGATCTTTGCCTTCACAATCACTGCTTTGAGTGATGTGTCTATAAAGACGTCTTTGAGGTGCATATCATATAGTGTTTCACCTATATTTTCTTCCATGTAAATAATACATTATTATTAACATATTTCATGTGTTAATTTCTATTAACTCTAAAAATAGTTTGAAAATATATATTCTGATTTTTCTCAAGACAGTGTATTTTTAGGGTAGGAATAATTAAAGTAAAACTAGGAGAAGGGCGGAGCAACATGGCGGCGAGGAGACGCTGTGAGTAAGATCTCCCATTAAAAAAAGTTAATAGGGAGGAAAAGCGGCAGGTCCCAGTGAGAACTGGGACACAGAAGACAAACGGACGACTCCAGCAAACTACCCGAAGAAGAAAGTTGCCAAAACAGAGGACTAGAAGGGAGGAAAGCACAGAACACTGCTCCCCTCCCCCACCCACAGAGTCCGCACTCTGGACCAACAGAGAGGAGGAAAACAACAAACTAAAATGACCAACAAGAACAAACTATGCAGCAAGCGGGACTGTGAGTGGAAAAGAACTATTGCAGCCACCACACCCCGTGAACGGGAGCTGTGGAGAACCCTGCAGGATTCGGCGCGGTGGTGAGCGAACGGCTCCAGGCTCCATTAGAGAACAAAGAGACTCTGGAGGAGACCTGAACACAGCCCTGGGCCGGCCGGTAAGCTTGCGCGGAAAAGCGGCACGCTTGGAGCGCTTGAAAAGCAAGCGTGGATCGGGATCACGGCTGCCCAGGTCCCCGTGCCTGAGACCTAGGCTTGCGGGGAGATGCGCGGGGGCCCTCACTGAGGTGAAAGTCCCTCACTGAGTAATCAGAAACCAGGCGCCCAGACACGGGAGCGGGGTTCAAAAGGCGCCATTGCTGCAGCCACTGAACTGGGCTACAGCCCGCGTCCTGGACCTGAGGGCTTTGGAACTGAGACCCGGGGCACAAAATTCGGAGCGTGGGTCCTCCACATCGGTGGGGCACAAGGCAGACACAGCACCCCAAAGCCGTTGAGGTTTTCCCTACAATTCCCGCTCTGTTCCCTGTCCCACCTGGTGAAGAAAAACAGCCCCCCATGGACTAGGAGAGATCTCTGGCACCACCTAGCGACCAGAAAAAAAAGTCACTAACACCCAGGGACCTTTCTTGAAAGCTGCAGAAGGGTCCTGAAGGAACCCCTGGCCAGCTGGGAAGTTAGCCCACCCCAGGCCCCTTCAGACCAGCAGTCTGAGCCCACAGGGGGAGCGGGCACCCACAGCTGGGGCAGACCGGGCGCGCAGAAGAGTGTGCCTGAGAAAAAACGCACAGGGAGTGCGTCCCGCATCACCATTTTAGAACAGGGATATTTCTTCAGGAAAGACTGCATGCAGAAGGCTCCCACAGGAGACAGAGGTGAGCGGGGAAGCTCTCCCATGCCAGGCCACTTCTGACTTGCAGTCCAAACCCAGAGGGGGAGCGGGAACCCACCGCCGGGGCAGACCAAGCGCACAGGGGTGTGTGTCCCCACATTGGCATCTTAGAACAGGGACCTTTCTTCAGTAAAGACTGCTTGAAACAGAAAGATGGCTCCTGGAGGAGCCAGAGGGGAGCAGAGAAGCTCACCCAAGATGCCTGCCAGTCCCAGCAACACAGTGTCCCAATGTATACGACAAATTAGAAAACAGACAGTAGGGGGTAGAAGAGCCACACGCAACCTAACAACTCCTCAGGAAAAAAGCACACCACGAAAAGAAAACCATCCCCCAGATTGCAACGACAGTAACTTGGAAGAACTTCTGAGCCTTCCAGAAAGAGAATTTAAAATTGCCATGATTAAAAAAATGACAGAACTCATAAAGGAAAACAATGATCAGAAGAAGGAAATTGAGTCCCTAAAGAGGGAAGTAAAAGAAACGCAGGAGATCAAAGAATTAATGGAAGAACTAATGAACTCTGGGAAAAGCAATGAAAGCAGAATAGATGAAATGGAAGAACGAATGAGTACTCTAGAAGACACAGAAATAAAAAGAGCCAAAACAGAAAAGGAAAGAGAAGTACGAAGGAAAAAGAATGAAGAAAGAGTTCGGGAACTATCTGACTCCATGAGGAGAGGAAATATAAGAATTATAGGAATTCCAGCAGGAGAGGAGAGAGATGTAGGAACAGAGAAAATATTCCAGGAGATAATTGAAGAGAACTTCCCAAATGTGAAGAAGGAGCTGAAAATTGATATACAAGAAGCAAGAAGAACACCAAACTTCCACGATGAAAGGAAAAATACAGCAAGACACATAATAGTAAAGCTCCCAAGAATCCAGGACAAGGAAAAAATAATGAAGCTGACAAGAGGGAAGAAACAGATAACATTCAAAGGAAAACCAATCAGGATGACATCAGATTCTCCAAAGAAACACTACGGGCAAGGAGAGAGTGGAGGGACATAGTCAACAGACTCCAAGGAAACAGATGCCAACCAAGAATACTCTATCCCGCAAAGCTCTCCTTCCTCTATGAAGAAAGAATAAGGACCTTCCCAGACAAACAGAAACTCTGGAATTTCATTACGACTAAACCCCCACTCCAAAAAATACTACAAGGAACCCTAAAGCTAGAACCTCAGAGGGATGAATAACAATGAAAGAAGGCCAAAAAAAAAGTTATTAAAAGAATAAATAAATAAAATCAAAGGAAAGACAGACACAATAGCAAATACAGATGCTAACATATCAATATTAACTCTAAATGTAAATGGACTAAACTCTTCAATAAAAAGACACAGAGTTGCAGCCTGGATTAAGAAACAAAACCCAACCTTTTGCTGTCTCCAGGAAACACATTTAGCTACAAAAGATAAAAATAGACTCAAAGTTAAAGGATGGAAAACAATCTTACAAGCAAATGGACCAAAAAAGAAAGCAGGAACAGCTATAATTATATCAGATAAAACAGACTTCAAACTCAAAAAAATACAAAGAGACCCCAACGGTCACTACATTATGATCAAGGGGACAATACTTCAAGAAGAAATAACACTCATTAACATATACTCACCAAATGAAGGAGCACCAAAATATATCAGACAACTGTTGTCCTCTCTGAAAACAGACATCAGAGAAAACACATACGTAGTGGGAGACTTCAACACACCATTATCAACAATGGATAGATCAACAAGACAAAAAATAAGTAAAGAAACTAAAGCTCTAAATAAGGACCTAGAGCATTTGGGCTTAACAGACATCTATTGAACACTAAACCCCCAAAAAACGGAGTACACATTTTTCTCAAGCGCACACGGATCATTCTCCAGGATCGATCACATACTGGGGCACAAGACAAATATCAACAGATACACCAAGACTGAAATCATACCAACCATCTTTTCTGACCATGAAGGCATCAAACTAGAAATAAACCATAAAAGAAGGCCAGGAACTCTCCTACCTCATGGATATTAAAAACTACACTACTGGAAGACCACTGGACTAACGAGGAGAACAAAGAAGAAATTAAAAAATTCTTTGATTTGAACGACAAGGAGGACACCAATATCCTAAATGTATGGGATGCAGCAAAAGCAATAATAAGAGGAAAATATATAGCCATAGAGGCCCACATCAAGAAACAAGAAATAACTCAAAGAAACAACTTAATCTTGAAGCTCAAAGATCTAGAAAAAGAACAACAAAAAAATCCCAAAACCAGTAAGAAGAAAAGAAATAATAAAAACCAAAGCAGAAATAAATGAAATTGAAACTAAAAAAACAATCCAAAAGATCAATGAAACCAAGAGCTGGTTCTTTGAAAAAATCAATAAAATAGACAAACCCCTAGCCAGGCTCACAAAGGAAAAAAGGGAGAAAGCACAAATAAACAGGATCATAAATGAAAGAGGAGAAATCACTACGGACACAGCAGAAATCAAAAGAATAATCAGTAACTACTATGAACAGTTATATGGAAACAAGTTCAACAATCTAGAGGAGATGGACAAATTCCTACAACTCTACAATCACCCAAAGCTAGATAAAGAAGAAATAGAACACCTAAACAGATCAATTACAAGCAGCAAAATTGAAATGGTAATCAAAAACTTCCCCAAAAACAAAAGCCCAGGACCTGATGGATTTACAAATGAATTCTACCAAACATTCAGAGACGAATTAGTGCCGGTCCTTCACAAACTCTTCCAAAAAATTGAGAAGGAAGGGACAATACCAAACATATAATTCTATGAAGCCAACATTACACTAATACCAAAACCGAACAAGGACAACACGAAAAAGGAAAACTACAGGCCAATCTCCCTAATGAACACTGATGCAAAAATCCTCAATAAAATTTTAGCTATCAGAATCCAACAACGTATCCATAAGATAATTCACCATGACCAACTAGGATTCATTCCAGGGACACAAGGATGGTTTAACATTCGAAAATCAATCAACGTTATCCAACACATTAACAAAAAGAAATATAAAACCATATGATAATATCAATAGATGCTGAGAAAGCTTTCGACAAAGTGCAACATCCATTCATGATAAAAGCCCTTGAAATTCTTGGGATACAAGGAACGTACCTCAACATCATAAAGGCCATCTATGACAAGCCAACAGCCAGTATCATTCTCAATGGTGAAGAGCTCAAAAGCAATTCCATTAAGATCTGGAACAAGACAAGGATGTCCACTCTCACCACCGCTTTTCAATATAATACTGGAAGTCCTAGCCAGAGCAATAAGACAAGAGAAAGACACACAAGGAATCCAAATAGGAAAAGAAGAAGTCAAACTATCACTATTTGCAGATGATATGATAATGTACATAGAGAACCCCAAAAACTCCACAGAAAAACTAATTCAACTCATCAATCAGTTCAGTAAAGTGGCAGGATACAAAATCAACATGCAAAAGTCAGTAGCCTTCCTATACACTAACAATAAATCTGAAGAAGAAGAAATCAAAAAAACCATCCCTTTTATTATTGAAACAAAAAAAATCAAATATTTGGAAATAAATCTAACAAAAGAGGTAAAGGACCTATACAAAGAAAACAACAAAGAAAATAATCCAGTCAAAAAATGGGCAGAAGAGCTAAAAAGAAACTTCTCTGAAGAGGAAATGCGAATGGCCAACAGGCATATGAAAAAATGTTCAACATCACTTGCAATTAGGGAAATGCTAATCAAAACTACCATGAGATACCATCTTACACCAGTAAGAATGGCACATATTAAAAAAACTAACAACAACAAATGTTGGCGAGGTTGTGGAGGAAAAGGAACTCTTCTGCACTGTTGGTAGGAGTTCAGACTGGTCCAACCACTATGGAGAGCTGTGTGGAGATTTCTGGACCTACTAAACATAGAGCTTCCATATGATCCAGCAATTCCACTCCTAGGTATTTACCCAAAGGACACAGAAACATCAATTCCAAAGAACACCTGCACCCCTATGTTTATAGCAGCACTATTTACAATAGCTAAGCTTTGGAAACAGCCCAAATGCCCAAAAATAGATGACTGGATCAAGAAGATGTGGTGTATATATACCATGGAATATTACTCAGCATTCAAAAAAGATAAACACATGCAATTTGCAGCAACATGGATGGCGCTGGAAGGGATCATGCTCAGTGAAATAAGCCAAAAAGAAAAAGAAAATTACCGGATGGTCTCACTCATAGCAGGAATCTAGAAAACTTAAATAAGGGACCAGGAAAATGAATAACTATAAGAAAGTGAAAATCAAAATCAACAAAAAACTATGAACCAGAGACACTTTTTGGGGGGTGGGGCGGGAGGGGAGGGATTGGGGTCAGAATGGGGGGGTTGCAATTGTATGGGGAATATAAAAATAAAATGTATTATAAAAAAATAAATAAAGTAAAACTAAATAATACCAATAATGCTGAATCCCTTTTGGTAATATTTAGATGACATAAAGATTATATCTATTTGATGTTTTGTCATTTCATTTTCTACAAAGTAGATTATTGACAGTCAAGATAAATTTTGGCTATTAATGGAGACATGTATCAAGACTACAAACAGTTGTGGAAAAAAGTGTCAGAAGGATAAGTATTCAAATCAAATCTTAGTTATCTAGTAACCATGTGACTTGATCAAATTATTTAAAATTTGCTGCAATATCTGTAAAAACAAAGATATAGAAACAAACTACTTGCCATGGACTGATGATTGGATAAAGAAGATGTGGTATGTGTATATATATATATATATATATATATATATATATATATATAGTACACAATAGAATACCATTGCTATTTAAAAAAATAATGTAATTCTGCCATTGGAGACAACATGAATTATCCTTTAGGTATTTGTGCTAAGTGAAATAAACGAGAAAGAAAAAGAAAAAAATACTGTAAAATACACATATGTATTTCACTCACATGAGGAATATTTTTTAAAAAAGCAAACAAACAAGACAGAATATAGAAACAAATTCTTACATTCTGACAACAGTTTGCTAGGTAGGAAGGGAGTGGTAGTAGGGGTGGAATGAGTAGATGTGATTGATGGAATGGTGCTGGATGGAAATTAGACCTGTTTTGGAGAGTATGAGTTGGTATGCACATGTGTCAAGGTGTGAGGTTGTACTCCTGGAACTTACACAGTGTTGTAAATCAATGTTACCTCAATAAAAATAAATAAGTAAATGAATAAATAATTCACTATGATTTAAACTCCTCATCTGCATGATCTCTGTAGTGTGATTGTAAAGATTAGAAACACATGTAAAGTGGCAAGAAGTTAAACACAGTGACCATTATAATTAATCAGGAGACCACTGTTTGACACTTCGGTCAAACTTAACAAAAGATGTGTTGAATGAAACGGAGGCTTGACTATTATTTTTTAACTTTTTTTTAAAGATTTATTTATTTATACAAGAACTGGGGTACAGTTAGAGGCACGGGAGGGTGAGGATTCACCAGAGCCAGAGCGGGGAACAGAACAGGCAGACCAACGAAATACACTGCTAAGGGGAGCAGCGGGCACGGCAAGAGAGGTCTGACGCACCATGTGGGACTCTCGCTGGCGGCCGGGGATCGAACCGGCACTGCAGAGACTGCGGACAGCTTCACAGCGTTGCACTCAACCGCCAGCACTACCAGGAGGAGCCCTCTAATGATTTATTTTTTTAAATAATTTTCTCATGATTTCTTGTACTAGTCTGCCTATCAAACTCACTTACCTTGAAGATATTTAAATTCAAATAGTAAATTACATTATTAATTATATTCTCTGAACGAAAACATGCAAATAATTTGATTTGGATAAAACAATATTTTTACCTGTTGTCCTTAACAATCTCATTTCATTATTTATGAGTTGAAATTTAATTGATAGATTTGCTTTTTCTAAACAAATGACAATGGAGCCTTTTTCTTTTGTGATATGGATTTGTATATCACCATCTATCAATAGTACATAATAAATGACTAAATGAAAACAAAACAATTATAGTATATTTCTTTTATCCACATCCATATGTCACCAACTGTAAATTACACTATATATATATACACATATATACATATATACATTAGTAACTACAAGAGAAAAAAATGTTTCTGAACAAATTCTGTTCCACAAACTCATAGGACTCTGTACATTTCTTTCAAGGACTTCCTCTAGGTACTCAGACAGCATACATCCTTTTATTTATAGTCACACTTTAAAGTTTATCCAATACAAGTTCACTATGGAACACACTTAGCAAATTGCTAGAGATGACTATTAAGAATTATTGATATCTGTATATAAAGGCCTTAAAGCAGGGAAGCAATACATGAAACTGTGTCACAATCAGTGTCATTACTAAAGAGGCAAAGGATTGTATTGCTTCAAAAACTTAATTCAGTATGGCTCTATTGAAACAAAATGTGACTACAAGTATTCACAAAGGCAAACCTAATGGAAAAGAAGATGCTGGTCTTTGCACTTTTTACTCTTTTAGGAAAATTAGAAAGTGCACATATATTTCTGTTCTTTTAAATATAGGTTGTTATATAAAATGTATTTTCATATTCTTGATAACTCAAGGGTTGACCATTTGTAATTTAGAAATTTACTTAATACAAGATCTTATTTAACAACAACAAAAAAGTTATTGAAATGTATTATTTCAAGTCTCACAGTAATGATTTTCACATATTTTCAAATTTAATCAGCACAAATATCTTCTGAGGTATCGCTACCTTTTTAAAAAATAAGAAATGATGGCTCAAAGAGGTCAAGTAATTTTTCTGTAGCTAGAAATTTAATAAGTGGGAGAACCAATCCAGCCTTTCTTACTGCCAAATAATCCTGTAGAAAATATTCGGTTTAATTCTTGTTTTCTTATCCCAACTTTACAATAAAAATGTTTAAGACAGGTTAAGCATCTGAATATACTTTATTAACCAACAGTAAAATTTGGCTATACTTTTAAACCTTCATGTTGGTATAAAATATGTTAAGTTTAAATTCATTTTAGATTCCCTAAGTTTTATTAGCTTTGCAACTTGGAAACAAACCATCTCCATTAACATGTTCTAGGGTGGATTTTATTTCCTGTTCTTTTTATCTCTGTAAGTACACTTTTGTACTGTGGTTGCTGCTCTACTGATATTTCCTTAAAATGTTCTTGATTTTACCATATTTAAATTCACAATTGCTCTATTTTTCATCTTCTGTAATAATTTTCTTGCATTTTTCTATATTTTTAGTTCATGACTAATTCATCTGTGAATGACTCAAGAATTCCTTTTTATTCTGGCACATCTGAAATAATTTCTATTGAGAGCACTACAACATATATTCAAATTCATTCCTCAAATGTCACTGCTAAAGACAAAAATTGTTTACTCAATTTTGTTTTGTAGGTACCAAATGTACCTATTTTAAAATTATATCTTCATAATACAACACAATTAATTTTCTAATGAAATAGCTAAGGTTGTCCACATTAATTGTATTTCCATGAAGCTCAGACAAGATGTTCCAATATTATCCCATCATGGCTCATGAAGACTGAAATAGAGAAAAATAGGTCAAAATGGCCAAAAGACAATTAAATTTGTAGTTTGTGTTTGTATTTTATCTCTCTGTGCAAGAGACATGTTAATTCTCACTTGGTCCTTTAACAAATACTTATTGGACACTCTTGTGGCAGGCTTGTCATTTGAGGTATTGCCATTAAGGAGCACACAGTTTAGAACAAGTAAGCAAACACAAACCAGATTAGAATATTAGTAAGTGTGTATTTATTTGATGAAACATTGAGAAGACAATATTCAACACCAAACATTAGGAAGACAATGTTTCAACAAGTGTTAAGAGACAAGAAAAGAAGCATACCTTATGCTAAATAAATATTGGCTTTTAGAAGTAGTAAATTCACACTTAAAAAAAAGTCAGAACATACAGAGCAATATGTAAATGTATGAAATCAAATAAAATAGAGTGTGTGCAAGAAACTGCAGAAATTGGAGAGGTTGTAGTGAAAAGAGCGAAGAAGGTACAAGAGGAGTTGAGATGCAGGATTAAAAGCAGTCAGGTTATAGAAGTTCTTGTATATTCTTTGTTATGGTCAAATATCATTCAATAAGGGTCAGTAATTTCTCTAAGGCCTAAATGGTCTGGTTTTAAACTTGGGGCCTTCCTAAGACAAAATTACGTAAACCTGTCAGGATGCACCAGCATGGCCTAGGCATAGGTGGTGTACTCCAAAAGTCTTGCATAATTGAATTGCAATTTTCTTTTCAATTATTAAAATTGTATAACTATAAAATTAAAAACAAACTCTGAATGAATAAAGTTACATAATTCTAATTATACATAAAATTGATAAAATATTCATACAGGGGAAAAGAGTCATTTGGATAACTTCCAAACAGCATTTTGACTGTAAAACCCATTTGAAATACAGCATAAGAATAAAAAGAACTGAGGAACAACAGTATACTTTATTGATATGATATATTTGTAGACATCTTAGTGGTACAATTCTGAAACTATTTGGTACATATGTAATTAAAAATGAATAAATATGAATATTTTGGAAAGTAAAATTTTTAACTATTGGAAAAGAGAAATATAAACATAATGGAGGAAGGTGAGGAAGAATGTTGTGGTGCTGGATTTCAATATGAACTATGAACTATTAGGTATGGATGCACCCACATATGCACTCATCTCCATGAGAGGTACAACATTACCAGGCACAAACATTAAAAAAAAAAAAAAACCTGAAAGGATGAATAAGCAATGACACATGAGAGAAATAAACATCCAATATTTAAACCTTTGCTTCTAATTAGCATTTTCTAATAATAAAGTCAAAGCTTCTTGGAGAAATGACATATTCCTGTATGAGGTAGAAAAAGTAGATAGCAAAACTAGAATACCATATTGTTCCCAAGAAGGAGATGCCCCTAGCCTAATGGGGACATCCCAAAAGGCCACAGAGCCCAGTTTAGAGGACATCCCACTAATAGAATCAGAACAAACTGAAAATCAAAAAGAATGATGATAATGAAATAAAATACATTCAATTAAAAAGTGGAAATCATGTGTACACCAAAATGATTAAGATTAAAGGGAATGGGAGAGTAAGGTAGGGAAGGCAATGAAGTTCTTTGACAGAAAAATGCCAAGTGTTTATGTTGAACATCTGTAGTAACTGATCTAGATACGATCATTAAATGATCTGCTGAGATGGTGTTAGAGACACAATATCAAATTCAGTTCTGTAAAGTGGAAAAATATTTTCACAGTGGAGACATGTGATGGTCTTAATTTTAACCAAATAGCAACACATCACTCACACACAGTGGTGGTTCTGAGAAAAACAAACATTTCCAGTGAGTGTGTTTTCCTGATGTTTATTCATAAGAAAGCAAGCAGTCAGAACAATCTAGACTATGATATTTGGTGGAACAATAACCTGGAATTTTCAAGTACTAAGGACAAATAGTGTGATTATATGGATCTTGATTGGATATTGTGTATAAAAACAAAAAGAAAATACTCCAAAATGCATAAACAAAATAAAATATTGATGTACTAAACATCATGTTGACAATTGGGAAACATTTTTATTGGGTACAACTTTTTTGCAATTTAGAAGTGCAGGAGTCCCCCATTCAGTTGTTGTTTCCATCTTATAATCACCAAAACAACCACAGTCATCCAACATGGTCCTTTGCATTCCCTTTCCAATTTGCTCTCACCCCACCCCCTGCTCTGGAAGCCTGGGTTTTACAGTCAGACTTCTAAGATTTATTTTTGATTTGACCTCTTTGTTTTCTTTGCTTTTTTTTGTTGTTGTTTGTTTATTTTGTTTTGTTTTTTAAGATTTATTTATACAAGCACTGGGAACAGTCAGAAGGGCAGGAGGGTGAGAGAATTCACCAGAGCCAGAGTGGGGAGCAGAGGAGGCAGAAGGACCAAAGTACACTGCTGAGGGGAGCAGCGGGAGGCAGGGGAGATCTGCGCGCCATGTGGGACCCTCGCCTGGCAGCCGGGGATTTAACCCACGCTGCAGAGGCTGTGGGCAGCTTCTCAACCCAGCGCTCAACCGCTGCGCCACTGGGGAGGCCCGACCTCTTTGTTTTCTATATATTTCAAATATAACTGACATCATTCTGTGTTTTTCTTACTCCTCACATATTTTGCATAGCATAAAGCCCTACATACCATCTATGCTGTCAAAAATGGCAAATGGCAAGAGTTTATCTTTTTTGTTTGTTTGTTTGCAGAGGTAGTCCATTGTGTGTGTGTGTGTATATATATATATATATATTTGCTACATCTTCCTGATACACAAACCTGAGTTTGGCACTTTGGTTATTTCCATAGCTTAACCATTATAAATAGTGCTCTAATGAACACAGGCATGCACAAATCCCTTTGAATTAGTGACTGTGTATTATTTGGGTAGGAGTAAAATTGTTAAAAGTGAAACTGATAAGAATAAGAGTATGCATTGCTGGGTCATATGGTAGATCTATTTTTAATATCTTGAAAAACCTCCTTATTTCCATAGGGGCTGGACCAATCTGCAATTCCACTAACAGTGTATGAGAGTTTCTTTTTCTCCTCATTTTGAACAAACTCAGTGTTACTGGTCTTTTTGCTATGGGTAATCCTCACAGGTGTGAGGTATCATTATTGTTGATTTGCATTTCCCGGTGATAAGAAATGATGAGCATTTTTTCTATGTGCCTATTGGCCATCTGCAAGTCTTCCTTGATGAAATGTCTATTTAGCTCTTCTGCTCATATTTTGGTTAGGTTATTTATTTTCTTTTTGCTGAATTATATAATTTCTTTGTAGGTATTGGATACCAGTCCCTTTCCAGATGTATGGTGTTCAAATATTGTCTGCCATTCATTAGGGTGCCCTTCTATTTTAGTGATAATTTGTTTTATAGTGGAAGATTGTCTTCATTTGTACCAGATCTTAATGGAAAAGTACTTAGTTTTTCACAATTAAAAATTATGTTAGCTCCCAGGTTTGTCATATGTGGCCTTTATTATGTTGAGCTATGTTTCATCTATCTTTTTTTTTTTCTTATTAAAATGGATGTTTGATCTTATCACATGCTTTCTTGGCATCTATTGATAAGATCATATGATTTTTCTTTCCTTTTATTGATTGAATGAATTACATCTATTTTTGGATGTTGAAGCATCCTATGTCCCTGGAATAATCTCACTTGTTTACACTATGTGATCCTTTTAATGCTTTGCATAATTTGGTTTGCTGAGAGTTTGTTGAGAACTTTTAAACAAATGTTCATCAGAGAATGTGGTATGCAGTTTTTATTTTTGTGATGTCTTTCTCTGGTTTCAATATAAGGGTGATGTTGGCATGACAAAATCTGTTTGAGTGTATTCCACCTTTCTCAACTTTTTGGAGTTTGACAAGGAGAGATATTAGTTCATCTATGATGGTTTGGTAGAACTCACAGTTGGTCTTGCACTTTTGTTCTATGGGAAACTTTTTTTTCATTTCCCTTGCTTTAACTGATTAGTTTGGGTTTGCTATTTCTTTTGATTCAGCCTGAATGGTAGTATATTTCTAGCAATATGCCCAACTCTTTTAGATTATTTAAATTATTAGAATAGATTGTAATTGTATGGGGAATATAAAAATAAAATTTATTATTTAAAAAAATAAATTATTAGAATAGAATTGTTCATTGTAAACTCTTATCCTCTTATTTTCTAGAATATCTGTTGTATCCTCTGTTTCATCTCTGACTGACTCTATTTGTTTATTATTCCTTTTTTTTTTTTTTGATGAACCCAGCAAGAAGTTTATATTTCTGCTTATTTATCCAAATAACCGTCTTTTGGTTTCATTTGTATTTTGCATGTCTTCTTGATTTATTATTTTCCCTTTTATTGGCTTTTAGTTTTGTTTATTCATCACTTTCAAGTTCCTTAAAGTGGGAGATAAAATTATTTATTTGTACTCTTTCTTGTTTCTGGATGTGGTCCTGTATTGCTTTTGATATGGGACATTCTTTCCATTTGTCTCAAGATTTTTATTTCTCTTTGATATTCTCATTGACATAATTGTCACTCAGTTGAATATTGTTCATTTTCTACATATTAAAGCTATTTCCTGCTATCATTTTGTAGTTGATTTCTAGTTTTGATGTCATTGCTTTCAGAGAAGATGCATGATTTTAATCTTCTTAAATTTACTGATACTTTGTGACTCAATATGTGGTCTCTCCTGAAGAATCTCCCATGTGCCATGTAAGACATATATTTATTCAGTTTTTAGGGTGTTCAGTGCCCCATAAATATCTTTTAAACTTCAGTGTTCTAGTCTTTGTTTAAGACATGTTTTCTTGTTTATTTCCTGTCTGGTTGATCGCTCTTTTCATGATAGTGAGGTGTTAAAATCCACAGACACTAAACTCTTTTCAGATATTAGAAATTTCCTTATATAGTGATGTGTTTTTGTTCAGTGAGTATGCACTGATGAGTGTTATATCTTCCTGCTTTATTCTTCCCTCAATCATTATATATTTTCCATTCCTATCCATTGTCATAATTTTTATTTTAATTTTTTAAAGATTATTTATTTATGCATACAAGAGTTGGGGTGTAGGCCAGAGATGTAGGGGGTGAGAGGATTCACCAGAGGCAGAGTGGGGAACAGAACAGGCAGATTGACCAAAGCGCACTGCTGAGAGGAGCAGAGGGCGAGTTAGGAGTGATCGGCAGCTCCATGTGGGTTGCTCCCTGGCTGGCCGGGAATTGAACTCATGCTGCAGTGGCTGTGTATAGCTTCATAGGTTGTGTCTTAATCCTTGCACCACCAGGGAGGCCCAGTTGTCATCATTTTTAAACAGAAATCTTTTTTATTTTATATAAGTATGGCTATGATTGTCTTCCTTTCTGTTCCTTTTGTTGTGGTACTGCTTTCCAAACCTTTACTTTGAGCCTGAGTTTATCTTTGGAGCACAGGTGCTTTTCCTGAAGACAGCAGAAAGGCAAAGTATGTTTTTTAATCCACCAATTACTATGTGCTCTTTGAGTGGCAAATTCAGTCAGTTTACATTTAGAATAATTATAGATATACAGAAGACTGGCTGCCATTCTGTCCTTAATATAATGCTTATATCTGTTCCCTTGTTCAATTCTTTGGGAATGTTCTTCTCTTCAATTGAGATATGAGGGCTCCTTTCAACAATTCATGGAGGGGAGGTTTAGTGTTTGCAAAATCCTTCAGCTTCTGTTTGTCTGAGAGGTATTCATTTATCCCTCATCTCTGAAGGACAGCCTTGAAAGATAGAGTAATCTTGTGCCAAATATTATCTTTAAGTATTTTGATCATGTTGTTCCATTGTCCCCTTGCCTATAGTGTTTCATCAGAAAATTCACATGTAGATGTTTGGGGTTTCTCTATAATTTATCTTCTTATTATCATAGCCAGCTTCAACAGTCTTTTCTTTGTCTTGAACTCTTAGAAGTTTCACTACTATGTGCCTTGGTATAAGTCTAATTATTAGGTGACCAGGTATTCTTTTAGCTTCAGGAACTTGCAGATTCAGTTCTTTCTCCAGGTTTGGAAAGATTTCCTCTACTATTTCTTTAAATAAATTTTATATTCCCTCTGTCACGCTTCCCCTTTTGGGATAGCAATTTTTCTTATATTGTCACTCATCATGGTGTTGGATAAATTTTGAAGTAATTCCTCATTTGTCTCTTAGTAATTTTCTTTCTCCTCCACCTGAATTATTTGTGCATTATCTAATCTTTGAAGTAACAGTCCATCTTTCATTTTGTATATTTTACTTCATACCTTCCTCCAGTTTTTGTTGTGGTTTTCATTTTTTTGTATTTCATCAATTGAATTATTTATATCATATTTGCTTTTTTTAAGATTTATTTATTTTCTCTTATACAAGAACTGGGGTACAGACCAGAAGTGTAGGAGGGTGAGAGGATTCACTAGAGACAGAGCGGAGAACAGAACAGGCAGACTGACAAAATACACTGCTGAGGGGAGCAGTGGGTGAGACAGGAGAGGTCTGCTCACCATGTGGGGCCCTTGCTGGCTGGCCAGGATCGAACCCACACTGCAGAGGCTGCGGACAGCTTCACAGCTTGACACTCAACCGCCGGCACCACCAGAGGAGGCCCATATTTGCTTGTTATTATTGTAGGCATCCTCAATTTCAATATTCTGTTCATTAATTTTATTTTTCAGAACATTAATTTGTTTTTGTGAATTTTCTTGAATATATTTAATCAGATCTCTGTAGGTTCTTCATTTCTTTGAATTCTTTATCATTGCAGTTTTGAATCACATATTAAATAGGAGAAAAGATCTCCCATGTATTTGTGGTTGGTTTCTCAAGACAGGGATTGGGAGCCTGGGAGATATAACAGGATGGATGAGGAGTGGGACCCTAGGAGACACAGGGCTCCCAGGAGATACAACAAGAGAAAAGTCAATAACAAGGAAAAATCCCATGACACTTTCACTGGTTAATCTATGTTAGGACATTGGCCAAATTTGACCAATCAAGAAATTGCATGATCATCACAGCTCATCCCCTAAACCCTAGACATGAGCATAATTATGAAAACCTTGAAGGCTTCTTATGTGTCCTTGCATAAATCTCAGGCCTGCTCACTGCTGGCAGGAGCTAGCCTGTATCTTTAACTCTTGCAGCTTTGGTCCCAAGAGTTGGCCTGTGTCTTTAAATAAACTTCTTTCAGCTTGCTTGCTTAGTGCTGCATGCTTGTGGTGTTTCAATACTTTGTTACACTGACCATGGTTTCTGGTCTGGCACATCACATCATGCCACACCATTATTGGTTTTTGGGTTCAATTTTGTGTTCCAGAGTGTCTTAGGTATAGATCTTCCATTTTTTCCAATAGATGGTACTGTCTATCTGGGATAATTTATTTTAAGTAACTCTTCTAGGGTTTGGAGAGGGGTTTGGAAAGGCCAAACTATAGTCAACATTGTGTGCAGGGTAGGGAAGCTGCTTGTGCCTGTGATATCATTGATAATCTTCTCTTGGGTTTCAGACACATATCTCTGCAGTCTAGTCTAGGGCTTTCATGTAACTTCATGCTGTGCTTTCAAGTAGCTTCTCTCTATTGGATGGAGTCGTAAGGAAAATGGGGAGAGGAAGTTGCATTTTTCTGCACTTTGTCTTAACTGGGGACCTGCTCACCTGAATCACCCAAGTGCTTTTATAGGTCTCTGTTATTAAGTAACTCTGCCCTCCTCGTGACCATTCTATCATGGCAGCGGCATATGAACCATGATCTGCAAGTCATGCCCCTTGCCACCCCTTTTTCTTTATAGTTGAGTTCCTCAGTGTCTGAACTGTCGTGCTTAGTCAATATTAGTTTCCTATGTCCTGTAGGTGCTCTACTTTTAGGATCCTCTGAGTTCAGTGCCTGCCTGTACTACTTTATGTAATTCCCCAAGGAGCAAAGTAGGGTACATCCTTGATGCCATTTTCCTCCTGACTTCATTTGGGGAAATTTTTATGGACTATGAATTAGTGATGACTTTCTTTAGTGTACTAAGGGTAGTGAGACTATGTCAGTGAAGTTGCTTATATACTGAAATATGCATATTGAAGTATTCATAGATGAAATATTATGACATCCATAGTGTATTTTTAAATGGATTAGCAAATAGAAGTACAGGGTAACATGTCAACAGATGGTGAATTTGGTGAGAGACATGAGGATACATTTTACCATTCTTTCAACTACCTTTTTTAGTTTAATATTTTTCAAAATTAAGACAAATATATAAATAAGCAAGAATCACTGTATGGTCACAGTCTATCTTAAATACCAAATAAGTAAATCCATTATATATATTATTTTCAAATGAAATGACTGCCCTCCCACACACATCAGCTTGTTAAGCCTGTCAAAGTATCTCTCAGAATTATATATTCATAAGTTAAGTTGGAGTATGTCACTCATATACTTAAAAACACTTTCAAGGGTTCTGTCACACTACAGAATAACTTTTAAGTTTAGCACAGCATAGAAAATCTTCCACTTGAAGATCTGATGACCTAGATTTCACCTTTTCTCTTTAGAATGAATACTAAAGTTCTAAAATATAATATGGTTGGGCCTCCCTGGTTGTGCAAGGGGTTAAGCACCACAATATGAAGCAATCCGCAACCTCTGCAGCACAAGTTCAATCCCCAGCCAGCCAGAGAGCAACCCACATGGCGCTGCAGACCTCTCCTGTCTCTGCTGCTCCCCTCAGCAGTGTACTTCAGTCAATCTGCCTGTTCTGCTCCCCATTCTGTCTCTGGTGAATCTTCTCATGCCCCACATCTCTGGCCTGTATCCCAGCTCTTGTATGCATAAATAAATAAATCTTTTTTTTTTAAAAAGAAAGAAATCTTAGGGGTTAATTATGATAATTATATAAAAAACATTACTATATCAAACTACATTTGTTCAATGTAGTTTTCAAATAATAAGAGATTGGAGTCTGTTCACTGAGAAGTGTGCTAATGAGACAATACATCATTGGGAAGTACAATATTAGCAAGGCAGGAAGAGACCTACTCTTCTGAGCAGAGGAGGGGAGAAACACCAGGACTCCCCTCCTTTTACTGAATAACCTTATTCTGAATGAAGGGAAAAGTAACTAAATATTTTACTACATATAAAAAACCCTCACTATTATTTATTTCCCATACTACCAATAATCATACGGATAATTTGGAGTGTGGTGTCCCTTGCAAAATTATGCTTAACATTTATAAATTATTGATTAACCCAGACACAAAATGCATGCATAATGACATCCTCAAATTCTTAAATTTTCTATTTCACCTCTTCCGGAACTATACATTTAAAAAAGTAATCAGTCATATTTGGGATCAAACTATATTATGACCTTTCAAAATTGCTACCACTACTACTACTACAATTATTATTATTTGAATATTTTAAAGATTTATTTATGTATTTACTTATTTACTTATTTGTAGAAGAATTGGAGTATAAGCCAGAAGTGTAGGGGTGAGAGGATCCATCGGAGACTGAGTTGGGAACAGAACAGGTGAATTTACTGAAATATATTGTTCAGGGAGACAGAGGGTGAGACAGGAGAGGTCTGATATGCCCTATGTGGGTCAGCTGCTTGGCTAGGGATCAAACAGAGGCCGTAGAGGTGATAGCTCTAAGACTTGACCCCTAGACCACCTGAGAGGCCCTATTATTATGATTAAGATTATGATTATGATTATTATTTTAGGGTTGTTCTTCAACCTGGCCTCAACAAAGGTTTTAGGGGAAAATGAGAACAGAATGATATTCATATTACTGACACAATGACTATCAATGAAAGGTTATCGCCAGAAGCATTCTTAATTTAACTGCTTTATTATTTCTTGTGTTTCAGTTGGAATGATGGTTGTAAGGACAGGAAGGACACAGTACAGGTTTTCTAGGATCCAGCAGACCGGGTAAAGGGAGTCAGAGTCCTCAGCGGTTTTGCAGGTTTTTATTGGAATTACCAGGTACACGGCAGGCAGGGGTGCTGGGGGCTTGGGGGCTGGCAGGTCTTCACTCTATGGGCTCTCCGGCGTTTTCTGCTTCTCTCTTGGCTTCTGCTGCTGCTTTCTCGGCTTCTCTTTCGGTTTCCCTTTTGGCTTCTGCTGGCGTCCCTATGACGCCACCCTTAAAAGCACAGTCTCAGCCCAGGTGAATCCCATCTACCTATGTGCACACCCTACTCCAGGTGCCCGCCATCAGGCATGCATTCAGCACTGCAAGGATCCATCATCTATCCTGATGGCGGGAGGGCAGAAAAGCCTGACATTTTTCCTTACCCTACAACGGTATTTACCGTCATTACCCCCGTTACTGGGGGAAGTATTTGCACAGGTAGGCTCACTGAAGAATCTAATAGCAATGTCAATAAAGTTGGTGTAAAGGCAGGACTGGACACTGAGCAGGTTTTCTATGATCCAGCAGACCGGGTAAAGGAGGAGTCAGAGTCCTCAGGGTTTTGCAGGCTTTTTATTGGGATTACTAGGTACAGGGCAGGCAGGGGTGCTGGGGGGCCAGGAGGCTGGCAGACCTCCCAGCCCCCAGTAAGTCTTCACTCTATCTGGGCTCTCCAGTGCTCTCTCTGCTTCCCTGCTCTTCGGTTCGTTCTGCTGCTTCTCTGCTTGCTTGCTTCTCTCTCGACTTCTCTTTCGGCTTCTGCTGGCGTCCCCGTGACGCCGCCCTTAAAAGCCCCATCTCAGCCCAGGTAAATCCCATCTACCTATGCCCACATCCTACTCCAGGTGCCGCCATCAGGCATGCATTCAGGACCGCTAGGATCCACCATCTATCCTGATGGCGGGAGGGCAGAAAGCCTGACATTTTTCTTTACCCTACAGTTGGCTTTATGGGCATCTCCTTGGCCGGGCAGGAATCGAACCAGCACTGCAGAGGCTGTGGATAGCTGCACAGCCCTGCACTCAACCAGCTGCACCTCTGGGGAGGCCTGACTCTGCTTTTTTTGTGTCATTTTGGTTGATTGATAAATTAACACAATCATTAGTAAAGCAGGAAGAGACCTACTCTTCTGGGTGGAGGAGGGGAGAAACACCAGGACTCATATCCTTTTACTGAATAACCGTATTCTGAATGAATATTTTACTACATATAAAAAACCCTCACTTTTATTTATTTCCCATACTACCAATAATCATATGGATAATTTGGAGTGTGGTGTCCCTTGGACTTAACTATAATTTTAAGGTTTAAGCTCTGAAGTTAGAAGCAGAAAAATAGCTTTCCAATATGTGCTCAACAGACCGATTCCACAACTATATCTCAAAGGGGGCATGGTAGGAGAGAGGTCAGAAAGATAGCAGGGGAGCAGAAGGGGGACTTTGGACAAGCCAACTGTATCTCAGCCAGAGCAACCCCATCTTAGTCCGTTTTATAGAATGGCATTTTATATAATACCCCTACCTAAAAAAAAGGAAACAAAAAAAAAGAAGACAGTGCTTTTGTATTTAGAATAAATATTCTGACCTCCCATATTAGTGATTCAAAATTAGAAACTTTATTACCAAATTAATGAATCAGGAATTGGTATTTAAGGCAGTTTGAGTCCTGCACAGGTTTCTTTAATTAAGCTCCCAGTGTGGTTCACACAAGACAGATGGCAACAGTTTCAGTGCTTTGGTTAAGGATGGCATGTTGTTGCAATTTACATAAATCTCCAATGACTGGAAACAAAATTTTACCCATGGCAGTAAAAAATGAAATCTAAGTAGTTCCTTCTTTTACACATTCATGAAATTCACCTGACACAGAGGAAAGCATTATGCTTCTTTGTTAATTTAGGAATAATCTGACTGTACACAAAGTTTGAATCTAGAAGAGCTCATGACGTTTCTAAAAGTTTTCCGTCTATTTTAACAGCTGGTTTACTGTCTTTTCCATTATTCTGTGTGCTATGAGAGAAATACATTTATTTGATTTCCATTCCATACCCAGTTCTTAATAAATAGCCGTACTAAATAAATATTTGCTAAATGAATACATTTTACTCTAGAAAGTATAATCATGAAATATTATTTTAATTCAAGTCATTGAACAGATCAGTTTATCCATGTTACTGCAACATGGACAATTTATGAACTATGAGGTACATATTACAAGATACCAAATATAAAAATAACGTAGATAATTTTAGCTTAAAGAATGTTAAGGGTAAATTTGAGGTAACCTTTGAAATATGTATTTTTAAAAATAATTTCATGCATAAAATGATTTATCTCTAAGGATATTAATTGCAACATATTTTAATTTAAAAAATCCACCATATATGCACTTCCTGGAAAACCAGTCTTTGCTCATACCATGAAAGTAGCTCATTCACCCTTTCAGGTTTCTCTAATGAGGCCTTTCTGACCTCCAAGACTATTTAATTTTGCACACACACAGCTTTCTGGAGTTCCTCCTGTCACTGGAGTAGCACTATTCAGCTGGATTGCAATTGCCTGGTTAATTATTTGCCACATACACTAGTCTGGAGGCTGCACAAGAACAGAGATTTTTCTCCCTCCCTCACAATTTTATAAAAGGTGAATTTTACAGTAAATAGCACTTGGTATGCTGTTAATAAACATTGGTAGAATGAATAAATGTTCTTTGCAAAATATGTGTTGAAAAATGTGGAGAAAAACTTCTATCACCAACTTTTCATTGAACTACCTCCTCTAATCTTCACAGTAAATGGGAAAGTGATCACTGGGGAAGAAAATGCTTCATCACCAGCATGCCTTGCTTGGGAAGTTACAGGGCTCAGATGCTATCAGAATTTCTACTGTTCTATCAATGTAGGCATTTAATGGAAAATCAGACATTGGGTAATTTTTTCAGAAATAAGTTAGAACAATTCATCCTCATCCTTGGTACATTGTTTCCATTTCTTATATGAGAATAAAAACAAAAGAGAAAAATAGTATCATTTTCCATCCATTATCTCATGATTGTATCTGTAAAATATCTTCTAACATAAACAAGAAAGAAGTTAGAAAGAAAAAAATGTAATATTCATTATATTTGAATGGTGGGACTATGAATATATTTTCTCTCATGTTTCCCAAATTTTCTTTTAAAAAAAAGATTTATCATTTATACAAGAACAAGGGTACAGTCCAGATGTGCGGGAGGGTGAGAGGATTCACCAGAGACAGAGTGGGGAACAGAACAGGCAGACTGACTGAAATACACTGCTGAGGGGAGCAGTGGACAAGACAGGAGAGGCATGCCATGCCATGTGGGTATTTTGCTGGCCTGCCAGCTTGAACCCGTGCTGCAGAGGCTGCAGACAGCTTCACAGTGCTGTGCTCAACTGCCTGCACGAGCAGGGGAGGCCCTGCTGCTGCAACTTTTGGAGTGGAGTACAGACCAGCCCCTGGAGCCACAGAATGGGAAACCACCTCAGCCACTCCATCTCCAAGCCTTACTCCCCAGGCAATGGTCCAAGCAGAGATGGTCATGTTTGTGCCAAGGGTTTCTGGCTTCAATTCCCCACTTCCTGCAGCAAAGAACCAATCTTGCCCACAGCTGTCCTATGGGGATCCAGTTTCAGAGGAACTGATTGAACTTTTAATTTGTTCAGCTTAAATTAATTTGAATGTAGGGCCTCCCTGGTGGCACAAGGAGTTAAGCACCGCACTATGAAGCTCTCCGCAGCCTCTGCTGCACGAGTTCAATCCCCAGCTGGCCAGGGAGCTACCCACATAGCGCAGCCGACCTCTCCTGTCTCGCCCACTGCTCCCCTCAGCAGTGTATTTCATCAGTCTGCCTGTTCTGCTTCCTGCTCTGTCTCTGGTGAATCCTCTCACCTTCCAGCGCATCTGGCCTGTACCCTGGTTCTTGTATAAAAAAATAAATAAATCTTTAAAAAATAATTTGAATTTAAATAGTCATGTTTAGATATTGGATATTGGATACAATATTGGATAATATAGTACTGATCAGTCCCTGTTTACTCCGTCCTATTTTGTTCCCACCATCTGGAGCTTGGTCTGCTGCAATGACTCCTTTTAATCTCATAGAAGAGGGGTTGTAGGGTAAGGTAAAAAGTATCAGGCTTTTCTGCCCTCCCACCATACGATAGATGAGGGAACCCTGTGGTCCTGAATGCATGTCTGATGGTGGCACCTGGAGTGGGTACATCTGGGCTGAGAGACTGAGTTTATAAGGGCGGTGTCGCGGGGACACCAGCAGAAGCCGAGAGAAGAAGAGAAGCAGAGAGAACGCCAGAGAGAGCCCAGATAGAATGAGGATTTGCTGGGCCTGGGAGGACTGCCAGCCTCCCGGCCCCCCAGCACCCCTGCCTGCCATGTGCCTGGTAAATCTAAATAAAAAACCTGTAAAAGCCACTAAGGACTCTGACTTCTCCTTTACCCAGGGTGCTGGATCAGAAAATCTGCTCTGCATCCTTCCTGACCCTACAGGGGTGCAAGGTTGAGAATGGAGGAGAAGAGTAGAAATTCAGGATGGAGGTGTCATAAGACCAGAAACCGAAGTTGGGGATAGAAATGATTGACATAGTTGTAGCCAGCTATAGAAATGAAAATACTTAGGCCAAACTGCTCTAACAAGCATCAGACTGCTATCGAAAGTATCTGATAGAGGGCTGTTGTAGACACTCACTGGTCCTTAAGAATGAATCTAGTCAAAGCCTAGAAATACTTAACTTTAGTAATTAAATTAATTGTTAACAATAAATAACAATTCCACAAAGGAACGATCCCCTCCCAAAAAGAAAAATGCTACATCAGTACAATTTCTGCTCTGGCAAAAAGCAATTCTCCTACCCTCCTGTGACTACACAGGCATTTCTTGTGCAAACCAGCTCTCCTGCCTGCCTGTGTCTATGCAGGCATCAATTTAACAAAACTCTCCCTTTCGGAGGCAGCTCTTTCTGTTCACTTGTGTCTGTAAGAATCCGTTCCTCTCCTTTCGTTTTTTATATTATAAACCTCCCTGGATAAAATGAAAGTCTCTGCTTCACAGGGAAACTCACCATGTGGTGGCCCTGAGAGGAAACCAGGGGGCCCTTTTCTCTGCGTGGAACTGTGATCCCAGTAAAAAGAGAAGATCCCGGGCTCCCTGTTCACCCCCGGAGCTGCCAGGAGACTGAAATGGACTTGGGAGGAAGGAGAGGACAGGAGAGGACAGGAGAACTTGGAGGCATGAGGAGCAGAAAGGCTTGTGAGGAAGAAGCCGTGCTTGCCTCTCAGCATGTCCTAGGCCCAGGACTTGGGGAGCCAGGGGGAGACCTTGGGAGAGACAGAGATGCGAGTGGGAGACACAGGAGAAGGTGGACAATGGCAGCCTTTGTCTTCATTTGTATTTTAATTTTGCTCTTTTCCTAAAAGATTTGCCTGACCCCCGCCCCCTCCCTTCCTCCCTAACAGAAGATGCCTTAGACTCATGGCAGCTTTCTGTCCTCAGGGGCCGGACATGGGGCAGCCTTGTTGGACTTGGCATTTACAATGAGGGGCGGGTCACTCGGTCTACCGTGGGGGAACTCTTTCAACTATATTATTTCTCGTCTCTCTATTGCACACTAATTGTATTAATGTTCTTGTCCATTAAATGTTTTATACACTAAGAGTATGTTTTGTCTTTATGTGGCAGATGGCACAGACCATTTAGGGCAGGCAGGTTTCAAGGGGTCTTGGGGTGCTCCTCATGCTGTCCATTAAAAAGAGGTAACCCAAGGACCCCATTCTCTGAACACAACCTCTCCAAAATGACATTGGAGAAAGTGTTGAAGATGAGCAAAAACATGAAAGCTGTAATGACAAAGGCTGACGGAGGAGAAAAGACTTTAACAATTATGCCTTCAAAATAGCACAACTCATGGCGATACCCATTTACTAAATTCCTGAAAAATAATGTGGATAAACTTTTATGGCTTCCCCAACACTTTCTTTGTATATTAACAACAACAACAAAGTCAATAAGCAAGTAATGATGTGTTGTTTTTATACAGGTGCAAACTAAAGTTACTAAGGACAGTAATTATTCAGTTCTATAAAGGGAACAATATCAGGTCTTCAAAAACAGAATAGATAATTTTTTTTAATCTGACAAGTACAACTTATGTTTTGGAATTGTACATTGGTCACTGCTCTGAATAAAATATGAATTAAAATTTTATGCTGAATATGCAGATTTAATAGCAAAGGTTAATAGTATGTATATTTAATTATCCTGTTGTAAAAAATAGCAAATTTGGGGGGACTCCGTGGTGGCACAAAGGGTTATGCACAGCACTAGGAAGCTATCCTCAGCTCTTGCAACACAAGTTCAATCCCCAGCCAGCCAAGGAGCTACCCACATGGCGAAGCAGACCTCTCCTGTCTTGCCTGCTGCTCCCCTCAGCACTGTATTTCGTCAGTCTGCCTGTTCTGCTCCCTGCTCTGTTTCTGATGAATCCGCTCACCCTCCTGAACCTCTGGCCTATATCCCAGTTCTTGCATGCATAAATAAATAAATCTTTAAAAAATAGCAAATTTTGTACACCATGTCCAGTACCTCTTAATAACGCAAGCTATATACATATATATGAGCACAATTATGTACATATGTATAGTTACTATTTTTTTTTAATTTCCACATTTCCCTAGCATGTTAAAACTGTTTTGCAACATTTTTTCTTCACCCTCAAATTCATTAACTTAAATACCTTTTTTTCCTATCAAATCTACTAACATTTTACCTATACTCTAACCAGACCTTGTTCCACTTAAGTTACCATATTACTCTTGATCTTTGTTTTCTTCCATTGTAGGAGGGGTTTTACCTACCAAACCTTATACTTTTTTCAGCAGCTAGATCAGATTGCTCCCACTTCAGAAAATCTCTTCATCAGAATTTATCATTCCTGCCAAAAATATATTTTCAAATAACACCAGTTAAAAGGAATTTTTTTAAAAATCAAGTGGGGAAAATACCTTATGTGTTTCTGGGCATTTGTCTCACTGATTCTACAGGATGATTTTGACAACACAAAATCAGAAGTAAACTCAAACTTCTCAAGAATTTCTGATATTCAGCATAAGTGAGAATGTGAAAGTGCAAAGCTTAGAGTAACAGTTTGGCACTGGATCCCCTCAAGTGGATAATTTATATGAATAAATAAATAGATAAATCTATCTCTGCCTCTTTGCATTACAAACTAAAGTTTTTAGAATTCTGCTATTTTAAAATAATTCATAGATAAAAAAGAAGATAAAAATAATTTTAGTTATAGGTGACATTTATCCTAATAAAATGTATTTTAATTAAGTGAATTCTCTTGTTGCCCAGTTGTTATTAAAAAAAACTTAATTCCTCGTGATTTATTAAGCAATATATTAATTTATTTGATAAATGTCGACTAATCACATATATATGCTAAGCACTCTGCTAGGTGAGATATTAAATATAAATATTATATTGATATTATAGTCCCCCTTTTTTTTTTTTTTTTCAAAAAAATCATAGTCTGGTAAAGAAGGCAGATTAACACAAGAGTTAAAACCAGAGGGCCTCCCTGGTGGTGCAGCAGTTGAGCGCTGGTCTGCGAGGCTGCCCGCGGCCTCTGAGCACCAGTTCAATCCCCGGCTGCTGGTGAGGGTCTCACATGGCACGCAGACCTCTCCTGCCGTGCCTGCCGCTCCCCTCAGCAGTGTATTTCATCAGTCTACCTGTTATGCTCCCTGTTCTGGCTCTGGTGAATTCTCTCACCTTCCCGTGCTTCTGAATATACCCAGTGCTTGTATAAATAAATGAATAAAACTTAAAAAAAAAAAAAGAGTTAAAACCAGAGCTGCACATCACTGACTTCTCTAGAGCCCCTTTATTCATCTGTGGAATGAGGAATACTAAAGTACATACCTTATTGGATTAATGCGATATTGTAAGCTAAGTACAATTATATATAAATATAATTATAAGCTAATTGGATGCACTTAAATGCATACAATATTAAGTCCACTGTTTGAAATTTAATAAGTTCTGTGTAATTATTAGTAATAATGATTGTGATTAAAAGTGAAAAGTGCTATGACAAGGAATAGTTTTCTATGCAAATGTGAAAGCACAAGGACTAATTCTATTAGAGTCATTGGAAGAAGACTTCTTAGATGGAGGAGGCTGAACATATGATTTAAAAGATGAGTAAGACATCTAGATGACATCACCAAGGGAGAGACTGATATTTAGATGAAGGGACCATGTTAAGAGAAACACATTCCAAGTTTCATAGCAGCAAACTGGAGCTAGAACAGAAGGCATATGGAGAAGAACCTATATAGTTTCCTCTGCTGACTTTACAGCATAATGTAACTAATATTTCCGCCCCCCCAAAGTTAGCATGCATGACAAAACGTGGCATATTTTGACATGAGTGGTTTGGGATAAGTCATTCCTTTTGTCTGGGTGGTTATAAGGGAAGTATTGGAAACCGTCTGATATTTCAGATACCAGCCTTTCTGCTATCAAGGGAAAAAAAAATGAAAAAGTTAAGTGTATGTAAAAAATGTTCAGGAAATAAAGATCAAGCAGTCTTGTTGGTGAATGTAAGAGAGTAACAAATATTTCTACTGTAGTAGTTTGATCACTTGTGAGTGGATGAAAGCTACAGCTATGAATGCATTTAATTATATGACACTGTATTTTATACTGAAAATAATTTGTTTCATTAATAATGACCTAAAAAACAAGAGAATGGATCCTTGATGAAAAAAAAAATGCTGACCTTCCATTTCTATAGAAGTTTATGTATAATATAGACTTTTTATATAGATTTTTTTCTACATTTTTTCTATCAAACACGACAGCTACAGCCATGCCACTGCCCATGTGACACAAATCATTTGAAGAAGTTAGCATCTACTTCAAAATTGAGTTTTTTAGTTTTATTTTAATTTTTTTAAAGATTTATTTTTATTTATAAAAGAGCTGAGGTACAGACCAGATTTGTAGGAGGGTGAGAGGATTCACCAGAGACAGAGTGGGGAACAGAACAGGCAGACTGATTGAAACACACTGCTGAGGGGAGCATTGGGAGAGACAGGTGAGGTCTGACGCACCATATGGGACCCTCGCCGGCCGGCGGGGATCGAACCAGTGGTGCTGCAGAGTCTGCTGACAGCTTCACAGCACTGCGCTCAACTGCCTGCGCCACCAGGGAGGCCCAGAGTTTTTAGTTTTAGAATACAACAAAAGCTACAAGATATTGTTAAAAGAAATAGAAGAAAACAGACCAATGGAATATAACTGAGAAACCAAAAATTAAATCTCACTTTTCTCATCATGAGAAAAGAAAGTCATTTCAACAAATTTGCATTGGAAAAACTGGATAGCCACATACAAAAGAATTAAAACAGACTATTATCTCACACCATAAATGAAAATCAACACAAAATGGACAAAATACATCATTTTAAGACCTGCAGTCACTGAACAGAGAAACATGTCACTTTGGATTCAGGATATTTTTGTGAGTCAACAGCAAGTAAAATAAAGGGGCCTCCCCTGGTGGCGCAGCGGTTGAGCTTTGGGCTGAGAAGCTGCCCGCAGCCTCTGCAGCAATGGTTCGACCCCTGGCCGCTGGCGAGGGTCCCACATGGCGCGCAGACCTCTCCTGCTGCCCGCTGCTCCCCTCAGCAGTGTATTTTGTCAGTCTGCCTGCTCTGCTCTCCCTTCTGGCTCTGGTGAATTCTCTCACCCTCCTGCGCTTCTGACTGTACCCAGTGCTTGTATAAATAAATAAATAAATATTAAAAAAAAAAAGAAAAAAAGAAAAAGAAAGCAGAAATAAACCAATGGGGCTAATCTAATGGGTTTGACCAGAGCAGGGTGGGGTAAAAGAACACACCAGGCATCACAGTAGTTTCACTATTTTAGAATATTATTCTTAGCACCTTAACAAGGAAGTAAACAAATGTGTGTAAAGTACAATCACTTAGATTGTTCCTGGTGATTTACTTTTCTGTGTAAGTCCAAACAACTCAGCTAATTTGTCCTCAGAAGGAATGTTACACCATGTAAGAGAAAACAATAAATGTTTTTGTTATTTTAAGAATATTGGCAACTTCGAAGAGGCGAAGCAGCCAAGAACTGAGGGTGCCTTTTGCAACTGTGTCATGGTCAAGTCACTGTCTGTCCTTGGACAGTTCATTTAACTGCTTTAGAGGTCTTTCTTTTCTTTGTTCCCCCATTTAAATGTAGTTCTTGTTTTTTTATTCATTTTTACTTTTAGATTCTTGAAATAATTTGCACTTTAATGAGATGAATGGGCAAGATGTACTCATCTCCTCTCTGTTAATTTAATTATCTTTCTTTATCTCCCAAATTCCAACATAATGATTAAGAACTTGCTTGAATTTCCAAGATCCTTCTTTTTCAGTTTCTCATAAATTGGTTATCTGACAACAAACATTTTTCTTGATTTTAATGATGGTTATCTGTTCATGCCTATTTATGTACTGCCTACTTAAAATAACAGAGAATCTGTAAAAGAGAACCAAGATTAAATAGATATTACCATGCACAGGCACCAGTCAAATACTGTGCAGGAAATAAGAACTGGCTGAGTATGTGATGATGATAATGATGACTGTAATAGCAACTACTATTTCAGCATATTGTATAATCCCTTATTTTACCCTCATGAATAGTTGCAAGGTATTTTTTTAAGAGATTTATTTATTCATACATAAAAGAACCAGGGTACAGGCCAGATGCGTGGGAGGATGAGAGGATTCACCAGAGACAGAGTGAGGAACAGATCAGGCAGACTGATGAAATACACTGCTGAGGGGACCAGCGGGTGAGACAGGACAGGTCTGCAGCGCCATGTGGGTAGCTCCCTGGCCAGCCTGGGATCAAAATCCTGCTGCAGAGATTGCGTACAGCTTCACGGTGCTGCGCTTAACTGCCTGTGCTACCAGGAGAGGCCCAACTGCCCAACTGCAAGGTGTTTATTATAGTGTCATTTTAGAGGTCAGGGAATTGATTTCTTAAGAGTCTAAGTAACTTAGGGAATTTAAAGAGACAATGGAAATGTGTGGCAAAAGTCCAGGCTTTTGTATATCCCAAATTCTCCCAAACTGGCACAATATGGCAGAAATGTCAATTCAGGTACATAGGTGTATAGAATTTATTCACCATTCATTCATCAATACACTATGCATCCATTTATCCATAAATTTAATGATTCATCCACTTAATGCCTTCCTTTACCCATGAACCCATGGACATACTTTTTTTTTAATTTATTTGTTTTTTATTCGCATCATTGTTCATTTTTAAATAATATTTGCTTCCACCTACACCTCAGGTGTAGTCCCCATAGAGTTTCTTCCCCAATGCACCCGTGCACCATCACCTCAGTCCCCTGTGCTCTTCCCTCACCCCCTCATCCCTCTCCCTCCTCCTCCCCTGCAGGATGTCTCTGATTTATAATTGTCCATTTTTGCTTTGTTGTGTTTTGTACTGTTATTATTTGTTTACACTGATGTCTTATTTGGTTCCCCTATATTCCTGTTATAAGTGAAACCATGAGATTTTTTTTTTCTTTTTCCTTCTTATTTCACTGAGCATAATTCCTTCTAGCTCCATCCATGTTGCTGCAAATGGCATGGGTTTATCTTTTTTGATTGCTGAGTAATAGTCCATTATGTGTACACGCCACATCTTCCTGATCCAGTCATCCATTTTTGGACATTTGGGTTGTTTACAGGTTTTACCTATTGTAAATAGTGCTGCAATAAGCATAGGGGTGCAGGTGTTCATTTTAATCATTGTTTTTGTGTCCTTTGAGTAGATCCCTAGAAGTGGAATTGCTGGGTCATATGTTAGCTCCATTTCAACATAGGGAAATCCAGCAATGAAATCCAACACATCAACAAAAAGACAAATATAAAAATCATATGATCATATCAATAGATGCTGAGAAAGCTTTTAACAAAGTCCAACATCCATTTATCATGAAGGCCCTTGAAATTCTCGGGATAGAAGTAACATACATTAACATGATAAAAGCCATATACGACAAACCCACCACCAATACTATTTTCAATGGCGAAAAACTGAAGGCCTTTCCTTTAAGATGAGAGCAATACAAGGATATCCTCTCTCACCACTGCTTTTAATATAATACTGGAAGTCCTAGCCAGGGCACAAGACAAAATCATAAAAGGAATGCACATAGGAAAAGAAGAAGTAAAATTATCACTATTTGCAGACAATATGATAATATACATAGAGAACCCTAAAAGCTCCACAGAAAAACTACTGAAAATAATCAACCAGTTTAGTAAAGTAGCAGGATACAAAATCAACACACAAAGATCAATAGCCTTCCTATACACAATCAATCTGAAGAAGAAGAAATCAAGAAAACCATCCTTTTTATAATTGAAACAAAAAAAAAATCAAATACTTGGGAATAAACCTAACAAAAGAGGTGAAGGACCTATACAAAGAAAATTATACAACACTGTTAATAGAAATAGAAAAAGACATAAAGAAATGGAAAGACATCCACTGCTCATGGATTGAAAGAATTAACATTATTAAAATGTCAATCTTGGGCCTCCCTGGTGGTGCAGTGGTTGAGCACTGGGTTGCAAAGCTGCCTGCAGCCTCTGCAACACCAGTTCCATCCCCGGCCATCAGGCGAGGGTCCCACATGGTGCACAGACCTCTCCTGCTGCCCGCTGCTCCCCTCAGCAGTGTACTTTGTCTGTCTATTCTGTTCCCCGCTCTGGCTCTGGTGAATTCTCTCACCCGCCCGTGCTTCTGACTGTACCCAGTGCTTGTATAAATAAATAAATAAATCTTTAATAAAATAAAATAAAATAAAATGGCCATCTTACCAAAAGCAATATACAGATTCAACACTATTCCAATAAAAATATCAATGACATTCTTCAAAGAAATAGAACAAATACTGATGAAATTCATATGGAACCATAAAAAAACATGAACAGCAGGGCCCCACTGATTAAAACAAAGGAGAAAGGAGGTATCACACTTCCAATTTTCAAGCTATACTACTCATGGGCATATTTATTAATCTTTCACACAGTAACTCACCTATCCACTCATTTTGTTCTCTATGTATTTACATATATACTGTCCATTTATCTAACCAGTCAAGCTCATATTAAATAACTCATTTTTAAACATTTTCTCCTCACCACCATACCTTTTATCTCTTCACTTATTTCTCTCTCTCCCCTCCATTTTAACCTTACAGTCATCACTGCTTTTATTATGTTTGTGTTTATAAATACTTCACTTTGTCAGATACACTTATGCAAAATGTCCAGTAATGTTTTTTGTCATTTCTGACTTACTACAAATAATTCCTCAAACTCTCTCTCCCTTTTATTGTAAATGACTGAATTTAATCTTTCTTCATGGCCAAATAGTATTCCTTACTGTGGATATACCACATATTTTTGATACAATGTTCAATTTATGGGCATTTAAGGTGCCATGTCCTAGTAATTATAAACAGTGATGCAATAAACATTATATATCACTTTTTATATTGATCAGTAATAGAAGTTACGGGCCTTAAAGTTGAAGAGACATATGTACTAAATATATTTTACATGAGAAGAGTGAATCTTCATTAAAAGTTTATCATGCCTCACACTTTATTAAATCTCTCATATGGCTTATTTATGCCTATACAGCATTATTTTACTCAAGTTCTATTCTTAAACTGAGGAATAAATGAGGAAAATAATGTTGACAGGTGTATAACAACTTGTCCATGTTACAAAACTTGTAGGTCACACAGCTTTGAGTCTAATGCTGGTCTGTCTGACTCCTGAATGTATACTCTTAACTACATAACAATACTACATGCTACGACACTTGGTGTGAACTCAACAATAAGTCTAACATAGTTATATATCAAAATATAGACTTCTCTGGGTATGAAGGATACAAGTTTAAAGAGGAGAGAAAAGTATAAAAATCATGAGATTACCCTGAAATTGAGAATTTTTGAACCTTTAGAAATTATGTGCTTTGATCTTCCGCTCAATGCAGAAAACTCTCTGTTATATACATCTCAGGGCATCTAGCATCAGATTGAACAACTCCAGAAGTGGAGAACACCCCAGTTAATAGGAACTCTTTAAATTTTTGTCAGCCATCTCTCATTTTTGCTTTAATTACTTTCTTTGACAAAATCTGCCTGACTCCAACTTGGTCCCAATTTTATATAAGTTCTTAAATATTCATTATCTTTAATCAGTCAGCATCTGAACATTCTAAATGTATATATTTTAATTTGTAATTACCTAGGAATCAATTCTATTCCCCTCTTCATAAGGTACAAATCAATAATAATTAACTGGAATCATTTCACTTAAATCATCATTACATTTACTAAATTACCTAATTAAATAGGTGGAACCAACATAATAAATAAGCAATTTTACTAGAAGGGTTGTTCTAGCTGCCACCAGAATATTTGTGTAAAAGTGTAAAACCAATGCTATACTGTGGGTCTCTATGCAAGCAGAAGACAGGCATGTTACATTTATATTATTATTTCATCATTAGTATAACATGGGAGGATGTTTATAATCTTCTTTCCATTTCTGCAGACATGAAGTTTAGCAGAAACACAATTCACTATTTATGTGTTTATTTTCTAATCCCAATTTTTCACCTCATAGTATGTTGGAATAAAAATGAGGTCAAAACGCTCATTGTGACAGTTAAGAAAACTGAGCTACAGCTATGCTAAGCAATACTTTCTAGACTATAGTGCTTCTCAAATTGTAATGCCCACAAGAATCACTTGGGGATAATTAGAATTTAATAAGAACTAAAATGCTGTTTCTGATTCAGCAGATATGAGCTGAGACTTAAAATTCTCATTTCTAACAAAATCCCAGGTGATGTTAATGTTACTTGTCCACAGACAACACTCTGAAGAAGACAATTAATGATAGCTTTGAAATTGAAAGTTGTTTCCAGATTGGCATCAACAGCCTGATCTGAGACCTTCTTAAATTTAATCTCTAAAAAGTTTCTGCACAGTGAAAACAACTATGTTAAAATGAAGACATTGCATTGAAAGGGAGAAAATACTTGCACATAATATATCTGACAAAAGCCTAACATCCAAAATCTAAATGAGCCCCATAGAACTCAAAAACAAGAAGAAAATGAATAACCTTAAACTATGGACGAAAACTCAAATATTAATAGAAAATTATCCAAAGAATGTATATGGATTGTAAACATAAGTGAACAAATGCTCATCATCTTTTATAATCAGGGAAATACATATCAAAACCACAATGAGTTACCACCTCAAACCTGAGAAAATAACCTAGAAAACTGGAAAAAAAAAACAAAAATCCTCTCCATGAGGGTATGGAGGAAAGGGAACCCTCATACACTGCTAGTAGTAACTATTCCAGAACCTATGCATATAAAGGTTTCCAAAATATTAAAAATATATCTACTATATGATCCATTTATTACATTCATAGGTATCTACCTGAAGAATGCAAAAACACAAACTAAAAGGGATCTATGAACTTCTGTGTTCATTGTAGTACTATTTACAATAGCTGAGTTATGGAGACAATCTAAGTCCCAATGACATATGATTGGATAAAGAAAATGTGTGAGATAGATAAATAGATCACATACACATGCTATGGAACACTACTGTCTTATAGAATAGATGAAATATTGTCATTTCTGACAATATAAATAGATCTACAGGTTAATATGCTAAGTGAAGAAGTGAGGAAAGATACAGTTTCACTCATATGTGGGAAAAAAATCAAAAGAACAAAAAAAATTAATAAAACCGACTTTTGGGATCTGACTACAGAAATGAGACTAATAGAAGGAAGGGGTGGGGTGTGGGATTAACTGGAGGGAGCCAGATGAATTGTAGAGGATTACAGGTGCTTTGATGGTAATATAACGTGTTAACATACATCTGAAAGAGAAGTGAATCTATTCCCCTTAAACATGTACAATCTTGTGAACCAATGATACCTCAATAATATTGAAATTCAATTGGAATAATTGAAAGAAATAATAAAGAAACAAATTCGACCACTTTGGAGTCACTTCTAACCAAATAAATAAGATTATCTGGGGATAGAAACTAGAAAACCTCATTTCACCAATCCTTCAAGTGTTTGCACTAAAGTCTGAGAAACATTTAATTTAGATTGTATACTGAATGAGTATCATAATAAGAAATCACATATTCCCACTCTATTAAATAGTGTTCTTTCCTGCATATTAGATTACTTCCCTCAATACTGGAATTAGCTACACTAATTCATATTAATGTATACATTATTTCCCTAGTGATAGCCACCTAATGATTTTAAAAACTATCTCAATAACTCTCTGATACTCCTCTCTTCAATAAATGCAGCTAAGTTACCCTCTGCTTGAAGGCCGACTATGTCAATTGACACATATTTTCTGAGTAGAATAAATCCACAGTAATGATCTGTCACTTCCATGACTAGGGTGTAAAAGGACTGAGGTTATATCTTGGGCACATTTTATTTCTCAGAAATCAGTTTCCGTGTTGTGAGGACATTCAAGTAATCTATTGAGAGGCCCCAATGGTGGGGACTGAGAAATCTCAAGGCAGTCATTGAGGAACCAGCCTGCCAATAAACATGAGCTTGAAAGAGAAGGCTCCCATCAAGCCTTCATATGAGACTCATGAGAGACCCTTGGGCTAGCATCACCAAGCTAAGCTCCTCCCAGATGCCTGATCTAAAGAAATTGTGTGAAAATGAATATTTGCTGTTTTAAATTGGAGAAATCTGTGATTACTTATTATTCAGCAATAGAGGAATTTTACATTTCTACAGGAACTGATTTTCTATGCAATAGAATATTGGGATGACTTTTTCTTTTTTTAAAAAAAAAAAACCACGGTGCTTAGATTTTCTTTCTTTCTTTTTAATATTTATTTATTTATTTGTTTGTTTGTTTGTTTATTCATACAAGCACTGGATACAGTCAGAAGCGCGGGAGGGTGAGAGGATTCACCAGAGCCAGAGCGGGGAACAGAACAGACAGAGCAGCAGGCAGCGGGAGAGGTCTACGCGCCATGTGGGACCCTCGCTGCCCAGCCGGAATTGAACCAGCGCTGCATAGGCTGCAGGCAGCTTCGCAGCCCAGCGCTCAACCGCTGCGCCACCGGGGGAGGCCCCATTTCACAATTTCTTAAAGAAGGAATAGGTGGTGTTCCCCATCTTTCTGTTTTTATTTATATTATTATTTTTTCAATCAGTTGCCTTTAAAAAATACCATATTTTAAGAGTAATTTGATGTCTGGTTTATTTGGCAAGTCATTGAGTAAATGAATTAACCTCTAATCAAAAAAAAAAAAAATATTGAGGTCATCTCAGTCCCAAATAGCACACTCACTCCTCAAGACTTGAATGATGGGATTTTACCAGTTAAGATGGATTTCATTAAATATAGTACAAATATTCAATTAATTCCAGAACACTAGAGACTTAAATTTAATGTTTAAATTAAAAAATACTTTCCAACTCTACTTTTGCAATGTGATTTTAAGCTTCTTTCCATTTCAGTTTCATTGACTCTTTTGTTCCAATCATAAATGCATTCATGTTTTTAAAAACTCTTGTTGCTTTCACCATATTAGATTACATTTATTCTTTTTTTAATTTTTTTAAATTTTTAAAAAATGTATTTATTCATGCATACATGAACCAGGGCACACAGGAGAGGTACGGGAGGGTGAGAAGATTCACCAGAGACAGAATGGGGAACTGAAAAGGCAGACAGATTGAAATACACTGCTGAGGGGAGCAGCGGTCATGACAGGAGAGGTTGCTGCAACATGTGGGTTGCTCCCTGGCCGGGAATCGAATTTGGGCTGCAATGACTTCGGATTTCTTCATAGTGCTGCATCTTAACCCCTTGCACCACCAGGGAGGCTCCCACAGATAAATTTTGCTATTCATATTGAAGCATAGTAAGCTTTAACATAAAATAATTTTTAATTTATAAAAAGTCATTAGAGTTCTCAAATATCTTGAGTAATCTCTAAAATTTTGTTGAAGTGTACTTCATTCTTATGTCTTCTGAATCTACTTTCAACTCTGCTTTTTTAAAACAAAGATTGATATTTATATTTCATCTATTAAAACATTATATTTCCTCTATTAAAACACCTATTAAAACATTGCATGTTAAAATATACAATTATTTTATTTATTTCAATTTATAGTCACACATTTTTGAATTATCATTGTTTTACAACACTGCATAAAATCGTTATATGATCACACTTCTATACATGTATGTTACCACAAAACACTCACCACCAAACCACCCAATGTCCTCAACCATAGTCCACTGTGTCCTATCTGTTATGCCCTTCTCCAACATCTCTTCTACGGCAACCTCAATTCTAGAATCAGATTTCTGGGTTTTGTTATTGTTTGGTTATATCTAACTCTTTATATTTTGTCTATATACCTCTCATATAAGTTAAAACATCTGATATCTTTCTTCCCCATTCTGTCTCATTTCCTTATCGTTATACTTCCCAGTTCCATCCATCTTTTTTTTTTTTCCAAGTTCCATCCATCTTGTTACAAATGGCAAGAGTCATTTTTTTTTCTTATAGCTCAGTGATATTCCACTATGTCTATATGCCACTTCTTTATAATCCACTCAGGTTGTTTCTATGAATTGGCTATTATAAATAGTGTAGCAATGACCATAAGAATGCATATATTATTTCAAATTAGTGTTATTGCAATATTCTATTGGATGTATTGGAGTGGGATTGCTGGATAGTATGGTACATCTGATTTTGATTTTTTTGGGAAAATGCCATACTGTTTTCATAAGGTCTAGACCAATATTCAATCCTACCAATAGTGTACAGGTGGCCCATTTTCCTCCAAATCCCTAACATTGTGTGTGTGTTTGTGTGTGTGTGCATGTGTGTGTGATTTCTGGTCATTATATTGGTCATTCTCACAGGTGTGAGGTGAGATCTCACTGTGGTTTGATTTGCATTTTCCTGATGATAAGTTATAAGGAGCATTTTTTTCATGTCCATTTGCTATCTGTATATCTTCTGTGGTGAATTTTCTCTTTAGCTATACTGCACATTTTCAGTTTGGAAAAATCAGTTTCCTTTTTGTTGATTTGTAAGTTTTTGAGATATTGGATATTAGTCTCTTATTAGATGAATGTCAGGCAAATATAGCTTCCCATTCCATAAGTGTGAATTTTTGTTGCAGTGATTCACTGTTCAGATGCTTTTAGTTTGATGCAGTCCCATTTATTTATATATATTCTTTAGTTTCTCTTGATATTGTAGGCAACTATACAAACATACCACTACAGACAATGTGATTATAAGGTCTCTGTTATGTTAAGTTTGGAGTATTTTTATCATAAATGGATGTTGAAAATGGCCATTTGCTTTTCTCAATCATGGAGATGATCATATGATTTTTGTATTTCCTTTTGTTTATGTGGTGGAAAATATTAATCAATATTTGGATATTGAAACATCTCTGCAATTCTTGGATAATTTACATTCAGTTATGCCATATGATCATTTTAATGTTTAGATGAAATTCTGTTTCTAAGATTTTGTTGAGGATATTTACACCTATGTTCATTGAGAATGAAATTTGGAATTTTTTTTTGTGTGATGCTCTTGCCTACATATATATCGGAGTAATATTAACTTCATAAAATGTGTTTGGAAGCATTTTTTTTGAAGGGTTAGAAAAATATAAGTATTAACTTTTCCTTGAAAAATTGGTAGAATTCATTAGTGAAACCATCTGCCCTTTGGATTTTTTTTTTGGGGTGTACTCTTGATAACTATTTCAATTCCAGTTCTTGTAATTGGTGTTCAGGTTTTGTATTTTTTCCTGATTCTATCTTGGAAAGATGCATATTTCTGAGAAATTGCCCATTTCTTTGATTCAACTCTGTGGCATACAGATGTTCATGTACTTCTGAGATATCTGGTGTAACTTCTCTTCTTTCATTTCTAATTATATTTATTAGTGTTCTTCCTTGTTTTTCTTCGTAAACCTAGCTACAGGTTTAACTATGTTGTTCATTTTTTTTTTTTTCAAATATCAGCCTTTGGTTTGAATGAGCTTTATTACTGTATCTTTTAGTTCTACCTTCTTTATTTCTAGTCTAATTTTTACTATTTACTCTTTTAAACATAATTTGTTTTGTTAGATCATTTTTTTCTATATTTTTAATTGGGCTGGTAACATTATTTAGTTGAATGCCATCTCATTTTTTTGATGTGGGCCTGTATTACTTTATATTTCTCTCTTATTATTGCTTTTGCTATGTCAAGTATATTCTGGTAAGTTGTATCTTCATTTTCCTTTTTCCCAAGGTATGTTTTTTTTTTTTTAATTCCCTTATTAACCCAATTATCATTCAGTAATCTGTTGTTCAGTTTCACAAATTAGTAATTTTTCTGGCTTTCTGGCAGTTTGATATGTACACTGATGAAAATGGAGTATTGAAATCCCCTGCCCCCTACTTCTATTGTGTTACTGCCAACTTATGTTTTGAGACTAATAATGATTGCTTATATATTGCCATTCACTATCATTTGATACATATAAGTTGATGATTGTTATGGTTTCCTGGTATATTCACAACTTAAATAATTATATAATACCCATCTCTGTGTCCTTTTATCATCATAGATGGAATAATATTTTATCTGATGTGTAACTGTTTCTATCTTTTTAGGGGTTTTATTTACCAACTATTGTTTTCCAACTATTTACATTGAGCATACATTGTTCATTGTAACTTAAATAGGTGTCCTGGATACAACAGATAGTTGGGTTAACCTACTGCCATTTTTTTTCTTTATTTTTTTTTATTCCATCTATTTCCTTGTTCAGTATTTTTGTGGATTTTCTTTTCTTTAAATTGTATAGTGAGTTCCTTTCAATATTTCTTACAGGGTATGACTGGTATCAGCTAGTTCCTTTAGCTTTGTTTGTTTGGGGTACTATTTTTTCATTAAAATAACATTGCAGTAACCTGAATAATATCTTTTAAAGACTTTGGCTTTTTTTTTAACATAATAAGTAGAAATAATAATGCCTAATATAAGGGATAGTTAGAAGGAGTAGACTTAAAAATCCAAGTGCTAAACACAGAGGTAGGCACAAAATGAGTCAATGATAGTTATTATTTTTTAAATTTTAGACATAATAGAGTTTTTGAGGTATTGATGATGCTGTTTTTTAACACTGTATTCTTCATTATTACTAGCACGCTATCATACATAGAAAATACACTCAGTAATTGTTGATCTCAGTATCCAAAGCCAGTTTGATACCAAGTGTGATTTAGTAGTATTCTAAACATATATTTACTTTTTTGAATAAATAAATAAATTAATTTATTGACACATATTTTATAACTCAACTTTTGAGATATACTCAAACTTTCCATGTGCACTTGAGAATTGTGTACTCAAATTTTGGGGATACAATATTCTGTAAATGGGGCCTCCCCGGTGGCGCAGCGGTTGAGCGCTGGGTTGCGAAGCTGCCCGCAGCCTCTGCAGCGCCGGTTCCATCCCCGGCTGCTCCCAGGCCCCCGGAGGAGGGTCCCACATGGCGCGCAGACCTCTCCTGCCACCCGCTGCTCCCCTCAGCAGTGTACTTTGGTCCTTCTGCCTGCTCTGCTCCCTGCTCTGGCTCTGGTGAATTCTCTCACCCTCCCGTGCTTCTGACTGTACCCAGTGCTTGTATAAATAAATATATAAACAAACAAATAAATAAATAAATCTAAAAAAAATTGCTAAAAAAAAAAAAACAATATTCTGTAAATGTTCCTTCGACAGCAAGTAAAAACGTAAAAATAGTTGATTTTTCCCACAAGCTTAGTATATTTTAAAATTTATATTGCCTGCTTAGATAGTGAATGAATAAGTGAATAATTTTCTCTCTAGTAAACTACTACTTCTTCACCAGAGAATATCAGTTTTCCCTAGTTTTTTCTGGTGTGAATAGACTGAGATTCATGCAAAACTTTACTTTGAAATTATAAGTTCATTTGAAAGGATTTTTAATATGGTTTATCCAACTGAAGAAAAATGTTAAATGATTTAGAGAAATTCATTCTACATGTTTTTAAACATGCCCCCTTTATTTTTATTATTATTTTATTATATATATATATTTTACATCAATTTTCATTTTTGTACAATGTATGCATTTTCATCTCAGTTATAGCCCCTGTGAAATTCCCACCACCCATGAACCATCACCATGATCCCTTGTGCTCTTCCCACCCCTGTTTTGATTCTACTCCCTTCTCCCCCTCTGCAGAATGCATGACACCTTGAAATAGCTGATAGTTTTTGATATCTAAAGTCTTTGAAAAAATGGGCTGTTTTTAAAAACATGGTTCCAGGGCCTCAATGGTGGCACAAGAGGTTAAGCACAGCACTATGAAGCAATCTGCAACCTCTGCAGCACGAGTTTGACTCCTGGCCTGCCAGCGAGCAACTCACATGGTGCAGCAGACCTCTCCTGTCTTGCCTGCTGCTCCCCTCAGCAGTGTATTTTGTCAGTCTGCCTGTTCTGCTCCCCACTATGTCTCTGGTGAATCCTCTTACCACCCTGCTTCACACCTCTGGCCTGTACCCCAGCTCTTGTATGTATAAATAAATAAATCTTAAAAAAATAAACTTCCATTCAGAATTCACACATTTAAATTGCAAAATAATTTTGAGTTTCTGAAATGATGTCATAGGCCAAGAGGTTTGGACTTACTCTGAGTGAATGATGACACTTTCTGTACTTGAAAGATTAAATTTTTTTTAAACATTTATTTATTTATTTATACACGCACTGGGTACAGTCAGAAGAGCGGGGGCGGGGGGGGGGTGAGAGAATTCACCAGAGCCAGAGCAGGGAGAAGAGCAGGTAGAAGGACCAAAGGACACTGCTGAGGGGAGCAGCGGGCGGCAGGAGAGGTCTGCGCACCATGTGGGACCCTCCTCCGGTGGCCAGGGAGCAGCTGGGGATCGAACCAACGCTGCAGAGGCTGTGGGCAGCTTCGCAACACAGCACTCAACTGCTGCGCCACCGGTGAGGCCCAAAAGATTAAAATTTTAATACAAGCTATTACACTTCATCAACCACAATGTTCTAGGAAGGATTATTTGCTATGGAGGGAAATTTTGTATAAAGAAAAATCATTTACTATGCATATAATTACCTAAAAACATTTAAGTTATATACTGGCAATTGAACGGAGTATTACTTGACTTGAAAATGTCCTGGTGAAGATAGGTAGAATAATTTTCTCTTAAAAAGCAACAGATCCACACCAAGGGAGTCAATATCATGGGAATATATTACAGATATTTTCTTTCTGATTACATTTATCATGTCTGTTTAGAAAATGTTGTAGGAATACCATGTGCTTTGTTTGATATCATATAGAAAATTCTGCATAATTTATTTTGTAGTAGTAACATTTTTCTTCCACTTGTTCAAACTTATCTTACAACTGACTTGTTCTAAAAGTTTATTTTGGAGAGAAGGGAGAGAGTAGGCAATGCTTTGAGGAACTCATGTGAGCCAGTTACTATACAGGGTGCTCTATATGTGTTATGTCATACAATCTATATTTTATCTGGTCAGTATATATTATATTCATTCATTGATGAGTAAACTCTGGTTCAGACAGGGAAAGCAGCCCATCCAAAGACAATGACCCAGTTAGTGGAAGAGATGAGTCAATACATAATTCCCAGCTTCAATTTATGTTTTTAAGATTTACAACAATTTTTTACTGTATTAGAGAAGACATAAGTACAGCGGGATTTCTCAGGGCCCTACTTTACTTCCCACTTTCTCTAATAGAATCCTAGTCCTATTATAAATCCACTTCACAAAGACCCACAATTTATATTCATACTAAGCAATGCAGTTTCATCCTTGATGCGGTTAATTATCTAAACTCAATGAATGACTTTAGTAGTGGTCAGAGTCACAGGCAGATAAAAATGGCTCTGGATTTCTGTGATGAATCCTTAGCCCATCCTGAGAGCAACTTGTCTATAAAAACAACAGAAACCTCACAAGTCTTGGAGAGTCAAATCAGTGCAACCATCATGATTTCATAGAATGTGGAGGGTTTAATTTTTGATTCCAAAAACTAAATTAAATTATTTTTTGATATTTCATTTACCGTAATATGGAGCAATCATATATTTTCTAACTTTAACATACTTCTGTATATAACGTATAAATGAAATGTGAGTCTGACATAAACTGTCAAATAAATATTAAAGAAATCCCTGCTAGGAGAATAGTTTCATTTATGTCTAGAGTCTCATTTATTCTCATGCACATATTTATCACATATGCATATGCAGAGAGATCATTGTGATTTTTATGATTCATGGCCTTTCCTACTACATGCAGGAATTGCTGTGCCTGCCTTTCTATGTACAGGTTGAGAATTTTGTCCTCTCTCTGCTCTTCAGGAGAGAGAGGGGATTTAAATTCCTTTTTTGTGGAAAAAGTCACTTCCTGAAAAGATTTTGAACTGAAATAAATGTGTAACTGAGCAGACACATGGAGGTCTATGAAAGAAAGACATGGTCCTATTTATGCTACTGTGTGGTTCGGCTGTGGTCCTTTCTAGTCCCAGTTTCTTACATATTCAAGACAAAAGGCTTGGGGGATGAGGATAAAGAGAGAGAGAGAGGAGAGAGAGAGAGAGAGAGAGAGAGAGAGAGAGAGAGAGAGAGAGAGAGAGAGAGAGCAAAAGTGAGTGTGTGCTCATGAGCAAGAGAGCTGAATCAAGCTGAATCCACCTTATATGCTATTTAGTCTCTTGGATCAAATCTAGTACATGTGGGCCTCCCCGTCGGTGCAGAGGTTGAGTGCTGGGTTGCAAAGCTGCCCATGGCCTCTGCAGCACCGGTTCTATCCCCGGCCACCGGCGAGGGTCCCACATGGCGCGCAGACCTCTCCTGCCACGCCCGCTGCTCCCCTCAGCAGTGTACTTTGTCAGTCTGCCTGCTCTGCTCTCCCCTCTGGTTCTGGTGAATTCTCTCACTCTCCCGCCCTTCTGACTGTACCCAGTGCTTGTATAAATAAATAAATCTTAAAAAAAAATCTAGTACATTTATGTTCATATATTAGATATGTACATGAACTATAGATAGATCGATAGACCATTATTATATAAGACATCAATATTTGCAGATCTAGAAGGGTACACAGGAATTGTTTGACTTTTTTTTTGTAACTTTCCTGTAAATCTAAAATCATTTCCAATTGTAAAGGTTATTTTTTAATCTATGAGTGTGAATTACTTCTTACTCTTAGTCTTTTAGATTTTAATATAGGCATACAAGGTACTTTGTGATCTCGCTATTATAGTCTTTTCAGCTTTGGCTCTCATCTGTGCCTTCTTGCCTTTGACTTCTAGTTGATACAAAAAGTGTTTATTCTATATCATTTGCTTTGTCAACAATTTAAGTATATCATCTCATAAAAAATACACAAGCCACATTTTTTTTAATATTAAATTTTATTTTTATATTCCCCCATACAATTGCAAACGCCCCATTCTGACCCCAATCCTTCCCCTCCCGCCCCCCACCCCCCAAAAAGTGTCTCTGGTTCATAGTTTTTTGTTGATTTTGATTTTCACTTTCTTATATTCATTTTCCTGGTCCCTTATTTAAGTTTTCTAGATTCCTGCTATGAGTGAGACCATCCGGTATTTTTCTTTTTCTTTTTGGCTTATTTCGCTGAGCATGATCCCTTCCAGTGCCATCCATGTTGCTGCAAATTGCATGTGTTTATCTTTTTTGAATGCTGAATAATATTCCATGGTGTATATGTACCACATCTTCTTGATCCAGTCATCTATTTTTGGGCATTTGGGTTGTTTCCAAAGCTTAGCTATTGTAAACAGTGCTGCTATAACATAGGAGTGCAGGTGCTCTTTGGAATTGATGTTTCTGTGTCCTTTGGGTAAATACCTAGGAGTGGAATTGCTGGATCATATGGAAGCTCTATGTTTAGTAGGTCCAGAAATCTCCACACAGCTCTCCATAGTGGTTGGACCAGTTTGCACTCCCACCAACAGTGCACAAGAGTTCCTTTTTCTCCACATCCTCGCCAACATTTGTTGTTGCTAGTTTTTTTTTTTAATATGTGCCATTCTCACTGGTGTGAGATGGTATCTCATGGTAGTTTTGATTTGCATTTCCCTGATTACAAGTGATGTTGAACATTTTTTCATATGTCTGTTGGCCATTTGCATTTCCTCTTCAGAGAAGTTTCTTTTTAGCTCTTCTGCCCATTTTTTGACTGGATTATTTTCTTTGTTGTTGCTGAGTCTCATCAGCTCTTTGCAGATTTTTGTGATCAGTCCTTTATCATTAGTGTTGGGTGCAAAAATGTTCTCCCAGTTGGTGGGGTTTCTCTTTGTTTTTGTTATTGTCTCTTTTGCTTACACAAGCCACATTTTACATTTGAGGAAACTAGTGCTAACAGAGATAAGGTAACTTGTCCAGTGTCTTATATATTTTTTTTTTCAAAAGATTTATTTATTTATTTATACAAGCACTGGGTACAGTAAGAAGCACAGGAGGGTGAGAGAATTCACCAGAGCCAGAGCGGGGAGCAGAACAGGCAGACTGACGAAATACACTGCTCAGGGGAGCAGCAGGCACTGCAGGAGAGGTCTGCGTGCCATGTGGGACCCTCGACATGCGGCCGGGGATCGAACCAGCACTAGAGAGGCTGCGCCGGGCAGCTTCGCAGCCCAGCTCTCAATCAATGCACCACCATGGGAGGCCCCAGTGTCTTATATATTTAATAAGCATCAACTTGCTCAAGTCTATGTGATTTCAAATCCTAGACTCTATATTTTTCATCTTGTAGTAATAATGAACCAGTATTCCTTAAAGCTGCATTTAAAAAATTTCATGGATTTCCTTATTTTGGCTATTGTATATAGTGTTTGGGTGGTGATAAAACCAGAGGAGAGAAGCCCTATGTTGACAAAAAAATAAGAATGTAAGAAAAATGTACTTAATTAAAAAAAAAATAATTTGTTTTAAAAATTGCAATGAATTTCATATGAAAGTTTATTTTGTTTAATTACATGTTTTAAACATTTATACATATAACACTGGAAATATTAAAGAATTGCCACTAAAACCATATCAAGGAGAGACATTCATTTGTTATGAGTGATTTAGATATTTACATTCTGATACTCTCTATAGAACTAAATAATGAATACTGTCTCAAACCACTGAGTTCCCATATACACATTATATTCTTATTTTAAAATTACAAAATTGAGAATGATAACTGGTAACACATTTAGAATAAAAAACCTCTGATAACTCTGAGTTTTTTTTTTCCAAACCTTAGTTCTCCCCTCAATTTTTGACAGTTACCTTATCTTTTATTCATCTATAAAATTAGGATTATTTAGTACAACACAGTTAGATATGAGGGTTAAATTAGATCAGGCAGGTGAAGCGCTTAGGGGATAAACAGTCTCTAGAAGGCAGAACTAAATTTAAACTTGAGATAGATCCTGGTATTGACCAGCTATGCTAGTTTGTTGTTCTCTTTTTACGCCTACAATACAAAATAAGTAGCATTTTCTTTCCTAAATTCACTATGATGTTAAAATCTTGGTGAATGAAAACAAAACAACATTTCAAAATCTTGTTATTGGTATCCATGATAGGTAACCACTAGTTTTGCAAGTCATATGGATTATAATTCTTTGTTTTTATCAAATACCAGAAATAACAATTGCTTTTGAGGATATGTTGAAAAGGCAATCCTCCTACACTGTTGGTGTGATTCAGACTGGCCCAGTCCCTATGTGAAACAATATGGAGTTACTGCAAAAGATTAAAAATGTATCTGACCAAGTAATTTTATTACTAAGCATGTACCTGAAAAAAATTCAAAAATGTTAATTTGAAAGGAAACAACACCCCATGTTTACTGCTGCTCTATTTACAACAGCCACAATAGGGATGCAACTGCTCAAATACAGCTTAGTGGATCAAGAAGATAGTGTGTGTGTGTTTGTGTATGTGTGTGTGTGTGTGTGCGTATATATATATATATATATAAATGGAATATTAGCTATCAAAAATGATAAACATGGATGGAGCTGGAAGGGGTAGATGATACATGATAGCTGGATAGGTAGGTAGATAAGTAGGTAGCTAGCTAGATAGATAGCTAGCTAGCTAGCTAGATAGATAGATAGATAGATAGATAGATAGATAGATAGATAGATAGATACAGCTATAAATCGCAAAAGAGCTCAAAGTAAATGAGCTAAGGGTACACTGTTGTTGGTTGGTGTTCAACAGTCAAATAAATCTGGGGGAATTTGGAAGAACAAAGATTCATGAGTGAATAGGAGAAGGATCAAAGGTAAGAGACTGAAAACACCTTATATGTTACTCTCTTGGATCAAGTCCAGTACATGTAGGTTCAGAATTAATAATGTGTTTAATGAGTGAATAATTTACAGTATAGTTCATTTTAATCCACTTTGTTTTAGCTTGAGTCAAAAGACATAATTCTTATAGGTTTATCTGAGTTTCTTTCAAAGAAGTCAAAATTTAAGCTTAGGCTTCAGAACCCGATGAAGTCTCCTTTTCTCCATTCTTCATTTTCATGGCATTCATATCTACATTATTTTTAAGATTTTTTTTTTATTGAGGCAGCATCGATTCACAATCCTGTATATGACTTAGAGGTACAGGATAAGATATTTCAGATGTGTTACCAAATCGTACCTAACACCAAGGCTCCATAGTCTTCCACCAAGGTCCACTGTGCACCCTCCCTCAGTGGCCTCCCTCCTTCCCTCTCTGCTGGCTTTAATTCTGCAGTCACATTTCTATGGTTTCTAACTGGTTTGGTTTTATTTTACTCATTTCTTTGTTTCCCCCACATTTTATCTGACTGGTTGCTTTGTTTCTCTATATTCCACTTTCTATAAGCGCAATGTGTGATTAATTCTTTACAACAATATTTGTGCTATTTTAATTTCATAACATAGGGGCCTCCCTGGTGGCCTAGTGGTTAGTCCCAGTGCTATCACCACTTAGGCCTGAGTTTCATCCCCAGCCAGGAAGGTAATCCACATATAGCACTGCAAACCTCTCCTGTCTCGCCTGCTGCTCCCCTTAGCAGTGCATTACAGTAAATCCACCTGTTCTGCTCCTCATCCTGTCTCTGGTGAATCCTCTGGCCCCCTGCTATACCTCTGGCTTACACCCCAGTCCTATGTGAAAATGATAACAAAAACTAAAAATAAAAGCTCGGAAAAAAAAATTCACAGCACAGATAAAACTCTATTTCCACTTGGTTGCTTTTTTAATCTATCTTAACACATAAAGCTTCCATATACATAGTTACTATATGTATATTTTCAAGATAATTAACATATATTTACTCTTTTAACTATGAGTTGCTTCTCTAAATTTAAATAAAAATTATAAAATTTGCTTAAATTATGCTCAATTTATACTTGAAAAATATGAATGTTTTTAATCTAAATGTTTTAAACTTATTATAATAGTCAGTTGGTTTATCAAAAATAAATAAAAAAGTAAAAGAGAAGACAGACCATGATTTGAATAGCAAAACGGGTAGAGAAACATTCAGGGACTTTATGCAGTTTTCTTTTTCAGTACATAGCATGGCAAAGAAGCAATATATTTAATTTTTTTCAAATTCTAAGAACACCAATCTAACCATATCATGAAAAGGAAATGTTATATTCACATGCAAGACTTTCTCTTATGTAGCCACTTTAACCAAGGCTCTAAGTCTCCTCATATATTTTAAGATCTGGTTGCAGTTCATCATTTTTCTGGGAGTTTATTTTTTTAACTAGCCACTATAATGCAATTCATCGTGCAACAATAATTGGACAGGTTTCATTGTGTTAATTTATTTATGTATCTCTAGATTTTGGTAAATTATAAGTACATAATAATATCCTTTAAATGATTTCACTATAGGAGTGGGCAAAGTACAGGTTCAGATCATAAACTAAGGTAAATTTCAAAAGCAGGTATTTAGGGTTATAACTCATTTTAACAGCAGAACTCTGTGGTTCTCAGTCAAAATCCCTCTTACTAAGTCCTTGTATCTTGATATTATGGAATCTAATGCTCATGCGGTGTAATGATTTCATTAAAAAAGACCTGACATAAAGTAAATTCAAATCCTAAATTTATCAAACCCTAATCATACCAGAAATACAACAAGTGTTTATCTAATGTTTTAATTAAATAATTTTCAAGGAATGACCATGAATACCTAGACATTTTGAAAAAACTCTTCAGGAATCCACAATGTCAAATTATGTTCATAGTATTGCTAAGACATTATTTGTATTTTTCCACTGTATGGAAATGTGTTCTGATGATACAAAGACAAGTGTTGATAAAAGATTCTTGTATTTTAATATAAGTCAAGAGAGAAGTACCAAACTGAAAGATTTATTTTTCTACCACACACTTTTACTGACAATTAAAAAAAAATATTTGTTTTACTTATAGCAATCCTTCCTACTAATACACATCTTTTAAAGTTTCTATATAGTAAAATAGCAGGGATACACAATCAATATTTTTGTATACAATAGTAGAATGGTTTTCTCTTGGAACAGTACCTAAGAGACTAATCAGTGAGATGAACCGATCACTTTTTTCATGGGAGTTTAACTTACTAGAAAGAATAACCAACATTCAAATAATTGTTATTTAGACTGGAATATCTATCTGGAATCAGAAAAATCACTAGATTTTCTCAAAATTCAATGAAGTGAGTCTTTCACTCTAAATAAAATGACTGACCATATTTATACCCATGGTATTTAAGGAAAAAATAAGAAACTTAGAAAACAACATACTACCATAAACTTAACAGTTTTTTAATACTTAGTGCTCCAGGAAATTGAAGTAGGATATCAGACTAGCAAGATCCTGAAAAATGTTTCTTGCCCTTAAAGGTGCAGTTGATCTGTATCTGTATTGGAGCAAATTTATTTAACAGAGAATTTTATATTTAATGATTGTCAGAAGACAGAATCTATAAGAAAGATTAGGAAACCTGATATATAGTTATGCCAGGAACCATATTTGTTAAAATCAGTCTCTCCCATGCCCAGTCATTGCAGTCTTCGCAGAGGACCACTCATGTATAGTAGACAAGAGAGCATGACTTTACAGAGAACTCTATCTGTGGGGCATGCTATGATTAAACATCAAAAGTGACTGGAGCTTGCTTAAGTATAGCTCTAGTGATCCCACCTTTCTCAAGATCAGACTCCATGGACCTCCTGGGTCTCACTCACATGCAGTGACAGAGGAGATGAATCTTTTCTGGAGGGAATTCTACCTTATGGGATTGTTGGAAGCAGAGAGCCCAGGGTTTGCTTTTAGCCAATGCATTCAGTACCATAAAACATCTCCCCCTGCCCTTTTTTGACCCCACCGACTTTTGAACAGTCTAGTTACAATATAGAATATAAGCACCTACAGTTTCTACTTTGGCCCAGCCACAGCCCCACAGTCACTCTTCTTTTGCCAGATACTTAGGGTGAAGACACTGCCCCCAAAACCTGCTAAGAGTTGAGCCAGACTTAACTGAAGGATTAGTTATAATATGGCACTTCTCAAAGAGCACCAATTGTATATCTTTTCCTGAGCTCAAGCAGGTACAGTCCCCAGAGAGAGTATACCCTCCTTGACACTCTACTGCAACAAACTACTCACCCTCCATCTCCCTCAGCTCCATCTTATAGGCCGGATTCTTGGATAGCACACCACTCTAGTTCTTGAACTCTGGTCATCCTTATTAGTGATGAGATTTCATCCCATAGAATAACAGAAAACACATAATCCAAAGTCAACATCCTAAAACAATATCCTGCAACCTTCAATTTGAACATGAAACAATTACAGCAGGAATGAGAATGAAAAATTCTTAGGTTAATCACTAGAAATAAACAATACAGTATCAAACAGAATGAGGAGGCAGAGAAATTCACATTAATTGGTAGATTAATACAAAAGTCTAGGGAAAAAAATCCAATGCAAAAGAACTAAGCAAACTACCACAAGAAGACTTGAAAGCAACAATATTTTTGATAATGTTCACTGAAATTAAGTGAACAATGGATGGACAAAATTATAATTACAAGGACAGAGAAAATAGAACAATGTTCCAAACATAAGTAATAGAGTTAAAGGAGACAATAGCTACAATGAAAAAAATGCAATACCAGTGTTCATCATTAGAATCAGTGAAGTTTGAGGAACAAATCATCAAGTTGAATGATAGGTTCGTGGAAGCATCCCAAAAGAACAGCAAAAGAAACAAGAATTTTTAAAAAGATAACTAGAGAGACTTAAGGGATATCATTAAGAAGAGAAACATTACAGGGGATTCAAAAGGAGAATCCTTTTGAAGGAAATATCCAGATCCTAGAATTTCAAAAAGTTTCAAACAAAGTAAACCCAGACACACACCAAGACACATCACAACTATTATGGCAAAAATTAAAGATAAAGCGAATCCTTAAAACTGTGAGAGAAAAACAAAGGCACTTGCAAAGGAATCCCTATGAGACTGCCAGTGGATCTCTCAGCAGAAACCTCATAGGCCAGAAGGGAATAGCAGGATATAGCCAAAACACTGAAAGGGAAAGATCTCCAACCAAGAGATTATTTATACTCCACAGGTACTGAAGCCATCTGGTATCTCTGCCTTTTACTCTTTGACTTACTTCACTTAGAATAATCAACTCAAGGTCCACCCTGTTAAGGGGTAGCTGCTCAATTTAGGTAGTTACATGGTCAGAAATGTCAAAGGGACAAACACAGAGAGAGTGAAATACAGAAGTACTGTCTGCCTGCCAGACACAGTCCTCCTGCCTTCAGTTTCCTGAATATCATTTCATATTAAAGTTTTCATGTTTGGGGGTAAATATCTAGCAGAGGTATAGTTGGATCATATAAAATTTTCATTTTTATTTTTTAAAGCATATTCATAAAATTTTCTATAGCAGCTATACAAACTTGCATTGCCAAAAAGAGTGGATGTTTCTTTTTCTTCATACTTATGCCAGCATTTGGTGTTTCCATTCTTTTCACTATATGCCATTCTCAAAGGGGTGAGTTATCTTATTGTGGTTTTTATTTGCATCCCCTTATAATAAGTGATGCTGGCTAATTTATCATATGCTTATAGTTTGATATAGTCCCACTTTGTTTTTTATTTTTTTGGCTTTTCTTCCCCTTGTTGCAGGTATTACATTTCTGAATGTATTTTCATTAGATATACTGTTTTTTTTTAAGTATCTTAAGTATGGTATCAAAATATGTAATCAATTTTTAATTAAATTTTTGATATGGGGTAAATATGGATCTAGTTTCATATTTTTGCATGTGACCATCCATATTTCTCAACACTGTTAGAAGGTTTTCTTTTCTCCATTGTATGATTGTGGCACCTTTGTCAAATATTATCTGTATATCTTTGTGTAGGTTTATTTCTGGGCTTCCTATTCTATTCCAATATGAAAGTTATTCTATAATTTTATCTATCAGATATATTGTAGTGGTTTGGTGCAAATCCCATGACAGTTGCATAGAGAAGTAAAATTTTGTACTTATTAGAAATCACATTAAAAATACCGTTTTTCATTCAACATCAGCTATTAGACAAGGATTTTTATTCTTATTATACTATTATAAAATATACTATTATACTATAGAGAATATTATTCAAAATAATATTGGAACTGCTGGATAGAGCAATTATGCAAGACAAAGATAAAATACTGAATCCAAATTGGAAAAAGAAGTAAAACTACCACTATTTGAAGATGACATGGTAGCATATAGCCTAAAGACAACACTAACATAACTAATTGAAGCATCTGTACAGTAAATTGACAGGTTACAAAATCAATTTATAAAAATCAGTTGTGGTCCTATATACAAACAATGAGCTAGATGAGAAAGAATGAGATAAAACAATCTCATTATCCATTGCATCGAAAAGAATTAAATCCATAGGAATAAACTTAGAACAGGATGTAAAGCATAAAATATCATTAAAAGAAATAGAATATAAAAAGAAATGCAGGGCCTCCCTGCTAGTGCTGGGGTTAAAGACACAGTACTATCAAGCAATTGCCAGCCACTACAGCATGAGTTTGATCCCCAGCCAGCCAGGGAGCTAACCCACATGGTGCAGCAGACCTCTCCTGTCTTGCCCACTGCTTCTCTCAGCAGTGTGTTTAAGTAGCTCTGCCTATTCTGCTTCTCATTCTGTCTCTGGTTAATCTTCTCACCCAACACCTCTGGCTACACCAAAAAGTTTTAATGCATAAATAAATAAATTTTTAAAAAAGAAATGCAAAGATATTCTCTGATCATAGGCTGAAGGGTTAATATTACTAAAACAACCATCATACCCAAGCAAATACCCAGATTTATTATAATCTCTATTAAAATTCCTATGACATTCTTGAAGAAAATAAAACAAACATTAATGAAGCACAAGTGCTAAATATCTAAAGCAATCCTGACAAAAAAAAATGGAGATTTTATACTCCCATACTTTAAACTATACTACAAAGTGATAGTAATCAGAAGAGTATGGCATTAGAGTAAAACCAAACACAAAGATCATTGGAATAGAATTTAAAACCCACAAGTAAAAACACACATATATGAACAATTATTCTATGACAAAGGGTACAGTCTCTTCAGCAAATGGAACTGGGAAAACTGGAAAGAAACATGAAAAAAAATTAATAATACCACCATCTCACACCAGGCACAAAGATTAAATCAAAATGATTAAAGACTTGAATGTAAGACCCTGAGACCATAAAATACACAGAAGGAAGCCTAAGCAAAACATTCTATAGCAATGGGTTAGTGATATATTTGGGGACTTGATTACAATGGCAAAAACTAACTCAAAAATAAACATAGGTACAAACTGCATGTGTTTATCTTTTTGACTACTGAGTAATATTCCATTGTGTATGTGCACCACATCTTCTTGATCCAGTCACTTATTTTTGGGCATTTGGGTTGTTTCCAAAGCTTAACTATTGTAAATAGTGCTGCTATAATCATAGGGATGCAGGTGCCCTTTGGAATTAATGTTTCTGTGTCATTTGTGTAATACCTAGGAGTGGAATTGCTGGATCATATGGAAACTCTATCTTTAGTAGGTCAAGATATCTCCACACAGCTTTCCATAGTGGTTGGACCAGTTTGCACTCCCACCAGCAATGAAGGAGAGTCCTTTTTCTCCACAACCTTGCCAACATTTTTTGTTGCGAGTTTGTTTTTTTTTTTTTTTAATATGTGCCACTCTCAGAGGTGTAAGATGATATCTCATTGTAGTTTTGATTTGCATTTCCCTGATTACAGCAACATGGATGGAGCTAGAAGGGATCATGCTCAGCGAAATAAATCAGAAATTAAAAAAAAAATACTGGATGGTCTCACTCATAGCAGGAATTAAGAAAACCTAAATAAGGGACCAGAAAAAAGATTACTAATTACTAATTAATTAGTAATTTTACTAAGTAATACAAAGTAAAAATCAAAATTAACAAGCAACTATAAATCAGAGACACACTACAGGGGGGAGGGGAAGGGAGAGGAAGGATTAGGGTCAAAATAAGGGGGGGTCCAATTGTATGGGGAATATAACCAACTGAAAATGCATACATTGTGCAAAAATGAAAATGATGTAAGAATTACATAAAATAAAATGGTAAAAAATAAAATTCTCTCTATAGAAATAAATAAAGAACACTGAAACAAACTAAAAAAAAATAAATAAAGGAAGCTACATCAAACTAAAATGTCACTGCGTAATGGTTATAAAGATATAACCATTAAAATGAAAAGATAATACTACTTAATTGGAGATTCTATTTACACATATCAGTGGAGTTGATATCCAAAACATATACTCTACCAATCCAACAACAAAATAATTTCAAAAATTAAGAAAAATAATTAAATGTGTTCTAAATTAAAAAAAAAACTGCTAAATAGGTCAGTGGTGATTTTAACAAATGAGATTTATGAAGTATTAATATATAATACAATGTGTCAACATTTGGAATAGATTCAAAACTTAGTGAATTGGTATCTTCAAAATGATCAATGAATGGGGTTACAAAGTCATTGAGGGAAAAGTTTCATTCAAAGTATAAAATTAGTCAATGGATTTGAATCTAAAAGAGCACAAAATATTCATTGATATGCCTACCAGATGTTATAATGCGACCAAACTTTAAAAAGTTGCTGCTTGCATACTTTTATTATTAATTGAGGATTATGCATAACTAATTGCAACCATGTAAATATGCCTCTTTTCTATTTATGTAATCACCTAATGCAGAATTTATTCAAATAAATAACAACAGCATATTGGAAAGACTGAATGTTGAAATAGCAAATTGAAATGTTGGCCCTTGTGAGTGAAGACAGGCAGGTAGAGGGAGGGCTGGGAAGCAACACAGAAAGCAGCGACCACACAGGGCCAACAATCAACAGCAGAAACTGCATGAACTCTGGTGTGGCTGTGCTGAACCCATCTGGCCCTGCCCTCTGAATGAAGCCAGGCAAATAGAGGGAGGGCCCAGCAACCCCACGGTGAGAAACAGTCATCTGGGAGAGTGCCTTTAAGCTCACACATATCATTAGAGTCTGTATGAACCTCTATGCATTTGCATTGACCCTGTCTGGTACTAGTTGTGAAGACACTCATGTAAGGGGAGAGAGCAGCAGTGGACAGAGATATGGTGACCTATAGGGCCCATCAGATCATACACAATATCATAGTCTTTGCAAAGCCTGGTATGACAGAACCAGACCTGACCAGGAAACCAGTTGCCAACATCCCAGTAGGAGCACACTGAAGACATGCTTGTAGGTCCTGGTGTGTGGTACATATAGAACACATCTGAAAGCAAACAACAGTGCGAAAGCAAAATACAAATAGGCAACACACCATAAAACAACACATCACAAAAAAGAAAATCAGTACCCAGAACTCAAAAACACTGACACTGAAGAATTTCTCTGCCATACAAAAAAAAATAATTAAAGAAGAAAATGATAAGAATGAGAAGTACAAAGGAAAAATAATGAACAAACATTTCAAAAAATATGACACCACAAGGAAAGGAAATATAAACATCATAGGAATCCTAGAAGGTGAAGAAAGAGACAAAGAAACCACAAACTTATTCAAGGAAATAATAGAAGAGAACTTCTCAAACATGAAGAAGGAAATGAAAACAGACACACAGGAAGATAGACGAACACCAAATTACCACAACAAAAGGAGAATTACAGCAAGACACATAATAGTGATGCTTCCAAAAGTCCAAGACAAAGAAAAAATAATGAAGCTGATGATGAGGAGGAAACAGATAACAGGCCTCTCTGGTTGCTTAGAGGTTAAGTCTCAGCACTACCATATGAAGGGCCACCTGAATGCCTGAGTTCAATCCCTGGCCAGGGAGCTAACCCCATGGTGCAGCAGACCTCTCCTGTTTTGCCCACTGCTCCCCTCAGCAGTGTATTTCAATAGCTCTGCCTGTTCTCCTGTTCTTCCCACTCTGTCTCTAGTGAACCTCTCATCACCTTGCTCCTCTAGCCTGAAACCCAGTTCCTGTATGCAAAAACAAATAAATAAAATCTAAAAAAAAAGAGAAAGAAACAGATAACTACTAAAGGAAAACCAATTAGGCTGACATCAGACTTCTCTGAGGAAACACTATGACTGAAAAGAGAACGGAACAACATATTCAAAAATCTCCCAAATAAAAAATGCAAGCCAAGCAATGCAAAACTCTCCTTCCTATATGAGGGGGTGGGGGTAGGAAAGGACCTTCTCTTTCTTTTTTCTTCTTATTTTGGGGAAAGTGAGAATGCAGTCACCCACTACCATAAATTATGCAGTCGAGGAAATCGCAGGGGTCAGCACATCCGGAGTGCAATGGATAAGCCTCACACTGGGAAAACCACCTCTGTGATCACTGTTATCTTCCCTGCTAGGTAAGTATAAAAGAGGACTTTCTCAAACAAACAAAATCTTCAGAAATTTGCTACCCCACTCCTAGAAATATTACAAGATGCCTTAAATTATAAACCAACAGAGGAATGAATGGGAAGGACCGGAAAAGGTAATGAATGGAAATACAAACAATAAACAAAATGGCAACTATAGACACTCATGTATCAATAAGCACCCTAAGCATAAACAGATTAAACTCACCAAGAAAAAGACACAGAGTAGCAGGCTGGATTAGAAAACAGAACCCAACCTTTTGCTGTGGTCCTGGAAAGATACCTATGAACCAAAGATAAACATAGCTTAAAGGTAAAGGACTGGAAAACAATTCTACAAGTGAACGACCCCCAAAAGAAGGCAGGGACAGCCATACTTATATCAGATGAAATAGATTTCAAATGAAAATTGTTGACAAGGGACACTGATGGATAATACATAATTATCAAGTGGACATACACTAGGAAGTTATAACACTGATCACTATATATGCACCCGACGAAAGAGCATCAAAGTATATTAGAAAATTACATTCAAATCTGAAAACAGACATTGGATAAAATATATACGTGCTGGCAGATTTCAACACCCCACTCTCACCAATGGACAGATCAATGGCACAAAAATAAATAAGAACACAATAGCCCTAAATTGATTTAAAATAGCCCTTTTTAGCTGAAAATCTGTTTTATATGATATAAATGACTGCCCTTTTCTATCTTCAGGTGCTGTTTGATGCAGGATTATTTTCTAACACTTTATTTTGAGCCTAAATTTATCTTTGAAGAAAGCAGAAAGTTAGGTTTTGTTTTGTAACCAAGCCTATATAACTTTGTGCCTTTTAATTAGTGAATTCATTCCATTTTTATTTTATGTGATTATTGATATCAGGGTCTGCTACAGTCCTTTTTTCTTTAGTATTGCTATTTATTTCCTGGTTCAGTTATTTTATTTTTTTAATTTTACTTTTATATTCCCCATACAATTGCAACCCCCCTATTTTACCCCAACCCCTCCTTTCCCCACCCCCCATAGTGTGTCTCTGGTTCATAGTTGTTTGTTGAATTTGATTTTTTCTTTCTTATAGTTATTCTTTTTCCTGGTCCCTTATTTAAGTTTTCTAGATTCCTGCTATGAGTGAGACCATCCAGTATTTTTCTTTTTCTTTCTGGCTTATTTCGCTGTGCAGGATCCCTTCCAGCTCCATCCATGTTGCTGCAAATGGCATATGTTTATCTTTTTTGATTGCTGAGTAATATTCCATGGTATATATGTACCACATCTTCTTGATCCAGTCATCTATTTTTGGGCATTTGGGTTGTTTCCAAAGCTTAGCTGTTGTATATAGTGCTGCTATAAACATAGGGGTGCAGGGGCCCTTTGGAATTAATGTTTCTGTGTCCTGTGGGTAAATACCTAGAAATGGAATTGATGGGTGATATGGAAGTTCTATCTTTAGTAGGTTGAGGAATTTCCACACAGTGGAGATAGTGGTTGGATCCTGGTTCAGTTATTTTGTGGATGTTTCTCTTTTTGATAAGAGAGCCACTTTAGGCATTTCTTGTTATCTAGTGTTTGCAAATTTTTTCAGCATCTATTTGTATGAGAACATTTTTATTTCTTCCTCATATCTGAAGAAATGTCTTGCAGGATATAGTATTTTTTTTTTCTGCTAGTTTGTATCGTTTAAGTATTTTGAATACATTCTTCCAGTGTCTCCTTCCCCATAATGTTTCTTCAAAGAAGTCAGATATACGATTCCAATGGGGGGACATTTAAAAATTTTCTGTTTTCCCCCACTAACCACCTTCAAAATTATCTGTCTTGAACTCTTAGAAAGTTTCAAGACTATGTGTACTGGTGTCGTTATTATGAAATTTAGATAACCAGGTGTTCTGTTAGCTTTCTGGGAAGTTTGTCTCTATTATTTAGTTGAACAAATTCTCTTTTCCCTTCTTTCTCTCTTCCTCTTTTGGAATGCTGATTATTCTTAATTTTATGGTACTTTATTTAATTGAGTCAGATTATTTTCAGATTGTTTCTTCATTTGTCCTCCTTAGTATTTCTCTTCTTTCACCTACATTCTTTGTGTGTTACCTTCTTTGAAGTCAAGTATTCAATTGTCCATCTGGTTTATTCTGCTTACATAGTTGTCTCCAGAACTTTTAAATATCCTCTGTTGATCTTTCCATATCCTGTATCTCCATTATTTTCTCACTTAAAGATATAATTTCTGTCTTCTGTTCTTAAACTTTATTTTTCAGTGCACTCAGAATTTCCATGATACTTTTGATCATTTTTCTGCTGTTTCTTCTATTTCTTTGAATTTCATTATCTTGGTAATTTTGACATCTGTATCTGGTAGGGATAAAAAGGTCTTCTTTGTCTTTGTGGCTGTATTTTGGATAGTTGTTCTCTCCTGTGGTCTTCTGGATAGTTGTTTTCATCAGGGGAACATATTCCCCTGATGACTAAAGATGCCATGCATTGCAATTTTCCATCTGCTTAATTTGTAGTCTTCCAGTTGTTTTTTTTTTATTTTTTTTAAAAGAGTCAGTAGTAGTAATTTAAAAGATATAGAAATTCTACTTTTACCACTTATGGTGCTGTGTTTTTTATATTTTTCCCGAATGTATATGATTTTAGATGTTTTGTGGGTTTTTTTTTTTTATATTGTATACCAAGGACAAGTGATCTTAAGCTACTTGGCCAAGGAGTCGGGGAAGACCCTGGAGGCATCCATTTGCTGGTGAAAGTTGGTGTATGTTTATGACAACACTGATAGTCCTCCTCACTGGGGTTCCAAACCCTTGTCTCCGCAATCTATGTGCTGTCAGCACGCTTCATAAGATCAGGGCCTCCCCTGGTGGCGCAGTGGTTGAGCGCTGGGCTGCGAAGCTGCCCGCAGCCTCTGCAGCACCAGTTCGATCCCCGGCCACCGGCGAGGTTCCCACATGGCACGGAGACCTCTCCTGCTGCCTGCTGCTCCCGTCAGCAGTGTATTTCGTCAGTCTGCCTGTTCTGGTCCCCGCTCTGGCTCTGGTGAATCCTCTCATCCTCCTGTGCGTCTAACTGTACCCAGTGCTTGTATAAATAAATAATAATAATAATAAAAAAAAAAGAAAACAAGGACTGTTTCTCAATGTCAGTGCATGCTTAAAAAAAAAAAAAAAAAAAAAAAAGATCAGCACCTACCTTGAATGGTGGTGGGGAAGAGATGGCATAATGGCATAATGTAGTGCACTGCCATCTCTACTGGGTTTCTAGTCTGCCTGGCACAACACAGTTCATTTGCACATATTTCCCTAGTCAAGTGTGTACCTCCACACCATTCTGTTCTACCCTCCATAGGGCTGCCAGCCAAACACAGGAACTCAGCTTTGAGGTTTGCATGACAGACTCCGGCCCTGGCTTCTGTCTCTAGTTGTCTACTTCTGCCCACCTTATGTTTTGAATTTCCTCAGTGTCCGTTCTTGCAAGGTCTATGCTGTCCCAAGTCACAGAACCATATGGACAACTTTATCCTCTGGGAGCAAAGCTGGGTACCTCCTCTGCTGTCATCCTCTCCTTTATTCTATTTATTTGTTGGTTTCCCTTGAACTTTTATTAGTACAGAATGGGTTGCAGTTCTTCCAATGTGTTTACAAGATCTACACTTCTACTCACTCATACAAACCAGTCACTGTCCCTAACATGGTTGCCTGTTCTTCCTGTTATTCTCATTTATAAAGCTTGATTTTCTCTGAAACATCCAATCCAGACAAAATTTATTTCATATATTAGTCATTAGCCATCTTCACAAAGCACTGATGGCATTTTTTTTTTTTGCTTCTTTACCTGATATAAACACAATATTGCATTCTTATTCTCATAAGATAAACAATTTGTTATCATGATTTTCTTCTCCATGAAACTCTGATGAAGCAGCAAACTAGTGTGGAGTTATACATAGGCTTTGGATGAACATACACCTGGATTTCAATTTCTCCTTCAACATACTTTATGTCTCTAACCTGGGACTTGACACTAAACTCTGAGCATAAGTTTCTTCTATTTGGAATAAAGGACTAAATTATTTCTCTATAGATTCCTGTGAAATTAAGTGAAATATTTTAAGCATCTGGTAAGATGCCCGGCACAAATATTCAATTAATGTTGTTATTATTATATTACATTGTTATCATGACTATGAAGTTATAATTATCACATGATATATTTTTACAATGTTTTAGTAATACTACAAAAGTAATCTGACATTGTGGATAATCTGAAATAGTCTTTAGGATCTAATCTCCATTCAGGTGGAGATTCTGCAGAATTATATAGAAGAGGAAAACATTCTCTTAGTGGTTCTAGCATAAGTAGGCTGTAACTAGGATTAAAATTTAAATCTAGTTTCTGTCAGGAGATTTTCTTTATAAAACCATTGTTCTAAGGCCCTCCCTGTCAGAACAAGGGGTTAAGATGCAGTGCTGTGAAGCAATGTGCAGCTTCGGCAGCATGAGTTTGATCCCTAGCCAGGGAGCTACCCACATGGTGCAGCAGAGCTCTCCTGTCTCGCCTGCTGCTCCCCTCAGCAGTGTATTTTGTTAGTCTGCCTGTTCTGCTCCCCATTCTGTCTCTGGTGAATCCTCTCAACCCCCCGATCTCTGGCCTGTACCCTAGCTCTTGTATGCATAAATTAATAATGTTAAAAAAAAAAAAAAAACTACACACCGTTTCAAATATACATTAGTTTCCATGATGCCAGATCTGTGTACTGGTGAGGTAAGGTTTGACTGAGCCCCCAAAAGTTCCTTGGTTCCACTGAAATTAGTTAAAATATACTTAATATATACTTGTGACTTGCCACACTGTGGATATACATAAATGAATAAAATGATTCCAATCTACCTGTGGGGAACCTAATCTTTGTCTCTTGTGTACCTGAGGGTATTTGGGGAAAATGTCCAGAAAAATGATGACACTATAACCAAATTTTAAAAAGTATGGAAAGACTTTTGGGGTGAGAGCAGGTCTTTGAGCAGAGAGGATAGGACACAATTAGCACCCACATGGGAAAAGACATGAACAAGAGAACCACCATGAGATGGTTGGCCATAAGATAATGTCGATGTTTAAACATGTGTTTTAAAAATAAAGTCAGGGAGGTATATACTGCATGGTACTAAAAGGTGTTCAGGATAGAGGCTATAAAGGCTACCATGATACATTAATGTCTTTTTTAATATATAGTTTCAGGCAAGGAAAATTAGATATCCTCAAGACTGATTTGGTGAAAACTGTGGCTTGTAGGATTCACTAGCAGAAAATTTTTGGAATTTTCTAAATGCGAACTCTCATTACTAATAATATGATTGAAAAATCATATAAAATTTTATTGACTATGAGAATGGCAGCCAGCAATCTTAGACCTTGAATTTATTAATGATATAATATATAAAATTTGTAAATAATGATCATAAATTATAGCTCTAGGGAAGGAATGAGGGCAAAGTCTATAACTGTTTCTATTATCCGAATTCTTCATCCAGTGACTTCCCAGAAATTGACATCTACATTACAGATGGCCTTCAAAATTGAAGGCAAAAAAAAAAAAAAAGCCACTGTACATACATAAAGGGGACATATGAGACAATGATATGTAGTTGATGTCAAACTAAATAGTCATTAATCTTAAAACTTATAGCCCCCCTTTTCTCTGTGAAATTTTAATTATCACTCAATTTATTAGCATCTCAGTTCAACTCAGCATGAATAGTCCTGTGGAGGAATTTTACTACAAAAATGGCCTATTTTCTATGCACAACTGATTTTGTTGGAAGTCCATGAGAAATGCTATTTTCTACAGAAATAAGATATCTTATTTTCAAAAATAAGACAAAAATATTGCTAAACCTCTAAAAGACTTTTTAATGTCTTAAAGTAAGGAAACTCTAGTATTTAGTGCACTTGTGTTTCATTAACTATGTAAGATAATTCAAGCTGAAACAATGCACACTTAATACACACAAACACATAGGCATGTAGCATGAACATCATCCATGTTTGGAAATAGTCATTTCAAGATCTTTAAAGGCAATGGGTTCCTAATGCCACAAATACATACACATCCTCTATTTTCCTTTGCATGGAAAGATAACAATAGTAAAGTAAATGTCTACTTTTTAAAAATCTAAAGTATTCCCTTTGTTACTCCTTGCCTGCTTCCCCTTGTCAATGTAACACTATCTGACAAGAGTCTTATACATAACGGGAGCTGTTTCAAATGTGAAATACATGAGAAATGACTAAGGCAACAATCATATAGGCCATACCTAAATGAAAACACTCTGGAAACAGGAAAGGATTCTACATAGCATCTAAACCAAAGGTGCTATAAACATATATTAAAGCTGAAATCTGAACAAGAGTCAGGGGGAGAGTGAAGAAATAGATAATATTGAGTAGGAAGTTTAGGGCAATGGAAGAAAGGTTTATCGTTGGCATCCAGTAGAATTTCCAGTAGAGTTATTATTGTTCAAACACTGCTTTTATGAATATGTCGGTAGTGCAGTGCATGACTTAAAGCAAAGGCTTTCAATTTTAATGACTTCTGATAAGAAATGTTTTTATATCATGTCTAGCATGATATTTCCATGTTGTGTTTCATATGCTTTATTTAATTAAAAAGGCTGTATTTGCTCACTATTTCACTGAATTATTTCCACAGCCCATTGATGGGTTTTACCTAGTATATCTACTGGCTAAAAGAAATAAGATCAAACAGGATATTCATGTATGGGAAGGGTATCTGGCTGTCTAGAGGGAGAGGAGTAAATATTATAGAAGAAATACTTCTTTGGAATGTTAATTATAAAATTGCCCTTAGGAATTTTTGAGTTATAGTCCTTTATTTGTTAGAGAAAAAGAAAAAGTTACCAAATATATTCATCTGTCCACTTGTCCAGAAAATGGCATAGTTGTATTTTAAATATCACACTAACTGTTACTGGGACATTTTCTAGTACACATATTTGTCTAAGAAGTCTGATAAAGTGTACACTGTGAAATTGAAACTGTGTGCTGTAATAATTAGGATTAGAAGGTCCCAGATTCCATGTTAAAGGATTCTGGACTTAATCTTTTGGATAACAGCAAGTCATTATGCAGTTATTTTAAAAGAAATCATATGAAAATTTTTTGTGTTTACAAGATGCATGTGGCAAGTTTATGTGGGGGGATTTATACAGAGTGACAAGACAAAAAGACAAGTTAAACAATTACAGCATTCCAGGAATCAAAAATGAATAAAGACTGAGATTACAGTGATTGGTATAAATAGAATGGTAAGAGAAAACAAAGATTGTGGAAGATCATGAAGAATTGAAACTTAGTTGGTAATGAGGTTTGGAGGGAATGGGAGAGAGTAGAATTAAGTACAACTAATATTTCATGTCTTGGTGACAGGGTTATGAGTGGTATCTTTGACATTAAATTTGGAATCAGGAAAATAAACATGTTTTCTATGAAGAGAAGATGATTGTAAATCTTTTAGATGTGCAGATTTGGGGATAACAGTACTCTAATATTTATCTTTAAACAGGTTTATGTGGTATGATTGATATATAAATATTGTATATACTTAATGTGTACAGTTTAATGAGTTTGGACATATTCAGAATGTCTGATACATTATCACTATAAAGCTAATAGATATATCCCATTCCATCAAGAGCTTCCTTATGTCCCTGTTTTTGTTTTGTATGTTTATTTTGATAACAACACTTAACAAGAGAGCTACCTTTTTGCAAAATGTTAAGTGTACAATGCAGTTTTATTAGCCATAGACACAGTTATATAGCAGATCTCTAGAATTTATTCATCTACTTTAACTGAAATTTTATACCCATAAACAGCAATACCACATTTCCTCTACCACCTGGTCCCTGGCAACCACCATTATATTATCTGCATCTAGACTAAAATATGAACAAAACTTGCATATATGATATGATAAACATTTGTAAGGCATAAAATGGGTAAGATCTCTATGAGAACAAATGTTTCAAAAGAATTGACATAGAGTAGCTCAAATAGGGTGACACCTTCATTCACAGGTTAAAAGCAGGACCTGTCCAATCAGAGAAGTGTCATGTTCCAGGACTATACTAGATACTGAGGTCAATAAAATAATTAAAGAAAAAGTGGAGTATCAGAAATAACAGAATGACATTTTATAAAAAAAAAGTACCAGAAATAATTACTTATCAGAAACAACAGAATAACAATCACACAAGGAAGAATTTCAAGATGATGTGCATTAGTACATAATTATACATAGATCATACATAAATTATGTCTTACCAGTTATTAGAACAAAACATTCAGTTCTTAATTTTGCCAATCTTATCTTCCCAGTTACATGAAATTCTTCACTTATGATTTTAATGTATTATAGAGATTTAAATTTTCAAAATGGATTTAATCTGTCAAATTAAAAATAAACAATATTAGGCTTCTTATGAGCAAAAAAAAGTTTGCTTCTTTTAAGATAGAATAGAGGTACTACTTGCTATTTATCTTACTTGGTAACATGGAAACATTAAGGAATTATATATAAAACAAGTAAAAAGAAGTCTTAAAAGTAAAGAGAGGAAGACGGCTATAGACACCAAGCCCTAAGGAACAAAATTGTGGTGAGTTCCTTGGATTTTTGTTTTGTATCACACATCCCAGATTTGTATCTAAAGAAGATGACAACCAGGAAATGACTGTGATAGAAGACAAACGTGTCTTAACAAAAGCCTGTTATTTCTAGCCATTAGCCCATAAAAGTGTTAACCTAACAAAACAGAAAACTTTTAGATAACCACTTTATTCCAGTCAAAAATCTTCAGGAAGAAATGTGCCAATCTGTGTGAGCAGAGGCCACATGGGAGCCTACACATACACCCTTATTAGACTGTAATGAAGTATCTGACCTTCCTGACACAGTAGTGTTTAAAAAGACTGAGTAAAGTGAATGTAAAACCAGGATCATCATCACTACCAGGCAGTATGGGAAAAACAATACTTCCTATTAGTAGGGACCATGTGGAGCATACACTAACACATAGTAGAACTGAAAAAAATAATTCTACTTTCTCCACACTCCAGTGTGGTCAAGGGCCATTAGAGGGAGCTTGAAGCCCTAATCCTAATAAAGGAGCAATGAAAATATCTTTCAAGGGCTGAAAGAAAGGAATTGAGAACTCAAACTGCAAGCATCAAAAATATCCTTTCTTAGGACATTGTTCGATAAAATGCGAGAAATGTGTTATGAATAAACATACTTCAAAAAACTATCATTATATATTTGCTAAATATAAAGCAATCAAAGAATAAATTTTAAACATAGAAATGGAAGAAATAATAATAAAAATGGTAAAATATTGGTAATTAAAATACATTTTCCTTCTCTTCATTTTTTTACATTGTTTATGAACTTAAAGCAATATTTACAACAGTAACTGATGTGGTTCTTAATGAATGCAAGTAAGAGAAATAATTAGGACAACTGCATTATAATGAGAGAATGAAAAGTGACATAAACATAGGTAATTTTTTTACACTTCACCTGAACATGAAAAGCAACAGCATAGGCAGTGACAAGTTATGCACATCTTATACAATGCCTAGAACAACCAGTTAAACAGTGATTCTAATAGATTCATTCAAAAATAATAATAAAATAAAATGGAATTAAGACTAAAATAAAAAGGAATTTTATTTTATATCAAAAATTATTTGAGTAATCTTCAGGAAGTCACAAAAGAAAAAAACAGGAAAACCAAAAACAGAAAATTAACAAAAAAATGAAATAATTTAGACATTGGCACAACTTTAGAGTCTTCAACACTTCTCTCTTAATGTTTTATAAAATAACAATATATAAAAGCAGTAAAGTTAAAGAAGAACTGAAAGGCATTATCAAGTAATAGATATGGTAAACATTTATAGAACATTTTGGTGATGAACAGAGGAAAAAAAACTTTCTATTTCTAGTATTCTTGGAACAAATGTAAAAACAGACCTTATACTGGTTATAAAACAAACCTAAACAAAATTTAACTAGAGTGGTCCCAGGCCTCATGACCTCATGCAAGATCCCACCAGCCACAGACAGACTAGTGAGACCCTAGACCCATGTCAGGGGATATTGTTACAAAGTTCTTCAAGCCTCAACTTCCCAGATCAGTGAGAACACAGATTGGTGCTGGAGGAAGTGCCAAGAGCAGCTCAAGGCCAAGAGACATACTGGAGACCCAAACAGCCACCCACTTAGACCACTGAGACCCAGATTGGTGAGGCAGTGTGGTTAAACTAAGCAGAAGCCCAACTTACAATATATGGACCAGAAAGCAAATAATAGGGAGAATGGAAAACCCACTCACGTCCTCAAGGGTATAATATGGCACACAGAGAGACCAAATAGCAGAACTCAATTGTAAATGCATGGATGGTATGTTCTTTTTATCAAATACAGAGTTTAAAACTGTCATGGATAAGAAATCAAAATAAATGGACAACATAAACAAAACTCAGGGAAAAAATAAATGTCATTAGAAATAAAATCAATGAACAGATGATAGAAAATGAAGCACTCAATAAGATGACAATGAAGATTCAGGGCATAAAATGAGATATACAGGAGATGAAAATTTCAAGAAGTTATAGGAGTTGCATAGAACAAATAAAAGAGCAAGTCAGTGTGTTGAAGATGTGATGTACAAAGAATCCAGATGGAAAAAGAAAGAGGAAAAAAAAAAAGATGGAAACACTCTGAGAATGATACAAGTATATAAAAATATATATAAAGAAAGACAAAATAAAAATAATGGGTATATCAAAGAGGGATGAAAGAAAGAACAGAACATGTATTTAAATTAATAATGGAGGAAAATTTCCTGAACCTAGTGAAGAAAATAAATGTACAAATTAAGGAAGCAAAAATACCACCATCGTAAAAAAACAAAATGAAACCTACACCAAGGCATGTAGTAGTGAAACTTCTAAGAATTGAAGACAAAGAATAATACTGGTGCTAGGAGGAAGGAATAAGCAGATAAACCATAAAGGTACCACAAACAGCTTGACATCAGACTATTCTGAAGAAATGTTATATGCAAGGAAAGAATGCAACAACATGTTCCAAATACTTAAAGGTAAAAACTGGAAGCCAAGAATATAACAAGTCTTGCTTTCAGATATGAGGGAGAAATAAAGGCCTTCTCAGACAAAGAGAAACTGAAAGAGTTTGAAAACACTAGACTTCCCCCCCAAAGAAATACTGAAAGGAGTTCTCACATCTAAACTGAAGAGAAGAACATACACAACAAAATGACAAAAGAAGTAGACAAAATCCAAAAATTAAGGACAAAATAGAAGAAATATATGTTCACATATTAATAATCACTCTAAATATAAATTATGTCCACTTATTTATGAAAGGCATAGTATATGGATTAGGATCAAGAAACAAAATCCAGCTATCTGCTGTCTCCAGAAGACAAATATATATGCCAAAGACATGTATAGACTCAAAATAAAGGTCCACAAATAATCCTATAGCAGATGCCACCAAAGAGAAGTCAGGGACACCCATACAAAACAGATTTCTTTAAAAATGGTAACAAGAGACAAGGATGAAAAGAACAACAAACAAGTCCACAGATGTCAGTAGAATAACAGAAATAATAAAAACTAAGCAGAAATAAGTGAAACAGAAATAAAACAGACTATCCAAAAAAATTAACAAAACCAAAAGCTGGTTTTTTTTCAAAACTTAAAAAAAATAGACAAACTTCTGAAAATCTCACTCAGAAAGTAAGGAATAAATCTCAAGATAATATTACCAAAAATGGAAGAGGAAAACTTATAACATATGCTTTCTAAATTCAAAAGATAGAGACTACTAAGAACATATATATGCTAACAAATTCAATATCATAGAACAGATGGCCCAATTCTTAGAATTGTACTATCATCCAAGATTGAATAGAGAAGAAATAGAAAGCCTGAACAATTTGATCACAAGCAGGAATTTTGAAACAGTAATCAAATGGTCCCCCCCCAAAAAAGTCCAGAAACAAATGTTTTCACAAGTAAATAATACCGAAGATTACAAGATGGACTACTACGTACCCTGCTCAGACACTTCCAAGTATTTGAAAAAGGAAAACTTCCAATCCTATTATGTGAAGCCAATATTATTCTAATATCAAGTCAAACAAAGAAAAAACGAAAAAAAAAAAGAAAACTACAAAATATTTCCAAATGAACACAGATGAAAAAACCCTCAAAAAATATCTTAGCAACTTAATACATCAATGTTTTAAAAGGATAATGCACCATGACTAAGAAGGTTTCATATCAAAAACACAAGGTGGCTCATCATCTGAAAACCAATCAAATCAATTCATCAAATCAAAAAAAAAAAAAAACAATCAAACTATATGGGCACATCAATAGATGCTGAGAAAGTATTTTATATAATCCAGGATCCATTTTGAAAGCCCTTACAAAATTGGGGATAAACGGAATATCCCTTAACATGATAAAAGCCATTTATAACAAACCCACAGGCCATATTATTCTCAATGGTGAAAAACTGAAAGTTTTTTTCTAAATTGAATAGAAGATAAGGATGTCCATTCTCACCATTCTCATTCAATATAGTATTGGAAATCCTAGCTAGGGTAACTACACATGAGAAAGGTGTTAAAAGAATCTGAAACAGGAACGAAGTAAAATTATCATTATTTGCACATGACATGATAATATACTTGGAGAACCCTCAGTATGCCAGGGGAAAAACTAATTCAAACAATCAGTTTAGGTGAGTGGCAGGCTATAAAATCAGTACACAAAATCCTATATATAACCAGTAAGCTAGAAGAGGAAGAAATTAACAAAGTGATCCCATTTTCAATCACACCAAAAATACACCATCTAGGAGAAAAACTAACAAAGAAGGTAGAAGATCTACAGTAAGTACTCTAGAAGATGATGTTAAAAGAAATAGAAGGTGCAGAGTTCTCTGCTATTAGTTGGAAAAATCAACATTAACAAAATGTTGACATTTTATCTGCTCCTAAAGTAATATACAGAATCTGCAATCACCCCCCAAAAATATCAATGAAGTTCTTCAAAAATTGGAACACACACCATTTAAATTTACACAGAATCAAAAAACAAAAACAAAAACAAAAACAAAAACAAAAAAACCTGAATAGCCAAAGCAATACTGAAGGAAAAAAAAAAAAAAAAAACAGAAAGGAGTAATCACACTTGCAAACTTCAAACTATGTTATAAAGCCATACTAATTATAATGATTTTATTTTACATTATAAAATGACAGATTTGTTAGAGAAAGGAGAAAGAAGAAAAGGCACTCACATAGTCACAGGTGGGTCAAAGAGCTGACTAAAGCCATACTAGTTAAAACAACCTGGGAATGAAACATAAAAGACACACAGACCAATGGAAAATAATTGAAAGCTTTCAAATAAACCCACATCTATATGAACAGTTAATCTATGACAAAGTGGCCTAGAACATCGCTGAACAAGGAGAAGGTCTTCAATAAGTTGTTACGGGAAAACTGCCACATGAAAAAGAATGAAGCTATACCACTATCTCATACCATGCACAAAAATCAATTCCAAATGGATAAAAGACATGGAATTAATATCTGAAACCAATAGCTAAACTTTGGAAACAGCCCAAATGTCCAAAAATAGATGACTGGTTCAAGAAGATGTGGTACATATATACCATGGAATATTACTCAGCATTCAAAAAAGATAAACACATGCCATTTGCAGCAACATGGATGGCGCTGGAAGGGATCATGCTCAGTGAAATAAGGCAGAAAGAAAAAGAAAAATACTGGATGGTCTCACTCATAGCAGGAATCTAGAAAACTTAAATAAGGGACCAGGAAAATGAATAACTATAAGAAAGTGAAAATCAAAATCAACAAACAACTATGAACCAGAGACACTCTTTGGGGGATGGGGGGCGGGAGGGGAGGGATTGGGGTCAGAATGGGGGGGTTGCAATTGTATGGGGAATATAAAAATAAAATTTATTATTTAAAAAAAAAAGATCTGAAACCATAAAATGCATGGGAAAAAGATCATAGGCAAAATACATCATGACATAAGCTTCAGTGATGTCTTTAGGCATTTGTCACCAATAACAAGGAAAATAAAAGATAAGATAAATATTGGGACTATATCAAATTAAAAGGCTTTTGCACAGAGAAAGAAACCATAATTAAAATGAAAGGCACCTTACCGAATGGAAGAAATTATTTGAACATCCTAAACATCTCACAAGGGACAGATATCTAAGAGAAGACATAAAAAAAATCATACTTTCAACAAAACAAAAACAAATAACCCCATCAAAAATGAACAGAGGAGATAAAACGGCACTAACAGCAGTAAGAGCCAAGTTACATCAACCTCCAGTTACCAGCTACAGGAACACAGACTGTTTGGGAAACCAGTACCAAGTTATTCCTGACCCCCAGTTTCTGACAGGGAAAGTCCAATTATCAGTTACTACCAATCAGAAACCAGTTGCTTGAGCTGGATCAGATTACCCATAACCTCCAGCTACCAACTTTAGGGACATGACAGAGTTAGAAACCAACAAAGACCAGGTTCCACTGAGGGCAGCTCCTACAGCAGTGAAATGGAGCAGCACAGTCAGAGAAACATTCCAGTGGGCAGCAGCAGAGTGACAGGACAGCAACAACCAGCACAGACTGCAACAGCATGGACACTGAAATGTTCTACACTACATGGATTGGAATATTTAAAAGGGAAACTCCACAACTGATGACATCAACACAACCCAAGATAATGAGAAGGAAAAAAAAAAAAACAAAACACAACAAATGGCAAACAAAGAGCCCAGAGGAAAACTACACCATAGAGAGAGAACAAATCTTAAGCCCAATTACAAAATCTTTGAGGCTCTGCTTCCTGCTTCTCCAAACATATGCAGTATTCAAAATAGCCATAATAAATTCAAGGAAACGGAAGGAAAATCTGAAAAACAAATCAATGTCCTTAGAAATAAAAACAATGAACTAAAGACAGAAAAGAAGCTCTAAATAAGGTAAAAAGGAGAGTCTCAGGATTTAAAAAGAGAAATTCAGGACATGAAAAATGTGTGGACTTTATGGTTGTAGAATAGATGGAAAAATGAGAATTCTCTCATTCCATGAAGAAAATGAAAATAACAGTAATGGGAGAATGAGAGGGAGAAAAGGGAGGAAAAGGACATTAAAAGGGACTTAAAGAGATATTGGGGGCCTCTGTGGTGGCGCAAGGGGTTAAGCACAGCACTATGAAGCTGTCCACAGGCCCTGCAGCATGGGTTCAATCCCCCCGGCCAGGGAGCTAACCCACATGGCACAGCAGACCTCTCCTATCTTGCCTGCTGCTCCCCTCAGCAGTGTATTTCAGTCAATCCGCCTGTTCTGTTTCCCACTCTGCCTCTGGTGAATCCTCTCACCACCCACATCTCTGGCCTGTGCCCCAGCTCTTGTATGCATAAATAAATATATTTTTTTAAAAAATAGATAGGGCCTCCCCTGGTGGCGCAGGCCGTTGAGCGCCACGCTGTGGGGCTGTCCGCAACCTCAACAGCGCTGGATTGATCCTGGCCGGCCAGCGATGGTCCCACATGGTGCAGCAGACCTCTCTTGTCTCACCTACTGCTGCCCTCAGCAGCGCATTTCATCAGTCTACCTTTTCTGTTCCCTGCTCTGTGTCTGGCAAATCCTCTCACCCTTCCACGCATCTGGCCTGTGCCCTGGTTTTTGTATAAATAAATGAATAAATCTTTAAAAAAGAAATAAAGAAATAAAGAGATAATGGAGGAAAATAGATAGGGGTATAAACATACCCCATATCTATAAAAATAGATAGGGGTATAAACATACAAATCCATCAAGAAAAATGAGCCTCAGGGTACATAGACAAAGTGAGACCATAACAAAATATTTAAAAATATTTAAAATATTTAAAAGATAAGTTTCAAGAATTTAAGGCATAGAATATTGAAGCTGGGTAAAGGTGGACAGATGATCTATGAAGGCAGCACAATCAAACTAATATTGGATTGCTCTAAAGAAAAAAGAAACAAACACCGTAGGTAAGGAGAGAATAAGATGATGTGTTCCAAATACTTAAAGATTAAAAAAAAAAATTGCAGCCAAGAATACTCTATCCTGAAAGATTTACCTTCAAATCCCAGGGGGGGGACTAAAGAACTGTCCAGACATAGAGAAACTCAAAGAGTTTGCAAACACTAACCCATCTCTCTAAGAAATACTGAAAGTAGCTCACATAAACATACCAAAAAGAGGAAGCCACAAAGAACTGAATAAAAATGTATAAATTCAAAATAAAATACAGTAAAATGAAAAGATAAGAGCAGCAGTGGACCTTCATATATCAATAATCATTCCAAATGTAAATGTATTGAACACACCAATAAAAAGACACAGGGAAACTGTGTATCTAGTTGGTTCAGTAGACAAAAAACAACTTTCTGCTGCATCTAGAAGACACACCTAAATTCCAAATACAAACATATGATCAAAGTAAAGGGATGGAAAACAATTATACAAGTAAATGGAACAAAGAGGAAGATTGGAACATCCATACTTATATCAGACAAAATAAATTTCCAGTTATAAAAGGTAGTAAGAGAAAGGGAGGGACATTAATATACAATGATTAAGGGAACAAAACATCAAGAACACATAACACTCATCAACATATGATTACCAAATGAAGAGCACTGAAAACAAACTAATAACTCCAAAGAAAGTTATAGGAAAAAATCACATTTTCAGTAGAGGACATTAACACTAAACTTTCACTAAGGACAGATTAACTAGACAGAAAATAAGCAAGAACACAATAGCACTGAATAAAGTATTAAAAAAATGGACCTATTAGACATCTATAAGGCGCTTTACTCCAAAACAATTAGAATACACATTCTTATCAAGTCCACATTGAAAATTGTCCAGAATAGAACACAATCTAGGTCACAAAACAAATATCAACATATTCACAGAAACTGAAATCATTCTTAACATCTTTTTGGATCGTAAGAGTATACAACTATAAGTCAACTATCAAAAGATACTATGGAAATCCTAAAAATGTGGAGATTGAACAAAACACTACCGAAGGATCACAGGATTAATGAAAAAAATAAAGATAAAAAAAAAAACTCAATTAAAAAAAATGGTAATAGAGAAACAACCTTACAAAAGTTATGGGATTCAGTAAAGCAATAATATTAACAGGTAAATAAATATATAGCCATATAGGCCTACATCAAGTAACAAGAAAAGGCTGAAATAAATAACCTACTATTTCAATGTGAGGAACTAGAAAAAGAAGAATAAACTAACCTAAAAGTTACAGAAGAACGGGAACAGAAAAATCAATGAAGAATAGGGTCCTCCCTGGATGTGCAAAGGAGGTGAGTCTCAGCACTATGAAGCTATTGGCAGCCACTGCGGCATGAGTTTGATCCCTGGCCATGGAGTCACCCTGGCCAGCAGACCTCTCCTGTCTCACCAGCTGCTCCCCTCAGCAGTGAATTTCTTAATCTGCCTGTTTTGCTCCCTACTCTGGCCTACAACCCAGCTCTTGTATGAATAAACAAAATAAATCTTTAAAAAAATCAACGAAGAATAAATGAAATAGAAATCAAAAGACAGTCCAGAGATCAACAAAAGCAAGTCAAATGATAGTTCTTCAAAAAATTAACAAAATAGACAAAGTTCTACTAAGACTCACTGGGAAAAAAAGGGAGGAAAATCAAACAAATCATATCAAAAGTGAAACAGGACAAATTACTACCAATAAACACATTTCTGATGATAATTAGAGACTACAATGAATGAAAATATGCCAACAATTCAACAATCTAGCGGCGATGGACAAATTCATAGAATTATGTAACCATCCAAGACTGAATAAGAAATAAATAAAAATCCTAAACAAACCAATTGCAAGCAAGGAAATTGAAATAGTAATAAATATTCTCCAAAAAAACACAAAAGTTCAGGACCGTATGACATCAAAAATAAATTCTAGAAGACCGTCAAAGATTAAATGATATTATTCAAATTATTCCAAAAAATTGAAACAGAAGTAACATCTCCAAGCAAATTATTTTGACAAACATTAATACCAAAATCAAGCAAATATAACACAAAAAGAGATAATTACAGATCAATATCCCTAATGAACTGATACAAATATCCTCAATAAAATCTAAGTAAAAACCAGATGCAACAATGCATTAAAAAGATTATACTTCAGGGCTACTGAGACTCATAGAAAGGACACAAGAATGGTTCTACAACCAAAACTCAATTTAATTTACCATATCATCAACAGCAAAAATGATGAAAATCACATTAATAGATGTCAACAAAGCATTTGATAAGATCCAAACATTGGTTAATGATAAAAACCCTTGAAAAACTGGGGATAAATGAAACATATATCAACATAATAAAAGCCATAATTGTGAACAACCGAAAACCTTTCCATTATGATCTTGGTACAAACAAGGATGATTGCTCACATCATTATTCAACATAGTATTAGAAGACCTAGTTAGAGCAACCAGGCAAAAGAAAGATGCAAAAGGAATCCAAATTGGGAAAGAAGTAAAACTGTGATTGTTTGCAGATGTCATGGTAATTTGTGTTGAGAATTGAAAGATTGGGTCTACAGCCATACCACCCTGAACGCGCCCGATCTCGTCTGATCTCGGAAGCTAAGCAGGGTTGGGCCTGGTTAGTACTTGGATGGGAGAATTGAAAGATTGGGCCTCCCTGGAGGTGCAGGGGTTAAGTCTCACCACTACCAAGGTATCACCAGCCAGTGCAGCATGAGTTTGATCCCTGGCCAGGGAGCTGACCCACATGGCACAGCAGACTTCTGTTTTCTCACCAGCTGCTCCCTTCAGCAATGTATTTCAGCAGATACACCGGTTATGCACCCCATTCTGTCTCTGATGAATCCTCTCACCCTCCACACCTCTGACCTACACCCCAGTTCTTATGTGTATAAATAAAATAAATCTTAAAAAAAAAAGTGAAGAACCTATACAAGTGAACTATAAGACATTGTTGAAGGAAACAGTAGAAGTCACAAAAATTTGGGAAATTATTCCTTGCTCATAGATTGGAAGACTCAACATTATTAAAATGGTCATTATACCCAAAGCAATCTATAGGTGTAATGCATTCCCAATAAAAATTTAAATGACATTCTTCAAAGAAATGGGAAAAAAAATATTACTGAATTCCATATGGAACCACAAAAGACTCTGAACAACCAAAACTATCCTAAAAATAAAGTAGAAAAATGGTGGTATTACACATCCAGAGATCGCATTACTCTAAAACATAGTAAAATTAAAACACTATGGTTCTGGAAGAAAAAAGATACACAGACCAATTGGATAGAATTGAGAACATAGGGTCTCCCTGGTGGCACAAAGGGTTAAGCACAGCACTATGCCAATATCCACAGTCACTGCAGCACAAGTTCAATCCCCAGCCAGAGAGCTGACACACATGGCTCAGCAGACCCCTTCTGTCTCACCCGCTACTCCCCTCAGCAGTGTATTTCAGTCAGTCTGCCTGTTCTGCTCCACACTCTGTCTCTGGTGAGTCCTCTCACCCCCACACCTCTGGCCTGTACCCCAGCTCTTGTATGCATAAATAAATAAAAATCTAAAAACGAAAAGGAATTGAGAACACAGAAATTGAGAAGTCACACTTATATGGAAACCTAACATTAGAAAAAGGAGTAAAGGATATACACTGGAACAAGGAAAGACTCTTTAATAAATGATGTTGGGAAAACTGGACTACCACATGCAAAAGAGTGAAATGACCACTATCTCACACCAGACACAAAAATCAACTCAAAATAGACAAAAGACTTGTATGTATGACCTGAATCCGTGACATACACTGAAGAAAACATAGTCTAAACAATCCATTATGTGCATTTCAGAAATATCTTTACAAATCTTTCTGCAGCAGCAAGGGAAACAAAAGAGTATATTACAAAATGGGACTATCTACAATTAAAAATTTCTGTACAGCAAAGGAGACCGTAACTAAAAACAAAGTGATACCTTATGAATGAGAGGAAATATTTGCAAACCATACATCTAACAAAGGACTGATATCAAAGATCTACAATGAGCTCATACAACTCAACAAAAAGAGAACAAAAACCCAGTCAAGAGCAGAGCAGAGTACCTACATAGGCACGTCTCCAAAGACGACCTACAGATGACCAGTAGGCACATGGAAAAAAGCTCATCATCAGTCATCACTGGGGGATAACATCTCACCCCAGTGAAAATGGATCAGATCAAAATGAAAAGAAACAACAAATGTTGATAAGGTTGGGGAGAAAAAGGAACCCTCTCACACTGTTAGGGAATTTTAGATTGGTTCAAACCCTATGGAAAGCAACATGGAGGTTTCATAGAAGACTAAACATACATCTGCATGTAAAGTAGCAATTCCACTCCTAGGTAACTACCCAAAGAACACAAAATCACTGATTTCTTACTGGCACTAGTTATGTCTGGTCTTTTCAACATGGGCCATTCTCACAGGTGTGAGATGGTCTCTCATTGTGGACTTGACTTGTATTATTTCTCCAACAATAAGTGATTTTAAACATTGTTTCATGTATTCACTAGCCATGTTAATGTCTTCTGTGGAATGGTGAATATTTAGTTATTTTTTCCCATTTGTTGGTTACATTATTTTGTTTTTTTAGAGTTTGTGATATCTTTGTGTATCTTTGATATCAGTCTCTTGAGAACCGACTGTTTAGCAATTAACAAAATTGAGAAAACTTAAGAAAACTAACAAAACAGGGCCTCGCCAGTGGCGCAGAGGTTGAGCGGTGGGCTGTGAAGCTGTCCGCAGCTTCTGCAGTACCAGTTCAATCCCCAGCCAGATGGCGAGGGTCCCACATGGTGTACAGACCTCTCCTGCCATGCCTGCTACTCCCCTCAGCAGTGTATTTCGGTCCTTCTGCCTGTTCTACTCCCCACTCTGTCTCTGGTGGATTCTCTCACCCTCCCATGCTTCTGACTGTACCCAGTTCTTGTATAAAATAAATAAATAAATCTTAAAAAAAAAACTAACAAAAATATGACACAAATCACCAATATTAGAAATGGAATCTGGGATATTAACATGGATCCTGAAAATAGCAAAATAATAATAAACTATAGACTGCTTCACAATCATAAATTTTAACTTAGGTGAAATTTAGGTCACATGAAATTAGTCAATTTCTTGAAAAACACAATCAGACTCAATTCACCCAATTGAGATAAGTAATCTGAATACTCCATTATAAAGATATTAAAATCTTAATTTAAAATACACTTCAAAAAAGTCATCTCTAAGCCCAGATGTTTTCACTGTAGAATTCTCCCAAATATTTAAAGAAACATTATATCACAATCCACACAATCTGTTCCAAAATAATTAAAGAGGAGGCAGCACTTCCATTTGCAATGTGAAGCTGGTATAGATGATATCCAAATCAAAGACATCATTCTTCTGATACAAAGCAAGCACAAGAAAGAAAAGAAACAACTCTTAGTCTCTGATAAGACAGGAAATATACCCGGTAGCAAAGGAAATGGGGAGACTATGTCAATTAGATGGTAGTGGACTGCAACTTGACTTGGTGGTGGGTATAGTATGTTATGTACATTTATCAAGGTATAAAACTATATTTCTGAAACATATGGGGATGTAAAACAATTTTACCCCAATGAAAAAGTAAAAGAGAAAAATAAATACTACAGACTAAAACACTCACTTTGATAAATAAAATAAAAAGGTAAGTAAACATAGAGCAATTCCAAGTATAGGTAAGAACTATAGAGTCAAGAGCCTGATGAGAAATAGGCCCCAAGATCTGCCATGTTTGGGGATGGTCATCCAAGAAGAAAGTGAAATCACACTAACAAGCCACACCCTGGATTGAAATTTTACTTAACAAACTTTCCATTAATAAGAACTACAGTGACTGAAACCCTCATTTCCATAAAGTAGACATAGTGGCACCCTTTTGCCTATATGAAAATGTTCCCCAAGCACTTCCTTGGGCACACAACTTAAATGTTTCTTTAGTCAGTATCTCCTGGACATCAGTCCTGAAAACCTGAAAAGTCAAGCTGTGACTTGTGAATTGTAACACTTCTGGTGAAGCAAGAGCTGTAAAACTGCTGTTTTGACAAGGTTGTAACTTGGCCAGAGTTTGGTACCTCAAAGTCTGGTCAAGTAACATATAGAAAAATTATATAGAGAATTTAGCAACATATAGAAAAATTATATATGATGACCAAGTAGTGTTTATTCTAGGGGTGCAAGATTGGTTCAATATTTGAAGATCAATAATGGAATACATTCTATGACATGATCATATCAATTAATGCAGAAAAATATTTAGTGAAATTCAACATCAATGTAAGAAAAATTTTCCGGAATTTAGGAATAAACACCTATATTTCTTGGAACTGTGAACTATCTTTTCCCCATGTGAAGTTAAAAGATATGTTTATAACAATGTTTTACAAGATACCTGGGCATGAAGTAAGTGCTGGAAGTATATATTGTCTCTAAATCTCTTGGCTTAAGTACATTGATGACTATTGCAACATTACTTATTTTGGCTTGCTTTCCTATTTAGGTTAAGAAAAATATAAAGTGCCAAAGTTGAAGGACAATTAAGAATTAAAATATTACACTTTACAGGAAATCCTAAGTAAGAACTGAAGGATTTTATTGCAATGTGTAAGTAATTTGCATCTGGGAAAGAGCTGGTAGACATATTTAGAAAATTGGATGTACATTGATTTTTCCATTCAAGAACATAAAGTAAAGTATACAGAAAAATCCCATTGTAGAGCCCTTCTGAAAAGTATTCAAAATTTATAAGGTAATAATGCTAATTACTTTTTTATTGTGATGCTAATTCCCACATAAAGACAAATCTTTTGCAATGAATCCTGCTCAACTCCCCCTATCATTAAAGATCATCCTAGTTCATTAGTCCCATTGTTTATAAGACATATGGAGGATGTATTTGGACACTATATTCACCAAATATATTCTTTGTAATAAGGGGAAACTAAATACAGAGAACTGACAGAAATTGACTTTTGAGGGCCTCCCTGGTAGAGCTACTAGTTAAGACATGACCCTTGAAGCTGTCTGCAGCCTGTGCAGTATGAGTTTGATCCTAGGCTGGCCAGGGAGCTACCCACATGGTGCAGCAGACCTCTCCTGACTCACCTGCTGCTCCCCTCAGCAGTGTATTTCGTCAATCAGCCTGTTCTGTTCCCCACTCTGTCTCTGGTGGATACTCTCACCCCCCCTCACTCTGGCCTGTACCCCAGCTCTTGTATGCATAAAATTTTTAAATATTTTTTAAAAAAAGAAAAAGAAAAAGATCAGATGGTTTCACATAATGGTATAATATAGGGAAATGGAACAGAGGGTCAGGAAAAAGACAGAACTTGCAAGCTGACCACGGATCTGAGGTATGAAGCAGGGAGGAGGAGGGAGAAAGGTCAAAATGGGAAGAAACAGCACAACGGACTACAATGATGGCTCAAAGGTCCTATAGTGGTGGGAGAAGTATGGGAACTACACCTTCAGGGAAAATTCAAATATTGTAAAATAACATACATCTGTGGAGGTGTAAATCCGTGCCTTTAAGACATATACTGTAATCTGAATCAACATTATCTCAAATATAAATTTACAACAATATAACACTAATTTATATGAATAAATTGCAATGTTTAATCTTTAAATATTAAAAAGATGAATGAAATTAAGAGTTCTTCAAAAAATAATTATTAAATCTCTAACTAGGCTAATGTTAATTGGAAAAAAATTTCAATGTTAGTCAACAAGTTTACTAGATAATCAAAATGAGCATTTGAACTCAGGAAATAATTTTATAGATTTTACTCATCAGAACTGTTCTAATAATCACAAATTTGAATTTAGTTTATTTAGATAGGAACAGTGAGTCACTGACATCAAACATATAATTATTCTTCATAAGGATCTTCTGGTTCTAAGTTATTTTGACCTAAATATATGTTGATACTATCTATGCACAAAGGAATGCAAATGCTGGGGTTTAATTATTCCTTTATGAAGAATTCATTATAGATGCAAAGGTGGGTACTCATTGTTTAAATCTTCTTTATCTGGCTCCCTAGTCATTAGTCGGGATTGAAAAGACTGGTTGACCAGCAGGTAGTATACGTCTGCATAGCTGCTTTATAAGCTTTACACCTATGCCACCAGCTTTGCACTCTATCTTATAAACAAGGGAGGAGAAGTCCCAGAAAAGTTTACAAAATATTCATATTAAAAAAGAAAAGGAGACACAATATTAATAACCAGAATTAGAAATGAAAGAGAAGCATTACTGCAGATTGCATAGAAATAAAGATTCATATAAGACTACTATGAAAAGTGATAGCTGATAAACACAGAAGCTTAAAGAAATGGACAAATTTCTAGAGCAATTTAGGATACAAAGACTAAATCAGGATGAAACGGATCAGTGCAATAAACCAGTAAAAATCATGGCAATTGAAACAGTTTGATAGGGGTGATAGGCAACAACTGAGTAATCAGACAATTGGAAATATGAATAAAAATTCTGATGCAAAAGATATTTGATAATAATGCATGCTCAACATTTTGGTTGGACTAGATGATAACTGAGAATTCACTAGTTGTTGTTTTTCTCAGTAGTATCTAAACTCTAGGAACATAGTCGTTTCACTATTGCTGCAGTTTTCATCCAAAGCTTAAGTTCAGGGCCTCCCTGATGGCCTAGGGGTTATGTCTCAGAGCTATCACTGCAAGGCTTGAGTTTGATCCCCCACCAAGGCGCCAACCTACATATGTGAAAACTGATGTCTCCGGTCTTGCTCAGCAGTGTATTTCAGTCAGTCTGCCCATTCTGTTCCCCACTCTGTCTCTGGTGAATTCTCTCATCCCCACTCCCTGCACCTCTGGTCTACACTCCAGTTCTTCTATGCAAAAATTAAAAAAAAAAAAAGTGTAAGTTCACCAGTTTCATACAGTATAAATATTCATTATAACTTTTGATATTGGAGAAAATATTTGGTTTACTCTATTCTTTTGCATTTCTTGCTTAAGTTGTAAACATATCCAATAATATTTCTGAATCAAGCTCAGGGCAAAATTTTGTTTCTTCACATTATACAAGCTGTGATTTCCAGCTGGCCATATGCAGTTGATGGTTTCAGTAAAAGCAATCAAGAGAAATCATAGTTAGAGGATAGAAGGGACAATAAATGTGCACAGGTTCTGTTTAAAATTCCTGCACTTCTATTTTGCTCTATAATTTCTTCAAAATTTGTTTCTTAGTTAAGGACACTTTGCATAAATTTAAAAGGTAGCTAAAAAAGAATACCTCTGTACTTGTCACTAAGAGTCTATGTTGCCTTCAACATCATGTAAAAACAGCATCAATGTCTAAACTACTTATGCAACTCTTCTTCCTTTACTCCCCCAACAAAAGCAAAGATATAAACAAACTTAAATTTAGAGGATAATCCCAGTGTTTACATAATTTCAAGCATATAAAATAAAATTATTTGTTAAAACAAAGCTATGTTTACATATTGGCAAAGGTGGATGGAATGCTAAAAATTATAAATCATATAATCAGAGGATTTATTCTTAATCCTATCCCTATTTGGTATTAATTAGAATTTTCAAGTTGAATTAAATAATTTCAATTTTTAAAAAATGAGTTAAAAATTCAAACATCATATTGAACTTCATTTTAGTCACTAACTAACCTGCTTCACTGAATAACAAAAAGCAATCACAGAAATGATAGAACATACCCAAGATCATCTAATAGATGACAAAGCTAAAATTTAAAAAAAACACAAACAAGATGATTTTATAAATGATTTTATCAAATTTTTGAAGAACTGATGTCCATATTGTTTTTTAAAAATACAAGAAGGAATGCTCCCTAATACCAAAACCAGACAAAGGCAACCAATGTCCCTGAGAGACATTGATGCATAAATATTCAACAAATACTAGCAAATCTTCTAAAATAAAATATGATATTAGAACTTTAAACAAAGGAAAAAAAAACTATGTTTATTTTTCATGGTTTGATTTATAGAGAGAAACAGTATCTACTACTTCATAATTATTTTACAAATCTGAGGCTATTTTCTAAGAAAACTCAATGTCTTAGTTCCTGCTAACCTTAGTACAATTTCCGGGAGATGTAATTGATATTCACTGCCTATTTTCTAATTTTCATATTGCATTAGTCTTTTTTTCATTTACAGTTTTTATAATCCACCATTACCTTTACTATCTATAATTTCTAGTGTCCTCAATATAGAGCAATGTGAATTTGGATGTTGGTTTGGAAAGGCAGAATTATCTAAAAATAAATTGTTCAAAGATTCATCGAGATTTTAGTGCTGGGCCTCTCCGGTGGCGCAGCAGTTGAGCGCTGGGTTTTGAGGCTACTGCAGCGCCAGTTCGATCCCCGGCTGCCGGCGAGGGTCCAAAATGGCACACAGACCTCTCCTGCCGCCCGCTGCTCCCCTCAGCAGTGTATTTCGGGTCTCTGACTAATCTGTTACCTGCTCTGGTTCAGGTGAATTCTCTCACCCTCCTGCACTTCTGACTGTACCCAGTGCTTGTATAAATAAATAAATATTAACCCCCCCAACAAAAAAAGATTTTAGTGCTAATACAGCTGTGTTTTTCATTGGAGTCATTTATAGGAGAAATGATATCTCCATTATCACTTCAGTATTTGAGTATTTCTGTTGAGTATTTGAGTATTTCAAGTTGAGTATTTCTGTATTGCAGAGAAATTGGCAGCAATTGCTGAAGAATGCTGCAGCTAGCCCACCTATAAGAATTACTCCTACTCAATTATGGAAAACTAAAACTTAGTTCAAGTTAACCCTCTCAGTAATGATATCATCCCAATGCTAATGAGCTGAACTTTTCAATGTACTTTCAAAGGAAACTGTGTATGATACACTTGAAAAGAGATGCTAAGCCATGTCCACACCCAACAATGTTACCACTAAATCATAACAGCTGTCACAGCATCTTAAGTATTAATTGTATTTTTACTATTGTAAATTTTCTAAATGTATTACATATATTATTTTACATAATATTCATGACATTGGGCCTCCCTGGTGGCACAGTGGGTAGAGCGCTGAGCTGTGAAGCTACCCACAGCCTCTGCAGCACTGGTTCGATCCTGGCCGGCTGGAGAGAATCCCACATGGTGCAGTGGACCTCTCCTATCTCGCCTGCTGCTCCCCTCAGCAGTGTATTTCAGTCAGTCTGCCTGTTCTGTTCCCCACTCTGTCTCTGGTGAATCCTCTCACCCCCACCCCACAATTGGCCTGTACTCCAGTTTTTGTATGCATAAATAAATAAACCATTAAAAAATTCATGGCATTGTATTATGTAGTCATTATTTCTCCTAGTACTAACTATCTTTTAGGGCCAACTCTCCTAAAATAATCAAGAACTACTGCTGCACAGAAACATTTGCATACTTGCATCCTAAAATGAAGAAAGAAGTGCATAAAAAACATGCACTCTAGGGCCTCCCTGGTGGCGCAAGGGATTAAGACACAACCTATGGAGCTATCCACAGTCACTGCCGCACGAGTTCAATCCCCAGCCAGGGAGTTACCCACATAGCACGACAGACCTCTCCTGACTTGCCCACTGCTCCCCTTAGCAGTGTATTTCAGTAGATCTGCCTGTTCTGTTCCTCACTCTGTCTGTGGTGAATCCTCTCACCCTCCACACCTCTGGCCTGTACCCCAGTTCTTGTGTGCATGAATAAATAAATCTTAAAAAAAAAAAAACAAGAAAACATACACTCTAAGCACATCCAAAATTGAACATAATTTGAAGATCCTGCAGATCAAACATCAAATTTTTTTAAAAATCTCAGCATGTCAGATTTCCAGATAGGTCAAATGGTCAAAGAAGAAGGAAGTAAATAAAGCTCAATAACTATATTTAGAATCATTCTATACTTTTTGAACAAATTTTAAATACACACAGTACTCTCCTGTTAGTCAAAACACTGAAGATTTATTTGCTATTACAAATGGCAGAGGATTTCTAGTTTGCATATAATCAAGTTCCCATGAACTCTTGATAAAAAAAGTCTGTAAGTTTGTAGATGATTATATAAATTTGGGAGGAAAATTCATTGTACTTGTGTCATTTCTGTGTCATTTCAAATTTAATAAAATATATCCTCCATATTTCACTGAATCTAAGTCCTTATGGACCAAGTCTATACATAACAGTTTAAATTTTCTTTTATTAAGAGATCAGTGTTTAAGATAGCATGTGACTTGCCTCATGTGAGTTTTATAAATGATGAATGACAAATGTTGGAAGTGAAACACACATGCATATTTTTCTATATTTGCTAAAAACTATAGTAGGATTAAGTATTCATGCTCCCATTACCCATGGTGTAGCCTAAATTCATTTATTTCACTGCAGATGAGTTTCTGCAGGGACCCCTACTTTAATTGCTATTGAATGTTTGGTTAAGGCCAGGACTGCTTGTGATCACAGTTTCCAATGCAAGATAATTGTGTAAACTGCACTAACTCACTTTTCACCCAGGTTAATTCATAAAGTGGCCAATAGTCTGTGAAGTAGAATATCTTGCTGTTTAGATCTGTCAGAGGAATCACATCACAACTATAATATGGTTCAGTTGAAAGAAAACAGAAATAAGTGTCAAAAGATCTGGGTTTAAATAGCATTCTATGAGTAAATGTTATTTGAAATTGAACTAGTCACTTACTTTGTCTTACTCTCAAATTCTTTTTGGGGGGAATGAGCACAAGTCTAAAATTCTATAAATTCACTTCATAATATTGCTAAAATATTTAATCCTAAAACTAGCAATTATTATACTAAAGTCCATGATGTAATCACAAAATTTAAAATTTATAGGGTTATATCTCATTAATCTTGGTCCTTTCATTGTGAGTTAACTCATGATATCACCTTGGCACCATCTGTTTATTTTCTTGTGCTTCTGTCTGTCACTCAGTTCTTATGACTGAAAAGTAATCAATGGGTGTTTGACAATATTTAAAAGACAAATTTCCTAGGGAATATTTAGAGGTAGTTACTCATAGGCCAACAGAATATTTTCTGTTTGAGTCTGTCCTCATGTGGGTATCTCAGAATTTATTTTATATACATGCATGTACATACCAGGTAATATATTCTTGTTTAAATCTATATTTAAATGTATATTGAAAATAATCTTCCATATAGTAAGTTATTTTTAAAAAATCCATCTTGGTGCCTCCCTGGTGGTGGAAGGGATTAAGACACAACCTATGGAGCTATCTGCAGCCACTGTAGCCCAAGTTCAATCCCTGGCCAGGGAGCAGCCCACATGACGTAGCAGACCTCTCCTGTCTCACCTGCTGCTCCCCTCATCAGTGTATTTCAGTCAGTCTGCCTGTTCTGCTCCCCACTCTGTCTCTGGTGAATCCTTACCCCCTACACCTCTGGCCTGTACCCCAGTTCTTGTATACCTAAATAATCTTTAAAAAAATAAATAAAAATAAAAAATCCGGGTCTCCCCTGGTGGCACAGGTGACTGAGTGCAGCGATGTGAAGCTGTCCACAGCCTCTGCAGTGCTGGTTCAATCCTGGCCATCCGGCAAGGGTCCCACATGGTGTGGCAGACCTCTCCTGTCTCGCCCAATGCTCCCCTCAGCAGTGTATTTCGTTAGTCCGCCTGTTCCATTCCCTGCTCTGTCTCTGGTGAATCCTCTCACCCTCCCGCACATCTGGCCTGTACCCCAACTCTTGTATAAATAAATAAATATTTTAAAAAATCCATCCTTTCAAGATAAAGTTTTTTTATACAAGAATTTTGAACAAGATTCAAATTGTCTTTAATAGTAGTCTTGTAGAAAGAAATTAGTAATAGTTTCATGAGATTTTATATAATTATATATATATATCAAACAGTTATGAGGTTATAAAATGAAGATATTATAAATTATTAGTATGAAAAGAAGCATATACTTTTTCTCTAGTATATAAGTAATAAGATTGCAGTGAGTATGTTGTTCATGGGACAGGATAACTGAATAAAATTAAAATTAAAACAAGGTCCAGAAAATTAATAGAAGTGGAAAGTTGACCTTCAGCACAATTTGCTCTTTTACCAGCTTTTTTCATCTGGACACATTAAATAAGACACCTTTTCCTTTTATCCATTACCTACCATTTGTTTGATACATATCACTAATCTTCCCAAATTTCTATCAAAAGAAAGATAATAATTTCCTCTTACAAAGAAAAAGACGAAACTGACTGTCAAAGTAGCAAAGGTACCAATGTCAAGCCCAGGATTCCAGATGAGTCCATGTGATTCCAACTTAAATTCTTTAAAATAACAATGTGATTTATCTTCCTGCAATGTTCTAGGTGCACAATAGCTATTTTGTATTTATTTAGTACTCATATTTCTATTGCAGAAGGGGAAGAAAATGAGCAGAAAAATCTATAGATTTGATTTTTTCAATTCTTTCAAAATAAAAGGTAAAAGAGGTATGAATTTTCAGATGAAAATCCAAGTCATCTGTCCATTAGTAGAAGTTTGTTTCTACCTCTCACCACCCTGCTACCAGCCCTCCCCAGGCTTTCAGCTGCTTAGCTAGTGCTTGAAACATAGTTTTTTGTTTTTGTTTTTGCTTTTTAAGATACAACTGTAGACAGTTACTTAACTGCTCTTCCTCAATTTTCTCATCTGTAAAATAGGACTAATAATATTATTTTGTATCACAGAGTTTTTCATAACAGCACTGGCACAAACTGTGATTATGTATACTTAAATAGTATTTGTATACATATATACACATATATATATTATTCAATAAATTCTAGTTATCTTTATTGCCATTGTCATTATACATTTATTGAATGAATCCCATAGGAAGGAAATGTTGAATATAAACAGCTGTGCTGATATCAGTAGATGGCCATGTACTATTTCCAGTACCTAGAGTGGACTGTTGAGTCTAATAAACAACTATGTGTCAGAAATGATGTTATCACTAATACAACAATGTGTGAAATGTGCTGTGGCCAAGACCATTACCCATTGTTGTATTCCAACAGAAGCTAAGCATTGCAAATGCTTCTTCAGCTATTTATTCATTAAAAAACTTAATTTATCTATTAATATATTTAAATGGTTTTTTTTTCCCCCACTTACTCTACCACTACTGAGTATTTACCTGTTCAAATATCCTGGAAAACAAAAGACTGTAAAAATAACAGTACAAAACACAACAAAGCAAAAACAGACAATTATAAATCAGAGCCATCCTGCAGGGGAGGAGGCAGGAGAGGGATCAGAGGGTGGGAGGGGACTGAGGTGATGGTGAATGGGTGCCTTGAGGAAGGAAACTCTATGGGGACTACACCTGAGGGGGTGGGGGGAAGCAAGTATTGTTTAAAAATGAACAATAGTGTAAAAAATGAATATAAAAAAAGAATAACTCTTATATAAGTACAAAAGGTCGGGCCTCCCCAGTGGTTCACAGGGTTGAGCACAGCGCTGTGAAGCTGTCCACAGCCTCTGCAAGGCAGGTTCGATTCCCGGCCGGCCAGGGAGCTACCCACATGGTGCTGCAGACCTCTCCTGTCTGGCTCGCTGCTCCCCTCAGCAGTGTATTTCAGTCAGTCTGCCTGTCTGTTCTGTCTCTGGTGAATCCTCTCACCCCTCCCCACATCTCTGACCTGTACCCCAGTTCTTGTATAAATAAATCAATCTTAAGAAAAGTATAAAATGCCATTTTCCCCTTAAAAATATGTAGTCCTATGAAACAATTCTAATATATTAGGATATGGAATAGGCAGGAAAGGTGGTGGGAGAGAATGGAGGGATAGAGGTTATAGATTGCTAAAGAAGGAAGGTATCCTAAAGGAATGACCTGAGTTTTGAAGGACAGATGAAAATAATGATGATATTTAGAAGAGTGTCAAATTTATAGAATTATTGAAAAAATAGTAAGCAATTCTCATAAGTCCTTTACCCAAATTTTCCTGTAGTTAATATCATGTTTCACATAGTTTACTTCATTTATTGTAAATAATCAACTATTACTGATACATTTTTATTAACCACCATCCAAATTTTATTTGTATTTCCTTAGTTTTTACCTACTTTCCTTTTCTTTTCTAGGATCCCATACAAGATGCCACATTATATTTTGTTGTCAGATCTCTTCAGGATGCTCAAGTTTGATTGACTTTCATATTTTTCTTGTTTTTGATAGCCTTTACACATTTAAGAGATACTAATTTTGTAGAAGGCGCATCCTTGGTATCTGTCCGATGTTTTCCACATGATTAGACTGTACTTATGTGTCCTTAGGAGGAACACCACACATGGAATGTCACTCTTATCACAACATAAAGGGTTCATACTGTCAATATGGCTTATCACTTTTTACATTAAACTTGGTGACAGCGCTAAGGTAGTGTTTGTTAGAGTTTTCCATTGTATGATCACTCTCTTCCACCCCTCCAGATCAAGGCTTAGCATAGAAACATCTTAAAAACAGTCCTAACTACTTTCCAAATTTTAAACTGGGATACTCATTTCTAATGCTGGAATTTGCAATAATTTTCTACCACAAATTAAGAAGAATTGCAGAACAATCATATTGTCCAATGGAAGCAGGAACACTGCCCAACAGAAATGACACAACTCCAGAAATCTCTCATATCAATTGTATTATTTCATAACTTCATTGAGATAGTAAGTTTGATGTTACATGTTTTCTATGATATCTAAGATGGAATGATTTTCCTAATTATAGCTGCTATCATTTCTAAAGGATTAATGGTATTTTTTAAATATTTATTTATTTATATATACAGCAACTGGGGTACAGGCCAGAGGTGAATAGGTGAGAGGATTTACCAGAGACAGAGTGGGGAACAGAACAGGCGGAATGACTGAAATACACTGCTGAGGAGAGCAGCGGGTGAGTCAGGAGAGGTCTGCTGTGCCAGGTGGGTTGCTCCTTGGCTGGGGATCAAACTCATGCTGCAGATGCTGCAGACATCTTCATAGGCTGTGGCTTAAGCACTTGCTCCACCAGGGAGGCCCCTGGGATTAACGGTATTTTTTGTCAGTCATTTATATAACTGTGTGGTTTTAGAAGTGAAGCACAATTTTCTTCATAATCACACAGAGTTCTAATTTTTGGGTTGCTGCTGAAATGACCTTAGACTATGTCTCATAATCTTATCAGTGTAAAATATGGGCAGGGAGGGGTATTTCATGCAACTCCACATAGGTTGTGGAAGGAGGTAAGCAAAAGCATTAACAAATGTTCATTTCTCAATGATGAACACATAAAAATCATGCAAAAAATTCTTAGCAAACTGAACTGAACAGAACAGTATAAGAGGATTATATATCATGACCAATTGAGATTTGTAAAATGGAAATCAATCATTGTAGTGCACCACATTAAAGAAAAGTAAAAAATCATATCATATTGATGGATGCAGAGAGATATTTGATGGTGTTAAGCATCCACCTATGATAAAAATTCTAAGTAAGGCAGGAATAAGAGGAAAACCCCCTCCACATATATGTGTGTGCCAAAGACAACATCACACTCAATGGTTAAAAACAGAAATATTCCTCTAAGATAAGATATACAATACTGAAGACCACACTTACCACGACTATACAACATAGTTTTGGAACTTGAAGGTAGAGAAATTAGGTAAAAGATATAAAAGTAATTTATATTGGAAGAAAATAAATAAAACTATCACAACTTGCAGGTGACATGATCATATATACAGAAAAATGTAAGGATTCCACTAAAAATAACTATTAGAAATAATTAATCACTACCATAAAGTGGTAGCTACAAAATCAATATACAAAAATGTCTGTTGCATACCTATACACAACTAATGATCTAGAAGACAAAAACTTCATGAAAGCAATTTTATTTAATACCTAGGAATTAACAACATAAGTGAAAAACCTATCCAAAGAAAACTATGGCATTGCTAAAAGAAATAGAAGACACAAGGAAAGGGAAATATATTCCAAGTCTTGGATCAGAAGAATTAGGATAGTTAAAATGATCATTTCATCCAAGGCAATAAAAAGATTCAATGAAATCTCTTATCAAAGTTTCAATGATATTCCTCAAAGGAATAAAGCAAACATTACTGAAATTTATATGGAAACACACAAGATGTGAAATAACAAAACTGATCTTGACAAAAAAGGAGGAATGGACATATCATATTCCCAAAACTTCAAACTATACTACCAAGAGATAGTAATCAAATCAGTATGGAATTGGAATTAAAACATATACACAGACCAAGTAAATAGAATTGATATGCCAGAAATAAACCCATACTTACATGAAGAGTTAATCTATGACAAAGGAGCCAGGATTACACATTGGAGGAAAGATAACATCTTTAACAAATGGTGTTGAGAAAACTGGAAACATACATCTAAAGAATGAAACTAGGCCACTCTTCCACATCAAACATTAAAGTTAACACAAAATGGATTAAAGACTTGGATGTCAGACCATAAACCATAAAATATATAGAAGGAAACATAGACAAAACACTTAAGTGCCACAAGAGAGATGAGCAAATAAATAAGATATATTTACACTATGGAAAATTACTCAGATAAAAAAAGTTGTAGAATCTCTTTCCAGAAAATTTTAGCTCCTCCATTCATCTTTTTTTTAAAGATTTATTTATTTATTTATTCATTCATTCATTCATTTAATTATACAAGAACCAGGGTACAGGCCTGATGCGTGGCAGGGTGAGAGGATTCACCAGAGACAGAGCGGGAACAGAACAGGCAGACTGACTGAAATACACTGCTAGGGGAGCAGAGGGTGAGACAGGAGAGGTCTGTGCGCCATGTGGGACCCTCACCAGCTGGCCGGGATCCAACCAGCTCTGTAGAGACTGCGATCAGCTTCACAGCACAGCACTCAACCGCCTGCACCACAAGGGGAGGCCCTCCTCCATTCATCTTTTAACATACTGTACTTCCTTTATTTATTTATTTTTTATTTTAAGGTTCAATCTCATTGTTTTGTTTATTTATTTTATTTCTCATAGAATTATTTTCCTTTTCTGTATCTTCTCTTACATCTTTTTTTTTTTTTTCTTAATTACAGCAATCCGAATTATTTATCTGTCCTCAAGTTGCATCCATGGACAACATGGGTCCAACTTGAGGAGATTATACCAAATGAGAAAAGACAAGTACCAGAGGATTTCACTAATTTAACATATAAATAAACAATAAAAAAGGAATAGACAAAACAAAACAAAAGGAAGCCCTCAATTTCAGAATTGAGGCTACAAGCAGGGGCGGCTGGGCTGGGGATGAGAGGGTATGTGTCCTAGTGGTTTATGGTAGAAGGTTATGAGTATTTTGTTATGAATATGGTGTGGTGACCTACATCTGAAGATTTGTGAACATATGCCTCTAAATATCATACAGTGTAGTAAAGCATTGTTGCCTCAGAAGTAATGTTCATTTCTCACTTGCCATGCTAAATATACATATTATTAATTTGAATCCATAACACCAGTCATCCAGAGGACAAGCCCCAGGTGGCAGTTGTGGGAACACCCAACCTCCTCCCCCAGCAGTATCCAGTGGTCTCTGATGCCCCCACAGGAATGCTTGTAGTTCTGCCAGCTATACCAGCCAGCCAGCATACACATGCCCAAGCAGAAGCTGTGGGACAACATGTACACGACCCCCAGAAGCCCCTGACGCCCCAGTAGGAGTGCCCAGATGCCCCACCAACTGCACCAGCCATCTAGAAGAAGTAAGCCCAAGTATAAGCTGCAATATCCCCTGTCATCCCCACCCAGAAGTCTCCAGGTGGCCATGGATGCCCCCATAGGAGCAAACACAAGCCCCTTCTGCCACACCAGCTAGCTGACAGACATGTGGAAGCTGTGGAACTGTGGAACAGGTGGAAGCTGTGGTAACCACCTGCAGCCCATGATGACCCGATATGAGTGCTGGGAAGTCCACACACCTTCAGAAGTGGTGGGGTTGGTGGGAGCTGAGGGAGAAAAGGCAGAAGTCTTGCCCCCACCTCTGTCCACCAGCCACAGATGGCAAGACACCAGGCAGATCCATTCACGCTCTATAAAAGCACCCAGTTGGAAAGCATCTGGAAAACACCAGTGGTCTGGTGGCCTTACTCCTAGAAAGAACCCAACAGCAAGCAATGGGGAGAAATAAAAATACAAATGACCAAGCAAGCTCTCCTGGGAACAATACACTTCAAAAAGAAAATCTCTTCCAGAACTCAACAACACTGATAGAAGAACTTCTCTGTCTAACAGATGAAGAATTCAAAATTGCCTTAATTATATATGTATATATATATATATATGTGTGTGTGTGTGTGTGTGTGTGTGTGTGTGTGTGTGAAGATAAAGACAAGGAAAAAATGAGAAATATAATCAACAAAGAGAACAAGATTGAATATTTAACTAAGAAAATAAAGCAACTGCATGATATTAAAACATCAATAGAGGAGCTAAAGAATTCTGGGGGGTTTAAGTCTCCACACTGTGAGGCTATCTGCAGCCACTGAAGCACAAGTTCGATCCCCAGCCAGGGAGAAACCCACGTGGTGCGGCAGAGTCTCCTGTCTCACCCACTGCTCCCCTCAGCAGTGTATTTCAGTCAGTCTGCCTGCTCTATTCCCTACTCTGTCTCTAGTGAATCCTCTCACCCCCCATCTCTGGCCTGCACCCAGCTCTTGTATGCATAAGTAAATGAAATAAAAAATAAATAAATAAATCTTAAAAAAATCTGGGAAAAGGAATGAAAACAGAATTGAAGAAATAGACAAATGAATCAGTACTCTGGAAAATACAGGTAAAATAGAGTCAAGGATAAAAGAAAGAGAAGGACAAATGAGATAGAAAAAAGAAACACTGAAAAATATCCAATATCATGAGGAAAGGTAATATAAGATTCATAGGAATCCCAGGAGGTGAAGTTAGAGACAAGGGACTGAAAAACAAATTGGCGAGAACTTCCCAGATCTGGAGAAGGAAATGAAAATAGACATACAAGAAGCCAGAAGGACACCAAGCTATCATAACGAAAGGAAAACTACAGCAATGCAGAAATAGTAAATCCTCCTAGAGCCCAAGACAAAAGAATAATGAAGCAAATGAGGGGGAGAAACAGATAGCCTATAAAGGTAAACTGATTAGACTGACATCAGACTTCTCTAAAGATGGTAAAAAAGTGAGTGGAGTATCATATTAAGAAAATGCCAGCCAAGAATATTTTATGCAGCAAAACTCTCATTTCTCTACAAGGTAAAAATAAGGACTTTCTCAGACAAAATCTTCAGAAACTTTCTCCCACAAAACCCATACTCCAAGAAATATTACAAGATGCCTTAAAATCTAAACCAACAGAAACGATCAGGAAGAATTAAACAAGGTACTAAATAAAACCACACAATATGAACAAAATGGTAATTATTAACTTCCATGTAGTAGTAATCACCCTAAATATAAATGAGCTAAGTTCACCAATAAAAAGACCTAGTATGTTGGATTAGAAAACAGAATCCAACCTTCTGCTGCCTCCAGGAAACACACCCGGTGCTAATGATAAACCTATACTGAAAGTTAAGGGTTGAAGAACAATCCTATAAGCAAATGGTCCCCAAAAGATGACAGGAACTGCCATACTTACAAAAGATAAAATAAACTTCCAGCCAAAAAAAAGGTGACAATAGTCTCATATAGATGCTGTATAATAATCAAGGGGGAAGAACACCAGGAAGACATAAGTTATTAATAAATACTCGCTAAATGAAGTAGCACACAATATCCCTCAATAAATAGCTAGACTACATGGGCCTAACAGACAAAACACTGCACCCCCCAAAATTGGAATACACATTTTTCTCAATTGCGCACAGCTCATCCTCCATAATAGACCACACACTGGTCTATAAGACAAATATCTATAAATATATGAAGATTGAAATCATGCCAAGCATCTCCTCTGACCAAAAACACATCAAACTAGAAATTACCAATGAAAAGAAAGCAAGGAGCCCCTCCTCCCCCATCACATGGAAACTAACAACACACTACTGAAAGACCACTGGATTAATGAGGAAATCAAAGAAGAAATAAAAAAAAACCTTGAGATGAATAACAATAAGGATACAACCCTCTAAAATACATGGTTTACAGCAAAACAGTAATAAAAGGAAAGAGTAGTACAAACCCATATAAAAAAACAAGAAGAACACCCCAAAAATTAATTCCCTATCTCAAAGAACTAGAAAAATAACAACAACAAAAAGCCGTAAGAGGAAAGACATTAATAAAAATTCAAGTGCAAATAAAGTAAATTGAAATAAAAAAGACAATCCAAATGATCAATGAAACCAAAAGTCTGTTTGTTTGGAAAAAAACAGACAAACCTTGGGCCTCCCCTGGTGGTGCAGCAGTTGAGCGCTGGGCTGCTATGCTGTCCACAGCCTCTGCAGCGCCTGTTTGATCCCCAGCTAGCAAGGGTCCCACATGGCACACAGACCCCTCCTGCTGCATCCACTGCTCCCCTCAGCAGTGTATTTTGTCACTCTGCCTTTTCTGTTCCCCACTCTGGCTCTGGTGAGTTCTTTCGCCCTCCCAAGCTTCTGACTGTGCCCGGTGCTTCTATGAATAAATAAATAAATCTTTAAAAAAAAATTGACAAACATTTAGTGAAGCTCACAAAGAAAAAAAAAAAAAAAAAAAACAATGGAGAAAACCCAATAACATAATAAATGTAAGAGTTGAAATAATGGCACAGCAGATAACCAGAGTAAAAGCTGAGATTACTATGAACATTTATATACACAGGTTCTACAATCTAGATGAGATGGACATATTATTGGACCTACAAAATCATCCAAATCTAAATAAATAATAAATAGAAAACCTATTTGACCAATCACAAGCAGTGAAATTGAAAACAGTATACAAAACCCTCCCCCCAAACAAAAGCCCAGGAGCAGATGGTTTCACAAGTGAGTTCTATTAAATGTTCAAAGATGAACTAGTGCCTATCCCACACAAACTTTCAAAAAATTGACAAAGAAGGAATACTACCAAATACATTTTAGGAAGCCAACATTCCACTAATACAAACAAAGAAACAGACAAAGTAAAGAAAACACACAAAAAGAGCACTACAGTCCAAATCGCTAATAAACACAGCTGCAAAATCCCTCATTAAAATCTCAACAAACTAAATCAAACAATGCATCAAAAAAGATAATATCCCATGACCAAGAGAGATTTTTTTCCTAGAGACACAAAGATTGTCCAACATCCAAAAATAAATTAATGTAATTCAACACATCAAGAAAAGCAAAAATAAAAACCCTATCATCATATCAACAGATGCTGAGAAGGCATTTGATGAAGTTCAGTATCCACACATGATGAAGGCCCTCAAAAATACTTGGGATAAAAGGAACATACCTTTACATAATAAAAGGCATATATGACAAACCCACTACTAACATCAATCTTAATGGTGAAAAACCGAAAGCTCTCTATTTTATGATCTGCAACAAGACAAGGATGACCACTATTGCCAATGCTTTTCAAAATAATACTTGAAGTCCTAGCTTGTGAAACTAGGCAAGAGAAAGACATACAGGAATCCAAATAGAGAAAGAAGAAGAAAATGTATATTTATAGATGATATGGTATCTCATATATATATATATATATATAAAACCTAAAATTAATCCTAAAAAAATAATGAGGCAACTATTTATAACAATAAACCAGCTTAGCAAAATAGCAGGTTACAAATACAGTAGACAAAAATCAGTAGTTTTCTTATACGCAAACATCTGGTGGAAAAGGGGAAAATTAACAAAACCATACCATTTTCAATTCTACCTAAAAAAGTACTTAGGAATAAACCTAACAAAGGAGGTGAAAGACCTATACAAGGAAAATTACAAAACTCTGTTAAAATAAATAGAAGAAGACACAAAGAAATGGAAAGCATTTCCCTACTCATGGGTCAGCAGAATTAACATTATCAAAAATGACCATCCTACCAAATGCAGTTTACAGATTCATTGCAATTCCAATAAAAACCTCAAAGCCATTCTTCAAAGAAATGGAACAAATATTGCTGAAATTCATATGGAATCACAGGAATCATACAATAGCCAAAGTTTCTTGACCAAAAGGAGAAAGAATGGAGGCATATCACCATCTCAGACTTCACACCATAGTACAAATACATAATAACAATAAGAACATGGTACTGAAACAAAAACAGACACACAGACCAATGGAATTGAATTGAAAACCCTGAAATAAAGCCACCATATGTTCAACTAGTCTATGACCAATGAGCAAAGAATATACATTGGAACAAGTATAGTCTCTGCAATAAATGATGCTGGGAAAACTGGACCACCACATGCAAAATAATGAAACTAGACTAGTACCTCACACAATACACAAATATCAACTCAAAATGGATAAAAGACTTGAGTATAAGACCTGACACCATAAAATATATAGAAAACAAACATAGGCAAAAGACTCCATGACATACACCTCAGAAACATATTTGAGGACTCATCGCCAGAAGCAAAGAAAATGAAGAAGCTAAATTGCTGGGGCTACATCTTATTAAAAAAGCTTCTGAATGAAAAAACAAAAAGCTTCTGTATAGCAATTGAAGCAGTTAACAAAATGAAGAGACACAATACAAAATGGGAGACTATGTTTGCACACCATACTTCTGATAAAGAACTGATATCAAAGGCTACAAATAACTTATACAACTAAACAAATCAAAGAAAACAACACATTCAAAAATTGGGCAGAAGAGCTAAAAAGAGGTTTCTCCAAAGAAGAAATACAAATGGTCAACAGGTTATAAGATAAAATATTGAAAATCACTTATAGTCACGGAAATGCAAATCAAAACCACAATAATATACCACCTCACACCAGTGAGAATGGCACATATTAAAAAAAAAAAAAAACTGGGAAGAACAAATGGTGGTGAGGATATGGAGAAAAATAAGCCCTCTTACACTGCTACTGGAAAATGCATGGTCCAGCTGCTATGGAAAGCTGTGTGTAGGACCCTCAAAATACTAAAAATTGAATGACCGTATGACTCAGAGATTTCACTCTTAGAAATCTACCTACAGGACACAAAAAACCACTTATTTGAAAGAAAACCACCACTCCTATATTTATCACTGCACTATTTGAAATGGCTAAGATATGGAAACAACTTAAATGCCCCAAAACAAATGAATGGATCAAGAAGAAGGGGTATGTAAACACTATGGAACATTACTCAGTGATCAAAAAAGATAAACTCATGCCGTTTGCAGCAACAGGGATGGGGTGAGAAGGGCTTATGCTCAGTGAAATAAGTCAGAAGGAAAAAGGACAATATTTAATGGTTTTACTTACAGGTGGACTATAGGGGAACCAAGCAAAGGATCAGGAAAGAGACAGGGAGGCCATAGATTTTACCATCACAGAAACTGCAAGTTTGTTCACTTTCCAAAAAACATTTTTAAGCTAAGTCACCTTTTCTGTGAGTGGGACATAAGAGAATTACATGAGACACTAGTGGGATTATGAAATATTAGTATTATTTGTTCTGCATACATAATTATAATGCAATTCAGCTATAGCAACAGAAACAAACTAAAATGGTTATAAGGTGGTGCTCTTCAATTAGTAAGCAGATAACTATCTTAAAGACCTCAGGATATTTTAACTGACTGTGCCTAGACACAGAACTTCAGGCAGCAGCAGTTCCATGTCCAGTATCCACTCTGGTTTGTAGTAGATTACTATCCCATTACACCTGGGAGCTCACTCATTACATAGCATCCTATGTCAAAATGGTAAGTGTAACACATTTTTTTGCACTACCTAATATCTCTAAGTGCTGTTCTAAGGGCTTTCATAATCATTATCTCAGTTAATCCTCTAATAATCTGCCATGAAATCATGATAAACACCAATTGACAGAAAAAGAAACAAATCTTACTGGGGTTCAGTGATTTCTGTTGGTGACAGAACTGGAATTCATGTCTGAAACATCTTCCAATTACAATTATTCCCTTTCCAAAGCACTGTGAGAGTTTGCATGAGTAAGGGGTTACCTCATTTTACCATATAAGTTCCAACCTCATAAGTCTATAATAAATAATTTAGTTATTAGATCAATATGATACTTAACAATTTGAAGTTAATGAGAAAAGTTAAGACCTAAGTGTCTATTCTGTTAAAAAAAATAATCAAAAATGAATGAGATTCAGTAGATATTTGGACTTCTGAAAAAAATAATAAACTGCCCAAAGATTGCTTTTTGAGCCTTTCCTTTCCTGAATGTCATAAACAAAAAGCAAAAATTCAAAAGGAGAAAAAAAAAATAACAAGAAAAAAAAAAAAAAACAAGGTCGCCAATCATTAGCACAGATCTCTAAAAGGGCAGACTGTACAAAAAGATTCCTGTTGTCAGCTCATGGGCTGGTGATACACTGGCTTACTACCTTCTTATCGCCATCATTCTTCTCTCTTGATTCAATTCATGGAAGGTTCTAAAAGCTGGGGATGCACATAACCAAAACTATTGGGAGAGCTGGTTTTATTCAAGATCGGGATATTCCTAGATATTTCAATTTACAAATCTCTCTGCAATATTGAGTGGACAGAATTCAAGGGCAGACGATTTGTACTGAGAATTGAAGCTCCACTCCCTATCCCTATGCATTCTTGAAAAAAAGAGACAATGACACTAAAGAGGGAAAATGATATGAAGATAGTAAGTGCTGCTAAGAAAAACAAAATTTAGAAATTTTAAAAAAGGCATTTCATTTAAATTACTGGAGCCTCACTTTTGTCCCCTGTGATGGGAACTGCTACATATTCCACAAAATGTTGTTCATGCTTTAAGTCATTCACCCATTCAAAAAATGTTTAATAAGGGGTCTCCCTGTGGCACAAAGGTTTAAGCACAGCACTAGGAAGCCATCCGCAGGCTCTGCATCACAAGTTCAATCCCCGGCCAGTCAGGGAGATACCCACATGGCACAGCAGACCTCTCCTGTCACGCCCGCTGCTCCCCTCAGCAGTGTCTTTGGTCCATCTGCCTGTTCTGTTCCTCACTCTATCTCTGGTGAATCCTCTCACCCCTTGCACCTCTGACCTGTGTACCCCAGTGCTTGTATGCATAAATAATTAAATCTTAAAAAATATTTAATGAGTGTGTATTTTATGCCTCTTAGGCATTGAAGATACAAAGGTTGATATATTGGGCAACACTACTACACTGATGGAATTTATGGAGGGACAAACACTAGGTGAAAATTTTATAGCACATGAGAATTGAGATAATGATTAATTTTCTTAAGACAACTGACTATAGAATCAATTGGTGATTATCAGAAGAAAAGGAGAAACGGTGTGTTAATCAGGAAGAAGTGGACAATAGTATGTTGAAAGAGATATCTCGAATTTTAGAAGTAAACTGCTAATATATATTCTCAAAAATGAATACCTGTACTTACATAATATTACATTAATTTAAAAAAAAAAAAAAAGAATTCTTCTGAATCCCCACTGGGGAGGGTCGCAAAGCAGCCATGGATCTATTTTACCACCTATCTTGAGACATTGAGACATCAGCAACACCAGCCCAGTCCAGCAAAAAATCTCATGACTTTTTTGAGACCATACATGCCCCACCAGTACTGGTAAGATACCAGACCCCTCAGTAAGAGGGAGCCAGAGCATACAGAGACCATGCGATCTTCAGTGGAATCCCACTGGCTTCCCACCTAGACCAACAGAAGTCTCATAAACTCTGAGAGAACTCACCAATTCCTGTTTGGACTGGTGAGGCCCTGGACCTAAGTTGGGGAGTATGCCAGGGCAGCCAGAACCCTGGAGAGATTCCTCCAGACCCCACCCAGAACTGCAGAGGCCTCAGCACCTCCCATGGGATGTCCCCCACAGATGTTTGTCCAAATAGGTGGGAACTCTGATCATTGAGCAGGAAGAAGCCATACCCAAAGGAAACAGTATGCACAAGTGGGTTCCAAAACTAAAAATGGGCAGAAAGAAAAACCCAACAATGGCACCATGATCCCCCAAGTATATAGAGTCCAGAATCACTCCAATACAAAAACCAAACAAAGACAACTACAAAAAAATAAAATTACAAATCAATCTCCCTAATGAACACAGATTCAAAATACTGAATAAAATCCTGGCAAACCGAATCCAACATTGCATTAAAAGCATCCTCACCATGACAGAGAGGGATTCATATCAGGAACATAAGGATGGTTCAACATCTGAAAATCAATCAAAATAATTTGCTATATCAAAAAAAAGACAAAAAAATATGATTATTTCAATAGATGCTGAAAAAGCATTTAGAAAGATCCAAGCTCTTGGGCCTCCCCTGGTGGTGCAGCAGTTGAGTGCCAGGCTGTGAAGCTGCTCACAGCCTCTGCAGCACTGGTTCGATCCCAGGCCGCAGGCGAGGGTTCCACATGGTGCGCAGACCTCTCCTGCCACACCTGCTTCTCCCCTCAGCAGTGTATTTCGTCAGTCTGCCTGTTCTGTTCCACGCTCTGTCTCTGGTGAATCCTCTCACCCTCCCGCACATCTGGCCTGTACCCCGGTTCTTGTATAAATAAAAAAATAAATCTTTAAAAAAAAAATGGTTGCAAAGATAATATTAAAAAAAAACAGCAGCCAAGATTTTTTAACTCTTATTGTGCATTAAGTAATGCACAAATTAAATTATTGCAATACTCTATGAGCCAAAATTATTGGTAACTATGCCCTTTCTGAAATCCTGTAATTGAAGCTTCCAAAAGTTACCTCATGTCCACAGCGAGTAGTGATGATATCTATCTGAATCTTATGTCTAAGCTCTTTCTTGGTGATGGACGATTTAGTGTTCCCACATTTGGATATATTTGAGCTGACATTTTATCAATATTTGTTAAGAATTGATAGTAGGTGAACATGGTGTGGAAAAGGAGTTCAACTTTTCTCCCGCCACTGGCAATCAAAATCTTACTGTTTTATTTGTGGTAGAGGCATCGTTAATGAAAATTCCCCAATTAGCTCTTAATTTCCTTGATACTGTATTCAGTATTTTGTAAAATCATAGACCAAACATACAGATCTTGGCACACAGTGAATGTTTCTTTGATATTTAATTAATTAATAAACCAGTAAGTTTCAGTGCATAAACTGACTATTCAATTGACTACCATAACATTAATACAGAGAATACAGATATAGATACCTGTCATCTTGCAAATGAGAATTGTGTATTCAGAAATGTTAACTGAACTGCCCAAGATAATTTCAAAGTGGGAAATCAAATATGGTCTCCAGAATAATTCCAACATTTAATTTGCTGATATCAAAACCTAATTTTCTACACTCTGTATGAGAAAGTTGTCCATATTCAAGTTCAATCACTCCAGCATGAGTTTCTTCTCTTTTTTCAGGGAAGGTTGAAAGTTTCTTCAGTTGCTTTAGATTAGAAGTTATATACAGTTTCTAAAAGTCCATTCAGTCACTTTAGAATATTATACATACAAAACTTGAGAGTTTTCATTCTTTCTTCAAGTTTCTTACTGATATTCTTTCTATTAATAGCGCAAGTGCTAAGCAGTCCATGGCCTTTTTAACCTTGTAATGATATACCATAATTTACCATCTACTGACAGTGAAGCAAAAAGGAAAAATATATAATAGACTTTCAGACTAGGTGAGGAATTACCTTCCCTTCAAACTCAAATTACTATTTGCTACAGTCACAAAATTCACAATTTCTCTCAAAGAAGATGGTTTCAAACAAGTTAAATTAATTCCGAGAGAAATGTTAGAGAGTTTAAGACTCAGGAAAGACTCAAAAAGGGAGAAGGTTGAGAATTTTAAGAAAATCAGAGGCAGAGGTGATAACTTGACTCAGAGAATGATAAACATGTACCAGGAAAATGTAGAATGACTAAGGGATGAAGGATGTATACATCTCCCAACCAGACTTTTATATAAATAATTATAACATTCAGAGACCTAAAATTCATAAAAAGAAATTATACTAGTTTTGTTAAACAAATCAGAGAATGTTTTAATTACTTGTGATTATGCATGTTGCTCTTTATTGTTTGAGGTTGTCTGTAATATCATTTGTGAAGAAGAGGAAGATCTTACTATTTTTAAAAAGATTTATTTATTTGTTTGTTTGTTTGCTTATTTGTTTATTTATTTATTTATACAAGAGCTGGGATACAGGCCAGATTTGCAGGAGGGTGAGAGGATTCACCAGAGACAGAGCCGGGAACAGAACAGGCAGACTGATGAAATACACTGCTGAAGGGAGCAACAGGCGAAACAGGAGAGGTCTGCCCTCCATGTGGGACCTTTGCTGGCTGGCCGGGATAGAGTAAGTGCTGCAGAGTCTGCGGACAGCTTCATAGTGCAGCGCTCAACTGCATGCTGCACCAGGGGAGGCCCTAATCTTACTATTTTAAAAATACTGTTAATGAAACCAATTGTATTATGAATAGGATATTTATCAGCTTCATCCTAGGAGCTTTGAAAATTAAAACAATAAGCCATAAATAGGTCACCTATGCCCTATGATGCTCCTCTTGGCTTCCCTTAATCCCAGAATGTTAATCACTAGGCACTAGGCAGTAGGAAACCACATTACATAAAAGTTTTTCTCTCTCTCCCTCTCTCTCTCTCTCTCATTTCTCTCATAGAGAAATCTAGTCCTAAATCTAGTCTTACTCACCTTAGTCATGTCATAGTTTGCTTCCAGGATCACAGATTTCACTTATATTGTTGGGAGAGGACTTTAATAAGTTGAAATCTTATTTAAAAAATAAACTCTACAAACCTCTCCATATTATATTTCATAAAGACTTATTTTCTTTAATCTATTTGCTGAATAAACTCATCCCTCACCATGAATGCTTTATGAGTTTCTGAATGCAGATAACCACATTTTTCTATGTGGGTAAATTTAAACTAATATAAGGTCATGGCTTCATAATGTAAGAATAGTCATATACTGGCAAGCGCTTCCATTGCATTCTTTTTATAGTGGGTAACACAGATTCTAGCATGCAGAGTATGTCCAATTATGAATTTTAAGTTATTGAATAATTGGATTTGTTTGTTGCAATATCATGTGCATTATGTTTAAAGCTGTATACCCTATAATTGCTTTGAAATATATTATTTAAATATATTGCATTTAATCAAAATTTAAAATATATTTTGTGTAAATTTTTTTCTCAAATCATCAAAAATGTTGTTGCCAGTTTTTAATTGGTTTTATACAATAACTAAAACAACTGGGCAAATGAAAGTACTACCAACTCTCAAATAATTTGTGGCTATTTTTGGCATTGTATTAGTAATGTGAGGGTTCACTATTATTAAATTTATATGAACACAAATTTCATATAATTATAATTTACAGTTTAATTATAATTTCATATAATTATAATTTAGTATGCATTTTAAAGAAATCCTAGCATTTAACATTAAATGTAACAAAAATGAATGGCTTATTTATATATTTTTATTTCCTTTGAATGAAAAATGAAACAAATTATTTTCATGTAATAAGGAATGAGTATGAACTTGTTAATTGAAAATAACTGCAAATAATCAAGTCTGATTTCAAATAACATATCCAGATATCCTTTCCTCAATGTATTTCATTGAAGCATATTAATCAACAGCTTTGTTAGGATCTTAATTTTTTTCAAATTTTATGAAGTTGAAATTAAAATAATATGACTTTAATTTTCTTTATATAACTTTCATATTTCTCCAGTTTCTCTAAAGGATAAAAAATCCATCATATGTCATGACATTAATAAATTTTATCTAATGATTAAATGACTCCCATTAGAGATTGTCACAGCTTGAATGTCTAAATCAAATCTGATAAAAAGAAGATTTTTGACATTTCAGAAGTTATATAACAAAATAATATGAAGATTAATGGAGAAATTTTCAAAAGTATAAAAAGTTCTGTTTTTAGAGTTCTTGAGAAAAGGAACAGACATATCATTTTTGCTGTATTTACTTTTTAATTATTTTTCTCAGTACCTATGGTAGCACTGATTTTCAGATATAATAAGATATTTTAACAATAGCAACAATAGTTATATAATTTAACTTTATAATTTATAATTGATAATGTCTGATAACAGAAACTATAATAGGTAATATTTATCATTGATTAGATAAATATTATTTTCATTGCTGTTTGAGCTTTAAAGATTTGTAAGAGAGCATGGCTTTTGTATATAAAACCATCTAGTTATTAAATATACTTTATGTTTTATTTCTTTTTTTTTATAGAAGCATGTTATTTATTTATTTATTTGTTTGTTTGTTTATACATGCACTGGGTACAGTCAGAAGCGCGGGAGGGTGAGAGAATTCACCAGAGCCAGAGCGGGAGCAGAGCAGGCAGAAGGACCGAAGTACACTGCTGAGGGGAGCAGCGGGCGGCAGGAGAGGTCTGCGCGCCACGTGGGACCCTCCTCTGGTGGCCGGGGATCGAAGCAGCGCCGAAGAGGCCGCGGGCAGCTTCGCAACCCAGCGCTCAACTGCTGCGCCACCGGGGAGGCCCATATGTTTTATTTCTTAAAGTCAGTATTTTTTCCTTCAGTTTATACTCAGGTCTATGGTGTTCCTCAATGTGCTACAAGTTAGCTTTCATTAATAAGGGTCTAGTTACTGACTAGTGAAAGATAAGGAATATGGCCAATTTGAAATTTACAAGTTAGGTATAGCCATTGTGAGTTTTTTTTGTTTGTTTGTTTTGTTTTTGTTTTTGTTTTTGTAGACTCATCTTGTGTGTTATGAAGTAAAAATAATTCAGAAGCTTAAAAATACATAGCTAATAATGTTAACAGTTTAGCTCTGGGACTATCCAACCTTTGCTCATTTTACTATACAACAATGCCTCTTACAAATGGAAGTAAAGATTGTGTGATATAGTTAAACCTGTTCCAAAAAATAAGCACCTTATTCTGCTTTACATGATTGCAAACCTAATCTCTGAAAGGGAACTTGGTAAGAATCTGTAACTGACTACATTTACTGATCACTTTTCTGACTAATTTTCTACCTTATTGAATAATCAAATTGACCAAAGTCAAGTTGAAACATCATTGCATTTTCTTCATAACCAAGATAAGGCAAGGCAAAATTTTTGCAGGCAAATATATTTATTTATTGAGCATTTACTATGTGTCAAACCTGACACAATATCTTATGGGGTGTTACCCTTTTACCCTGGGTGTTACCCAGGTGTTACCTCATTTTGAGAATGAGTAAACTAATTTAAGCTTCTTGTCCAAAATCCCTCCCTTAACATTAATATTAATTGGAAGTTTCACTCAAAATTTCCCATTTTCATGCTTCTACATATCTAGAATGACCCCGGAGAGTTAGGAAACATATTTTGTTGAGATGTCTGTGCAATGAATTTTGAGAATTGAAGGCCACAGCTCTGTTGTTCCTTTCCTACTTCATGGATTAGTTTTAATTTTAAAAGTATTCTCTCAAATCTTAGCTCATTTTACTTCACTAATGTTATTTAACTTGACCTGTAAATTCTCAAAAGATCTCAAATTTTGACAGATAGCTGAGGCCATTGTACCTATAGTCATTGGAAACTGAGGAAATGATTGCTTTAGCAGCTCAAATGTATATTTTATTGCTGAACACATCACATGTGGTGCAGTATAATTTGCTTATATAACAAAGGAATAAAATAAATATTTTATTTCTTCTAACAATAGCTTTCAGTTTTCATTGTAGAGACATTTCACCTCTTTTGTTCAGTTTTTTTCCTACTATTTTTTTTTTTCATTTGTAGTGGGGGTCTTGATTTTTTTTCTCACATATTTCATTTTTGTGTGTGTGCAAACAGAGCTGGATATTTATATTGATTTTATAGTGTGCCACTTTATTGTACTGATTTATTGTTCTCCCCTCAAAAGAATGGAGGTTTTACACTCCCAGGTCAATGATTTTTTTCATTGGATTATTAGAGTTTCCAATGTATAATATCCTGTCATCTACAAATAATAATAGCAGTACTTCTACTTTCCAAATTTTGATTCTTTTATATCTTTCGCTTCCTTTAATGCTCTAGTCAGGACTTTCAATGCTATGTATTTTAATTTCAGGTCTTACATCCAAATATTTATCTATTTTGAGTTGATTTTTGTGTATGATGAGTGACAGTTGGTTTAGTCACATGTGCATGTAGCAATCCAATTTTTCCAGCATCATTTACTGAAAGGATGTTGTTTTAAAGTATGTTATTTGTTCCTTTGTCATAGATTAGTTGTCCATGTATGTGTGATTTTATTTCTGGACTTTGAATTCTATGCTATTGATCTGTGTGTCTGTTTTTGTTCTAGTACTGTGCTGTTTTTCTTACTGTGGCTTTGTAGTATAGTTTGAAATCTGGAAGGGTAATAGCTCCATATTTTCCCTTTTTCAACAAGGCAGCTTTGGCTATTTGGAGTTTTTCTTTGTAATTCCTTATGAATTTCAGCAAGGTATGCTCCATTTCTTTGAATATTGCTGTTATTTTACTGAAATTACATTGAAACTTTAATTTATTTGGATAGGATAGCCATCTTGATAATGTTAATCCATTTGATCCACAAGCATTTCTTTTGTATTCTATTTCTTTTAATGACATTTTATAATTTCCATTATATAGAGCCTTCATTTGCTTCGTAGGTTTATTCCCAGGCATTTATTTATTTTTATACAATTATGTATGGGATAGTTTTCATAATTTTTTCTATTTCAAGCTATGTCTCTGCATATAGGAAGGCATCACATTTTGTATTGGTTTTGTACCTTGTCTCTTTACTGAACTGTTTTAATGTTTTTTCATGGAATTTTTAGGGTCCCTCTCTCTCTCTCTCTCTCTCTCTGTATATATATATATATATATATATATATAATATATATATATACTATATATATAATATATATAATATTATCTGCAAATAATGATATTTTTACTTCTTTACTTCCCAATTTGGAATCCTTTTATAGCCTTTTCTTGTCTAATTGTTCTAGCTAGGACTTTGAATAATTGAATAGTAGTGTTGAGAGAGGACAACCATGTCTTGTACCAGATCTTAGTGGAAAAGCTTTCAATTTTTCACCAGAATGATGTTGGCCATGGACTTGCCATATATAGTTATTATTGTATTAAGATATGACCCTTTTATCCATGATTATAAAGGTCTTTCATTATAAATAGATGTCGAACTTTTTCAAATGCCTTCTCAGCACCTATTAAATTAATATTATCATGTGTTTTTTTTTTTCTTTCTATTTTTTTGACATGTTGAATTCAGTTGATTGGTATTCAGACTTTGAATGGTCCTTGTGTTCCTGGCATAAATCCCAGTTGGTCATTGGACATACTCCTTTTAATTCATTGTGGTATTTAGTTTGACAGGCTTTTTTTGAGGATTTTAGTATCTCTGTTCATTTGGGTGATTGTCCTGTAGTTTTCTTTTGGTTTGTTTGTTTGGCGGAATTAGTGTGACTCTGGCCTCATAAAATATATTTGGAAATATCCCTTCTTTCTCAAATTTTTCAGAGAATTTAAGCAAGTTAGGTATTAGTTCATCTTTGAAATTTTGGTAGAACTTGTTTATAAAATCACCTAGCCTTAGGTTTTGTTTTTTTGGAAGTTTTGATTGTTATTTCAGTTTAGGCTTAATTGGTTTGTTTAGGTTTTCTACTTCCTTATTCAGCCTTGGTTGATTGTATTATTCTTAGAATTTTTCAGTCTCCTCTAGATTATTGAACTTGTTTGTACATAAATGTTCACATTAATCTCTTATATCTTCTGGCTTTCTGTCATGTCTGTTGTAATTTCTCCTCTTTCATTTTTTTATCCTATTTATTAGAGTTTTTTCTCTCTTTTTCATTCTGAGGTTAGTAAAAGTTAGTCTATTTCATTTATATTTTCAAAGAAAAAGCTCTTAGTTTCACTGATCCTTTGGATTGTCCTTTTTTTTAAGATTTATTTATTTTTATACAAGAATGAGGGGACAGGCCAGATGCATGGGAGGGTGAGAGGATTCACCAGAGACAGAGCAGGAGCAGAACAGGCAGACTGACAAAGTACACTGTTGAGGAGAGCAACGGACAGCAGGAGAGGTCTGCTGCACCATGTGGAACCCTCACTGGCCAGCCAGGATCAAACCAGTGCTGCAGAGACTGCAGACAGCTTCACAGTGTGGCACTCAATCACCTCAGCCACCAGGGAGGCCCTTGGATTGACCCTTCTTTTTTTTTTTTTTGGATTGTCTTTTTGACTTTATATTTTTGTTTTAATTTTTATTATTTTCTTTCATCTAATGAATTTGTTTTGTTGTTGTTGTTGTTCTTTTTCTATTTTCTTGAGATGATAGATTAAGTTGTTTCTTTGGGCTCTTTCTGCTTTCTTAATGTGGACCTGTATTGCTATATACTCCCCTTTGCATATTTTATTTTATTTTTTATTTTATACATTTTTTACATCATTTTTCATTTTTGCACAATGTATGCATTTTCATCTTGGTTATACTACTTCTGTTATGCCCCATACATTCTGGAATGTGGTGTGCTTATTACCTTTTGTTTTAATGTATTTTTTTTTTATTTCTCCTTTGGTTTTCTCAATAACCCAGGGGTCTTTCAGTAGTGTGTTGTTCAATCTCCACATACTGGCAGTTTCACTTGCTTTTTTGGTAGTTGATTTCTTTTTTATTTATTTATTTATTTATTTATTTATTTTATTTATACAAACACTGGGTACAGTCAGAAGCATGGAAGGGTGAGAAAATTCACCAGAGCCAGGCAGGAAACAGAACAGACAGACTGAGGAAATACACTGCAGCAAGAGCAGCGGGCACAGCAGGAGAGGTCTGCACACTGGGGATCGAACCAGTGCTGCAGAGGCTGCAGACAGCTTCGCAGCCCAGCACTCAACCGCTGAGCAAACAGGGGAGGCCCTTTGGTAATTGATTTCTGGTTTGGAAACTTTATGGTCTGAGAAAATAATTAGTATGGTTTCAATCTTTATGTGCTTGTTTATATTTTTCTTGTGACCCAATATGTGATCAATCCTGCAAATGGGGCCATGTGTACTTGAGGAAAATGTGGATTCAGCTTTTGTGGGGTGCAGTAACCCATATATGTCTTTTAAGCCCACGTGGGCTACATCATTGGCACTCGTGTCATTTATTTTTTTTATTTTCTGTCTCGCTTATCAGTCTATTAGTGAAAGTGGGATGTTGATGTATCCTACCAAACTTGTAATTTCTCCAATGTTTGTTTTCAGATACGATAGTAATAATCTAATGTATTCGGCACTCCTTACCTTGGTAAGTGTATAGTGAGTGTTATGTCTGTAAGTATGTTGTTTCCTTGACCATTATAGAGTGTACATCCTCAAACTGGGAAGACTGTTTTATCAGATATAACTATAGCCTCCCCTCCTTTTGTGTACCATTTGCTTATAGAACTGTTTTCCAGGCCTCCCCTGGTGGTCCAGCTGTTGAACACTGGGCTGCGAAGCTGCCTGCAGCCTCTGCTCCCCTCAGCAGTGTACTTCATCAGTCTGCCTGTTCTGCTCCCTGCTCTGGCTCTGGTGAATTCTCTCACCCTTCCGCACTTCTGACTGTACCCAGTGCATGTATAAATAAATAAATAAATAAATCTTTAAAAAAAAAAAACAAAAACTGCTTTCCTTGTCTTTCCTTTTAGTTGTGTTTATCTTTGCAACTTAAGGAATTCCCTTAAGGCAGCAGAAGGATGGGTTCTATTACCTAATCCAACAAAATACCTTTTATCTTTTTACTGGTGAGTTAAATCCACTGATATTTAGAATAGTTACTGAAATGTGAAAATCTGTTACCATCATTTTTTTCATAGTTTCGTGGTTCTACTTATTTCCTCATTCAATGTTTTATGTTCAGTTCTTTCTTTGGTTTAAATCATAAAACTCCCTTTAAGATTTCTTGGATGGGATGATTAATAGTTGCAAATTCCCTGAGATTTTTGTCTTTCTGAGTATCTCTTTACCTCTCAGACAGTAAGAAGTGCCTTTTAGGGTGATATATTCTTGCCTCGATATTTTGCCTTGGTGTATATCGATTATGTCTCTCCTTTCTCTTCTTACCAGTAGTGTTTCTTCAGAGAAGTCCAATGTTTGCCTATTGGTGTTCTTTATATATTATCTATTTCTTCCCTCTAATTAGCTTCATTATTTTTCTTTGTGTTGGACTCTAGCAAATTTTACTACTATATATCTTACTATAGATTTCTTTTTATTTGGGTATTTTGATGTTCTCTTAGCTTCCTGTATTTGTATGTCCATTTCCCCCTTCAAGTTTGGGAGTTTTTCTTCATTTATTTCCTTAAATAGTTATTCAGTCCCATTCTCTCTCTCTTCTTCTGGTATTCCAATGTGTCTTACATTTCCTTTTCTCATGATGTCAGATAATTTGCAAAGTGTTTCTTCATCATTTTTTCTTTTTATCACTCTTTTTTCTCTACTTTTTATATCTGATGTTACGGTTACTGATTTGTTCTTCCATTTGGCCTATTCTATTTTCATGACCTTCCCTAGAATATTTTATCTCCTCCAATGATCATTCATATCATGCAATTCATTATTTTCTTGTTTAATGTTTCAATATCAATTTTCTGTTCATTGATTATGTTTCTCATTCCATAATAAAAATTATTTTACTTTTCTGAATTTTTTTGTATGTCCCTGATCTGTTCTTCTAATTTTCCTCTTACCATAATAATTCTTTGATTTTCTTGATCATGTCAATTTTGAATTATTTATTTGAGAGGAAGAAAAGTTCTTCCATATATCTGTGCTACTGATTACTGGAGATTGTTCTTTCTGTGGTATACAATAAACCATTAGTTTATTTCTTCCCATTTTTTGCTTTCAGGTTTGCTCTGCTGTACTTTGGGTTTCTGTTTGGCATAGGAATTTTTTCTCACACTTCTGGGTGTTTACCAGAACTAGGACTTTCCCTGTAGCAGATCCAGATGGGTTTCATAGTGGCGGGGCCAGCTGCATTGTCTGGGCAGTAGGCAGGACCTCAGTGGCCTCTCCCTTTGCAGATCCAGGCAGGCAAATCAATATTTATTTTTAATGCAATGTGTGGATATATTAAAAAAAAATAGCCCAGGCTTGTTTTGATCTCTGGTACAAACTGGGACTTGGGATGCTTCTCCAACTTCTTGCTCTAGTGTCCTTGCCATTGTCCCATACTAAAGTTTATATCATTTATTGATAATAGATTAATTATTTTCATTTTGCTCAGTCTATCACTTCTCACAATGAGTGCCTCAAAATGCTTAATTATTTTTAACAAGATTTAAAATCCTCTCATCCAGGATATATAAATCAAATAACACTATCACAGAAAAATAAGCTGGTGCAGAAGGCTCCCGAGGAGCCAGAGGTAAGCTGGGAGGCTTGCCCATGCCAGGCGCCTTCTAGTCTGTAGTCCCAGCCCAGAGGGGAGCAGCACCCACTGCTGGGGCAGACCGGGCATGTAGGGGAGCGCATACCCAGCACCGGCATTTGCAGCAGGGACCTTTCTTTGGTGGAGACTGTGTGAAACCAGCAGAAGTCCACCAGAGGAGCCAGAGGTGAGCTGCGAAGGTCGCCCAAGATGCTGGCCAGTACCAGCAACACAGTGTCACAAGGAATACAGCAAATTAGAAAACAGGCAGTAGGGAGTAGAAAAACCACATGCAACCCAGCAACTCCTCAACAAAAAAGCACACCGCAAAAAGAAAACCATCTACCAGATTGCAATGACAGTAACTTGGAAGATCTTCCGAGCCTTCCAGATAGAGAATTTAAAATTGCTGTGATTAAAAAACTGACAGAAGTCATAAAGGAAAACAATGATAAGGGAAAGATAATTAATGACCAGAAGAATGAAATTGAGTCCCTAAAGAGGGAAGTAAAAGAAATGCAGGAGATCAAGAATTAATGGAGGTGCTAAAGAACTCTGGGAAAGGAAATGAAAGCAGAACAGATGAAATGCAAGAACGAATAAGTACTCTTGAAGACACAGAAATAAAAAGAACTAAAACAGAAAAGGAAGGAGAAGTACGAAGGAAAAAGACCGAAGAAAGACTTCGGGAACTATCTGACTCCATGAGGAAAGGAAATATAAGAGTTATAGGAATCCCAGAAGGAGAGGAGAGAGATGTAGGAACAGAGAAAATATTCAAGGATATAATTGAAGAGAATTTCCCAAACGCGAAGAAGGAGCTGAAAATTGATATACAAGAAGCAAGAAAACACCAAACTACACGACGAAAGGAAAAATACAGCAAGACACATAATAGTAAAGCTCCCAAGAATCCAAGACAGGGAAAAAATAATGAAACTGACAAGAGGGAAGAAACAGATAACATTCAAAGGGAAACCAATCAGACTGACATCAGACTTCTCCGAAGAAACACTACGGGCAAGGAGAGAGTGGAGGGACATAGTCAACAGACTCCAAGAAAACAGATGTCAACCAAGAATACTCTATCCCGCAAAGCTCTCCTTCCTCTATGAAGAAAGAATAAGGACCTTCCCAGACAAAGAGAAACTCCGGAATTTCATTACGACTAAACCCCCACTCCAAAAAATACTACAAGGAGTCCTAAAGCCAGAACCTCAGAAGGACAAATAACAACAAAAGAAGGCCAAAGAAAGTTATTAAAAGAATAAATAAATAAAATCAAAGGAAAGACAAACACAATGGCAAATACAGATGCTAACATATCAATACTAACTCTAAATGTAAATGGACTAAACTCTTCAATAAAAAGACACAGAGTCACAGGCTGGATTAAGAAACAAAACCCAACATTTTGCTGTCTCCAGGAAACACATTTAGCTGCAAAAGAAAAAAATAGACTCAAAATTAAAGGATGGGAAGCAATTCTACAAGCAAATGGACCAAAAAAGAAGGCAGGAACAGCCATACTCATATCAGATAAAACAGATTTCAAACTCAAAAAGATAAAAAGAGACCCCAGTGGTCATTACATTATGATCAAGGGGAAAGTACTTCAAGAAGAAATAACACTCATTAACATATATTCACCAAACTAAGGAGCACCAAAATATATCAGACAACTATCGGTATCTCTGAAAACAGACATCAGAGAAAACACATATGTAGTGGGAGACTTCAACACACCACTATCAACAATGGATAGATCAACAAGACAAAAAATAAGTAAAGACACTAAAGCTCTAAATAAGGATCTAGAGCGCTTGGGCTTAACAGACATCTATAGAAATCTAAACCCAAAAAAATATGAGTATACATTTTTCTCAAGCACACACGGATCATTCTCCAGGATCGATCACATACTGGGGTACATGACAAACATCAACAGATACAACAAGATTGAAATCATACCAACCATCTTTTCTGACCATGAAGGCATCAAACTAATAATAAACCATAAAGAGAAGGCAAGGTACTCTCCTACCTCATGGAGATTGAAACCCACACTACTGGAAGTCCACTGGACTAATGAGGAGATCAAAGAAGAAATTAAAAAATTCTTTGAATTGAATGACAAGGAGGGCACCAATTTCCTAAATGTATGGGATGCAGCAAAAGCAGAAATAAGAGGAAAATATATAGCAATAGATGCTCACATCAAGAAACAAGAATTCAAAGAAACAACCTAATCTCGAAGCTCAAAGATCTAGAAAAAGAACAACAAAAAAACCCCAAAACCAGTAGAAGAAAAAATAATAAAAACCAAAGCAGAAATAAATGAAATTGAAACTAAAAAAAACAATCCAAAAGATCAGTGAAACCAAGAGCTGGTTCTTCGAAAAAATAAATAAAATAGATAAATCCCTAGCCAGGCTCCCAAGGGAAAAAAGGAAGAAAGCACAAATAAACAGGATAATAAATGAAAGAGGAGAAATCACAACGGACACAGCAGAGATCGAAAGAATAATTAATAACTACTATGAACAGTTATATGGAAACAAGTTCAACAATCTAGAGGAGATGGACAAATTCCTACAACTCTGCAATCACCCAAAGCTTGAAACAAGTTCAACAATCTAGAGGAGATGGACAAATTCCTACAACTCTACAATCACCCAAAACTTGACAGAGAAGAAATAGAACACTTAAACAGACCAATTACAACTAGCGAAATTGAAATGGTAATCAAAAACCTCCCCAAAAACAAAAGCCCAGGACCTGATGGATTTACAAATGAATTCTACCAAACATTCAGAGACGAATTGGTGCCTATCCTTCACAAACTCTTCCAAAAAATTGAGAAGGAAGGTATAATACCTAACACGTTCTATGAAGCCAACATTACACTAATACCAAAACCTAACAAGGACAACACAAAAAAAGAAAACTATAGGCCAATCTCCCTAATGAACATTGATGTAAAAAGCCTCAATAAAATTTTAGCTATCAGAATCCAACAGCGTATCCATAAGATAATTCACCACGACCAAGTAGGATTCATTCCAGGGACACAAGGATGGTTCAACATCCGAAAATCAATCAACATTATCCAACACATCAACAAAAAGAAATATAAAAACCATATGATAATATCAATAGATGCCGAGAAAGCTTTCAATAAAGTGCAAAACCCATTCATGATAAAGGCCCTTGAAATTCTTGGGATAAAAGGAACATACCTCAACATCATAAAGGCCATCTATGACAAGCCAACAGCCAGTATCATTCTCAATGGTGAAAAGCTGAAAGCATTTCCATTAAGATCTGGAACAAGACAAGGAAGTCCACTCTCACCACTGCTTTTCAATATAATACTGGCAGTCCTAGCTAGAGCAATAAGACAAGAGAAAGGCATACAAGGAATCCAAAAGGAAAAGTAGAAGTCAAACTATCACTATTTGCAGATGATATGATAATCTACATAGGGAACCCCAAAAACTCCATAGAAAAACTAATTAAACTCATCAATCATTTCAGCAAAGTGGCAGGATACAAAATCAACATGCAAAAGTCAGAAGCCTTCCTATACACTAACAATAAATCTGAAGAAGAAAAAATGAAAAAAACAATCCCCTTTATTATCGAAACAAAAAAAATCAAATACTTGGGAATAAATCTAACAAAAGAGGTAAAGGACCTTTACAAAGAAAACTATAAAACACTGTTAAAATAAATAGAAGAAGATACAACGAAATGGAAAGACATCCCGTGCTCATGGATTGGAAGAATAAACATTATTAAAATGGCCATCCTACCAAAAGCAATATACCGATTCAATGCTATTCCAATCAAAATTTCAATGTCATTCTTCAAAGAAATAGAACAATTATTGATGAAATTCATATGGAATCACTAAAAACCCTGAATAGCCAAAGCTCTCCTGAAAAAAAAAAAAAGAAGGGAATGGAGGCATCACACTCCCAGATTTCAAACTACACTACAAAGCCATAATCATCAAAACTGCATGGTATTGGAACAAGAACAGACACACAGACCAATGGAATCGAATATAAAATCCAGAAATAAACCCACAGATTTATGGTCAACTAATCTTTGACAAAGGAGCAAAGACTATGCATTGGAGCAAAGAAAGTTTGTTCAATAAATGGTGCTGGGCAAACTGGGTCGCTACATGCAAAAGAATGAAGCTTGACCACTACCTCACAACATACACAAAAGTAAACTCAAAATGGATTAAAGAACTAGACATAAAACCTGAAACCATAAAATATATAGAAGGAAATATAGGCGAAACAGTACGGGATATGCACATCAAATACATCTTTACAGACACATCACCCAAAGCAGTGATAGTGAAGGCAAAGATAAACAACTGGGACTACATCAAATTAAAGAGCTTCTGCACAGCAAAAGAGACAATAACAAAAACTAAAAGAAACCCCACCAACTGGGAGAACATTTTCACACACAACACTAATGATAAAGGACTGATCACAAAAATCTGCAAAGAGCTGATGAGACTGAACAACAACAAAGAAAATAGTCCTGTCAAAAAATGGGCAGAAGAGCTAAAAAGAAACTTCTCTGAAGAGGAAATGCAAATGGCCAACAGGCATATGAAAAAATGTTCACCATCACTTGTAATCAGGGAAATGCAAATCAAAACTACCATGAGATACCATCTCACACCAGTGAGAATGGCACATATTAAAATAACTAGCAACAACAAATGTTGGCGAGGTTGTGGAGAAAAAGGAACTCTCCTGCACTGTTGGTGGGAGTGCAAAATGGTCCAACCACTATGGAGAGCTGTGTGGAGATTTCTGGACCTACTAAACATAGAGCTTCCATATGATCCAGCAATTCCACTCCTAGGTATTTACCCAAAGGACACAGAAACATCAACTCCAAAGAGCACCTGCACCCCTATGTTTATAGCAGCACTGTTTACAATAGCTAAGCTTTGGAATCAACCCAAATGCCCAAAAATAGATGACTGGATCAAGAAGATGTGGTACATATACACCATGGAATATTACGCAGCATTCAAAAAAGATAAACACATGCAATTTGCAGCAACATGGATGGCGCTGGAAGGGATCATGCTCAGCGAAATAAGCCAGAAAGAAAAAGAAAAATATCGGATGGTCTCACTCATAGCAGGAATCTAGAAAACTTAAATAAGGGACCAGGAAAATGAATATCTATAAGAAAGTGAAAATCATAATCAACAAACAACTATGAACCAGAGACACTTTATGAGGGGAGGGCGGTGAGGGGGGAGGGATTGGGGTCAAAATAAAGGGGTTGCAATTGCTTGGGGAATATAAAAATAAAAAAAAAGAAAAATAAGCTGGTGTATTGGTGTAATTTCTCAAGTGAAAAAAAAATCAGCAAAATTAAAGAGAAAAGTAGACTAAGTTGTTTTTAAGCTTTCTTTTCACATTGGTTTTTAAACATAGTAAGAAATACACTGTAAATGATGACCGACAATCATATAATCATATATGGCTAAAACACAAAACAGTATCTACTTTTACAACCATACAATATGCTCTGAGATATATATATATATATAATTGTTGATTTTATTAATATAGATTTTATTAATGCATACAAGAACTGGGCTACAGGCCAGAAGTGTGGAGGGTAAGAAGATTCACCAGAGATAGAGTAGGGAGCAGAACAGGCAGACAGACTGAAATACGCTGCTGAGGGAGCAGTGAATAAGACAGAAGAGGTCTGCTGCTCTATCTGAGTTGCCCCCTGGTCCAACAGGATGGAACTCATGCTGCAGAGGCTGCTGATAGTTTTGCAGTACTGTGTTTAACCCCTTGTGCCACCATGGAGGTCCCTGATATTTATATTTTACTCTACCCCGTTTTATTCTAATCAATTATAAATATTTGTTTCATTCCCCTATATTAGTTTAACAATAGCTCATGAAACATCTTTTGAAAAAAAATGACTATAAAATTGCCCTCTTTTTTTTTAAAATATTTACTTATTTATACAAGTACCAGGGTACAGGCCAGAGGTGCAGGGGGTGAGAGGATTCACCAGAGACAGAGTGGGGAATAGAACAGGCAGATTGACTGAAATACATCACTGAGGGGCGCAGTGGGGAGACAGGAGAGGTCTGCTGCACCATGTGGGTATCTCCCTGACAGGCCAGGAATTGAACCCGTGCTGCAGAGGCTATGGACAGCTTCACAGCACTTTGCTCAACCACCTCAGCCACCAGGGAGGCCCCCTGCCCTCTTTTTGAATGCCTTTATATGTTCATGAGAATTCTTACATAAAAATTAATCCTTGGAGCATGAGCTCTTGTTTTAAAATATACTAAAATGTATATACTTTACTATTACATCTCTTGGCAAAAAGTTTCTTCAATTCAACATTTGGTTAAATTGACAAGTCTTTCTGTAATATTTACAGATGTGGCACAATGAGATTTCATAACTTCTAGTCCTGATGAATCCCTAAGTCTTTCATTACACAAGGTTATATCATATAAAAATATGTCCTACTGCTCTAAAAAAATATGTATCAAAAGGCTTCTTCCCATCATAGCCTTCTGAATCATTGAGTGAGGAGTTTGCAAGGGGGAGTGAATAGAAACACTCAGGACAGGCTGTACTTATGAGAAACACAATAAGGTTTTCTATGTGGTCACCCTGTTCCACATGCCTCCTCTTTTATTTTCTTTTTACTGCTTTACTTCCATGGGGAAAAGGAAGGATGTTGCATTTATGATAAAACACATGATAAAAAACATATGAAATATGTTTAAAGGATTTTCTCAGTACGGAAACAATGTTTTCTTGTTTCCTAGAAGGGAAATGAATCAATAACTGTACATTTACCTTTTCCTTGAAGTCAGAACCATCCCAATATAAAATGTGGATTTACTTAAGAAGAGTTGATCTGGGGCCTCACTGGTAGCACAAAGGGTTAAGTCTTAGCACTACCAAGCTACCCACAGCCACTGCAAAGTTTGATCCCTGGCCAGGCAGCAACACACACAGGGCAGCAGACCTCTCCTGTCTCTCCCGCTGCTCCCCTCAGCAGTGTATTTCAGTAGATCCTCACGTTCTGCTCCCCACTCTGTCTCTGGTGAATCTTCTCACCCCCCACACCTCTGGCCTACATCTCAGTTCTTGTATGCATAAATAAATAAATAAAAATAAACAAACAAATAAATAAAATAAATAAATAAATCTTAAAAAAAAATTGTTCTGTGCCCAAAGTCTTATTTTGCCACAAACATACTACCTACAGTATTATGGGAGAAATTGCTACCCTCCATTCCTGTTATTTCACCTATAAAATGTTAACTTTCAAATTAATGAGGTTATGGTAGTGTATATGACCATGTTTTTGACCTACAGAAAGTAAAAATCTCAATTAAGTGACATTTGATTATCAATAATAGACATAATCAGAAAGGACAAATAGTCCAACTTCCTCCTTCCCTCAATAAGGTTTAAGTTCAATTTCCACAGTTCCTCCAAATGTTTATCCACTTCAGGTTTTGCATAGGGAGCTAACTGATTCATTACTTCTTAATAAAATTAATTAATTCATTGAGCATTTCTATGAATAACCAATATTATTTTTCAACCATATTTTGTCTCACTGGTAACTTAGTAATTAACTATTATCGCAATGCTCACTTCTGGCCATATGACGTGAGTCCAGCTCCTCTCCACCTGAATTTTCCATATATTTAAAGGTAACAACCCAGGACCCCATCATGTCTTTTCTTCTCTCTGTTAGATTTATTCTCTGAACACATGGCTTCAAGACTGAGTGTTTGGCAACTTCCCTTTGAAATGTCATAATTTATTGCATTTATTTTAAATGTGACACCAAAAATTTAACCCAGAATGCAGAAGCAAGAGAAGGGTTTACTGATTATTGAAGGGTTTGCTCTTTGAAGAGTTCTTCACAGATATCTTTTCTTGCCCCTTTAATTGAAGAAACTTCTCAGAGTCACATAGTAAAAAATCCTAGCTGTGATGTCAGTAATCTTTTGTTTTTGGCACAACTAGTCCTTTTAATTATGTATACTTCCAATCCAATGTATTACTAATATAACCTTAATTTTTCACATATACACCTTTAAATTAATTAGATAATGAGTTTAACATTCTTTACCATACTCAGCAGTCTAAGCAATATAAAAACTTCCGTTAACTAAGGTAGGGGTAAGCAAAATATATATGTGTCTGTGTGTGTGTGTGTGTGTGTATATATATATATATATATATATATATATATATAGAGAGAGAGAGAGAGAGAGAGAGAGAGAGAAGAAGGAGGAGGAGGAGGAGATGAGGAAAGAGAGATGCTCTCTAGAGCTTTATGGATCTATCCCTGTTTCTCTAAGTTTACTGCTTCATGAATGTTGGGTATTTTGCAGCACATTTTGTTTTACATTGGAACATAAAGACTTCATGTCATGCCCTTCATCCCTAGCTTTCTTCAATCAAAAACAGCATCTGTTGCTCATTACTAAAATTTATAAACCTTGAAGCTAATAATGTTTTGATGACAGAGGAACTGGGTGACAAGACCAGCTCTTTAGTAAGTAGTACAAATCAATGTTCTGACTATCCAAACTCTTAATCTCAGACAGCAATATTGTCTCTGTGAGATCTATTAGAATAAGGGGGGCAGATTAAAAATTGGCAATTTATGCAGCCCCCATCAATAAAATGAATACATAATGAAACTAATAGGCATATTCTCTCAGAAATCATCTTCATTTTGAAGGAAGCATCTGATTAGTTGTAACTTTACAGTCCACATGTTCATGTCACACCAGGTATTTATCAATGTGTGTTGAGGAAACAAGGCAAGGACATCCTCTGAAACAAAGTTCCTTCTAACTTAGTCATCCTGGGCAGGGAGTATTTGGGGTGGGGGTAGCTCTGATAATTTCAGCAATGAATGGACAGCTATAGTGCCCGAGAAAGTAAAAACAATAGGTATCCTATTATCTCAGATATGAATTAGGTGAATCACAGTCTAAACCATAACTTGTCTAAGCAAAGAAAAAAAAAAAAAAAAAGGAAAGAAAGAAAGAGTGAATTTCTTCCCTGATCACTGGTAACAACTTCATATGTAAATGGGTCATTATCTTTTCTTCTGAGGGAAGCAACAGTATCTCCCTTAGAGGTTATCTTCTATGAGTCCATAAGACAAGTCTCTTTAGAAAAGATTACCTGTATTTCTGTCACTACTAATAATGATGTTTCTGACAGTGACAGATGAATGCAAAATCTCTGAATCCTAACATTTCTAAGATTAGTTTTGTCAGTAGTACCCAATATAATTGTCCAATTAATCCATAAATGCAAAGATTTTGGGAGTTCTAATGTTTTCAATATTTTTTTGTGAAATAAGGAAAATGTTTTGGTGTTTGCAAAACCTTTAATATGAACCAGGGAAAGAAATAATTTATTTGATTTACAGATCAAGGACAAAGGTGCTGTATTATTTTTTTTCAAAGTTAATTTTTACATGAATTAATTAACTTGTGTTTTCTGCTACTATTTCAGACAGGAACTAAAACTTTCATCAGTTTGTCATCATTGAGAAGGGAAAAAAAAAAAAAAAAAAAAAAAAAACAATGCCTTGGAGAGGTAATACAATGGCAAAACAAATAAACAAAAAACAAAAACAAGTAATTATCCAAATAATGGTGTGTAAACAAAAGTCTAGACAAGAATCTTGATTGCCATATCCAACTCTATAAAGAATTTTGTAAAAGTAAGGTGAAAATTATTTGTCTTTACTGTCTCTGTTTTCCTCAACAGTTAGACAGATTGGTTAGATCAAATGCTAACCTAATTCCTGTCCAGTGTTAATTCTACAAAGCTACATAAAGCTTAGCTTATTTACTGAATTATTATCATGATCATCCCAAATTCAACATAATTCTATTCACCATAATTCACCATTATACTCAACCCCTAGTGAAACAAAGTGAAATTTCTTTGTCAGAAGAATAAAGAGAAATAGTAGAAGATTTCACTCATAAGTAGAATACAAAGAAACAAAGGAACAGAAAACTAAACCAGAATGAACCCTTGAAATCTGACTATAAAACTGGGGCTTCCCAAAGACGACAGCTGAGCACAGGGGAGAAGAGACCCAGTAGACTTTGGTATTTGTCTTCACCATCTAACTCTACCTCTGGGAGAGGGTGGTCAAAGACATCTTAAGAAGTGTGAACTCATATTCACAAGTCATGTACAGTTTTGTAAACCAATGCTGCCTAAATAAAAAAGATACAGTTAAAAATAATTTAAAATTAATCTTCATAGGGGCCTCCCCCGTGGCGCAGCGGTTGAGCTCTGGGCTGCGAAGATGCACGCGGCCTCTGCAGCACTGGTTCAATCCCCGGCTGCTCCGAGGCCACCGGAGGAGGGTCCCACATGGCGCGCAGACCTCTCCTGCCGCCCGCTGCTCCCCTCAGCAGTGTACTTCGGTCCTTCTGCCTGCTCTGCTTCCCGCTCTGGCTCTGGTGAGTTTTCTCACCCTCCCGTTCTTCTGACTGTACTCAGTGCTTGTACAAATAAATAAACAAATAAATCTTTTAAAAAATAAAAAAATAAAATAAAATTAATCGTGATAGAACTGAAAGGATCTGTCTTCAAAAAAAAAAAATAAAGGAAAAATAAAACCTCAACATACGCATACACATATTCAGTAGGACCCAGAGAGGCATTTCCTACTTTCCAAATTAAATTATTGTCTTGATATAATCACAATTTATTTAGGAAAAAAAAAAGTGTGATAGGAAAGGTTTGATCTTAATATTCATAAGTTAAACTAAGCTCTTAGACTACTCATCACACTGAAGGTATTTCAAGCAAAGCTTGATTGTTATCATATTTTTAAATAATTGATGGAAAACCATGCAACCTGAAACTGGTACAACATTACAATATGTAGGGTAGTCTGCAGACAATGTTTTCATGATGTACATTATCAGTACACATTATTAGTATGTTTTCCCCCCAGAACATCACTAATATGTTTTTAGCCTAAAACAAATCACTATTACGACATCATTAGATAGAATTAACAAATTTGAGAATGAGTGCAAAGCATAAAGGGTGAAGTATGAATATTATTTTACAATTAAACAAGGGAAGCATTTTGGCACCTGATTGCTATAAAAAAAATTACAAGTGACACTTATCCACAAGTCAACAATTCATAAATAGTGAGGTAGGTAATATTGTATCACAAAATCATCAAAATAGTTTTTGAGCACCTATTATGTGATAGGCACTCTATAGACCTTGGGGATGTACAGTGGAGTTTCAATAAGTCAGAAATTATTGTACGGTGTGAAAATTCTGTAAGTCATCCATAAAGTAAAACATGAATGGCCTTGTGTGTAAAATAAAATCTGTAATTTATTTTCTCTATAAAATTTATATAAAGAAATTTATATATGGGCCTCCCTGGTGGCGCAGTGGTTGAGCGCTGGGTTGCAAAGCTGTCCGCAGCCTCTGCAGTGCCGGTTCAATTCCTGGCTGCTCCCCAGCCACCAGAGGAGGGTCCCACATGGCGCAGAGACCTCTCCTGCCACCAGCTGCTCCCCTCAGCAGTGTACTTCAGTCCTTCTGCCTGCTCTGCTCCCCGCTCTGGCTCTGGTGAATTCTTTCACCTTCCCACACTTCTGACTGTACCCAGTGCTTGTATAAATAATAAATAAATAAACAAACAAACAAATACATAAATAAATAAATCTTAAAAAATAAATTTATATAAAGAAGCAGCTTAGTAATAATGAAAGATATGCTACAGGGATATGGATGAAGCATTTAAATGCACATAGCATTTATTGTTTTATTTCTCATTTAAATCTCAAAGATATTAACACATATTAAGAAATGTATTTTGTTTTGATTTTGAAGCTTAAATACTGTATCCCATGGGGGTGAGAAAGTCAATAGAATTAATATAATAATATTATTATTATATAATATTAATAACTGATACCATTCTGAAAGCACTTATTTTTTGTAAATATATGCCTGCTATCTAGTGTTTATGGTTTAAGCTAGGTACTGTTGTGTGATTGCAATTAACTGTGGGTCCAGAAGATTGTGTTGATTTTGATTGAATGCTCTCACATAGTTGAGGATAGTTGATCTAACATAGCTCATAAAGAATGCTTGGGTACCCTCATCCTTCCCATAGTAAAGGCAGACCAACTAGAAACAGACACCTCATTTCCAACAAATTGTACTGACCAAAACAATTACAAGGTTATTGCTACATCAGAGTGGAAGCGAATTATTGTTACAAATCAAAGGGTGTCATTAATCGAAGCCATCAAACAGCTGATCTGTCAAACCACTAAACAAGCAAGCACCATTGATCCTGTGCCATAGCGGACATACAAGGCTTGCAAAATTTCTAAGGTAAAGCACCCTTATATTTTCTGAGAACAGAGCCGTAACTGGACTGATTCTCTTAAAAGGAATAAAACTTTTTCTTGTGTCATCGCATGTTTCCTTCCTCCACACAGTTGAAGCGCTATTGTATCTTTATTGCAAAAAATTCTTTCTCTTTTCATTTTTTTTTCTATACTATTACAGATCTTTCCCTAGAGGATTAGACACAATGTCTGTGCAATACAAGTCACTGTAGACAGTCTTGTGGCCAGCAAAAAACACAAATAAAAGAAATAACAAGTGTACAGGATTATCACTGAAACTGAAATACAAGTCACCTCAAACTTCCTCTCCTCAATTTACTTTAGAGACATATTTGTGACTTGGTGTCATCTTGAACTATGCGTTATGCAAGTTTTAGCCTATGTCTCTTCTCCTTCACCAGACACCATGGTCATGTAGGGTCACGATACATAAAACACAGGTCTGCCCTTTGCAAGATTTTCAGAGGGTCTTTCAGATATTTGTGCTTAATAAACATGAATTGCATGATATATCCTCAAGATGTAATTTTATTGGATTTATTTACATTCTAGTAAGATACTGAACTAGAAGTCAGTAGCTATAAGCCCTACTCCTGGCTCTGAAAAAACTGTTACACACTCGTTAGATGAACTATTTACTCTTAAGAGAAATTTTGTATTTTTAAATGGGAATAAAATATCTGAATTGTGTATAGCACTAACTTTTGAGAATCAAATAAAATAATTGGGTTTTGAAGAAAAATCTCTGGCATCTTAAAAACTACATAGCAACATCTCAGGAAGTAAACTACTAAATTTAAATATAAAATTTTCAGACGCACAGAAGTTTCACTACAGTGTAGAAGTCTACACTATGTTCATGTAGCTCTGAATATTATTAAGTATAGAGTGGAATCCATGTTATATCACTCAACAAAGAATTTTGCTCTGTCTGATTGGTGATTGGGTACCGCCCTCTGAAGTGACTCACTTTGGTTATTTCATTAATTTCCCAACAACTTGACCCCACATTTTAAGAATTGGATAATTTTCACCACACTGACAGAGTGACTGTTTTGTTGTTGATGATGTTCTATCTCAACTAAATTTTACAATGATTCAATGAGCTATAAAAGTGGTCTGTACCTTCTGTATTTTATGATGTTTAATTTATGCAGTATATCATCATAGAGTATTGTATAACCAGTGAGTCTCACCACTTTGGTCATTTAACCTCTGTGGTTCAAGCCAAACTTATTCCAATCTTGGATGAGAACTTAGAAATAATGTATGCAAAAACATTTAAAAAGCAACATTAACAATAAGAAGAGCTAATATTATTAATTGTTATAAAACTTCAGTTGCATTTTCCTTCTTCACTTAATTTGAGCATAAAGAAGCACTAAATTGCAAAGCAAACAATTGTTGAATTATTAAAACTTAAATTTCCTGAGAGTACTCCATAAAAGGATAAAATTAATTCATAGGAATCTCCAATTCAGAATCTCCAATTAACTAGGAAAAAATGTGTGAGTTTAAAACGTATGGTATTTTTATAACAGCATACCTGAGGCAGGACTAAATTTTCCTTCAGGTCTTATTGGTTTCTCTTTACCAGAAAAAAAAAAAAATAAGCAGTTGAAGCAGCCTTAAAATGTTTAAAAAACAATGTGAGGCATTCAATGAAGTCTCGCAAGCTAACATATCTGGCATCATTATAGCAAATGTGCAGACAGTGTAATAATACAAAATGAAAGAAAAAAAATAATTTCATCAAATGATGGTCACATAAACACTCATATTCATTTAAGTCTGTATCTCTTTAGACATCAGTCACATAGCCCATTCTTATATTACTGGTACCAATAGAGGATTCAAAGGATCCCTAATAAATGGAAGCATTTTAGTTTTCCAAAATCTAAAATTTTAACTGAAAACCAGTTGAGGTCATAATAATCCATACTCATTAGAAGTAAAGAACCATACCTTCTGTGTGCACAGCTGATACATAAGTCCAGTTATACCTCTTCACAATGTCCACCATGGCTCGTGCCTGCTGGGCATCTGAAGGTACAACCCTCATGAAATACTTAAATAGAGTCTTGTCACTCAGATCCATGCTTGTGGCTGAGTAAGCAATCTGAGGTATGTTGAAAAGTTGAAGCAAGTTCTGGACCTGAATGGCCACAGAACTGGAACCAGGCCCAATGACCCCGACTATGGGTTTCTTGGAGCGGAAGGAAGAAGAAGAGCCATCCACACAGCGCACTAAACCTTCTTCTTCTTCTGAAGATATGAGAGAGTCCCTTATAAACTCAATGCTCTGCTCTAGGGCAACAGCAGAATGCCAGCAGGAATCCCGTATCTCACAGCCCAGTGTAATGTTGGGCAGCAGTGTGGGGTCTGAGTTGATCCTCTCCAGGGTGTGCAGCATGGCCTCCACTCTCTGAATGCCATACTGTTCTCGGACTGCCCCACACTTCCTTTCATGAACTTTGTCCACAGTGGGCTGGTGGTGGACAGAAAAGAGAGCTCCGATAATGATGTCGCCTGGCATGTGAGCCACCACTCTCCTCTCACTGGACTGGGCACTCCCACGGACATCTTCTTTCAAAAGCAGGACTGACAAGATCAACAGAAGGACCATTTTAGGAAAAGAGTTCAAGCTACTGAAGACAACATAGTGGGGAAAATTTAGGAGGGTTTGTATAGAGAAAATCAAAGTCCTATGTTGAGTGGCAGAGCAAAGAAATAGCCAGAAATTTAGATGTGTTCTTTAATGGACCACAATGTCCCCAGGTATCGTTTAGTTAGATGCATCCATGTGATCATGATTGTCAAAACCTGGAAAAAGTAAACAGAATGGGCATTTAGCAGCAAAAAAAGGCAACCAGTTTGGGACACTCAAATGGCATACACTAATGTATAGGAGGTTTTGATGATGTTAATAAATTCAAAAAAAATAAAATCTTTGACTTTCCTTTATCTGTTTCCTTTGTGATTTGATGGAGTAGTGATATAGCTTCTTAATACTGCTCTGCTTAGATCAACACCTTTTTCCCCCTTTGTTAATCTGGAATACACAAATCCAATATTAGGTGTGTCTGACCAAACTATACTCTCATATGGATGTTAGAAAAAGCATCCTATATGTAAAACTATGCTCTGATCAGAAAGCTTTAGGGAGCATGGGCCATAAAATATTAAACATAGGGCATCTTAAGAGGATTTTTTTTTTTTTGCTTTATGAATATGTTTTTTTGGTTTTTTTTCCCAAATTTTCAGGATTGAGTATGGACTAATTATACAATTATACATGTAATAACCTCCCCAATATATAAAAAATTGTGTATAATTCCCACATAAGTTAAAGCAAAGACGAAACTGTGTAGGTAATTCCAAACTACTGTAGGTATAGTAGGAAGGGGATGGGTCTCCTACAAAGTAAAATGTCTCCAAATAGACACCAAGGCATAGCAAAGAGGACCTTGGAGGGAAAATAATACTTAGGTTCAAATTTCAGTTCCTCTATTAAAAAACATTAAAAACTTTCAACTTCTCAGCACTAGAGTTTCCTCATTTAAAAAAAAATGGGTGCAAAAACCTACAAAGAGCCAATGAGACTCAAAAAAAAAAAAAAAACAAAGAAAATAATCCAGTCAAAAATTGGGCAGAAGAGCTAAAAAGAAATTTCCCCAGGGCCTCTCCAGTGACACAGCAGTTGAGCGCTGGGCTGCAAAGCTGCCCTCAGCCTCTGCAGTGCCGGTTTGATCCCCGGCCACCAGCGAGGGTCCCACATGGCGTGCAGACCTCTCCCGCCATGCCCGCTGCTCCCCTCAGCAGTGTACCTCGGTCCTTCTGCCTGTTCTGCTCCCTGCACTGGCTCTGATGAATTTTCCTACCCTCCCATGCTACTGACTGTACCCACTGCTTGTATAAATAAATAAATAAATCTTTAAAAAAAAAAAAAAGAAATTTCTCCAAAGAGGAAATGCAAATGGCCAACAGGCACAGAAAAAATGTTCAACATCATTTGTAATCAGGGAAATGCAAATCAAAACTACAATGAGATACCACCTTACACCAGTGAGAATGTCACATATTAAAAAAAAAAAAAAAAAAAAAAAAAACTAGCAACAACAAATGTTGGCGAGGGTTTGGAGAAAAAGGAACTCTCCTGCACTGCTGGTGGGAGTGCAAAATGGTCCAACCACTATGGAGAGCTGTGTGGAGATTCCTCCACATGTTAAAGATGAAGCTTCCATATAATCCAGCAATTCCACTCCTAGGTATTTACCCAAAGGACACAGAAACATTAACTCAAAAGGGCACCTGCACCCCTATGTTTATAGCAGCACTATTTACAATATTTAAGCTATGGAACCAACCCAAATGCCCAATAATAGATGACTGGATTAAGAAGATGTGGTATATTTTGATTGAATACAGAGATAATAAATGGATAAATATTTGATAAGGCAAACGTGGCATAATGTTAACAAAATTTAGGTGGATATATGGATATTCATTATAAGATTTTTTAATTGGAGCTATATGTTCAAAATTTGTAATAGTTTGGAAAAATAAATATGATTAAAAACAAAACAAAAAAAAGAAGATGTGGTATATGTACACAATGGGATATTACTCAGCAATCAAAAAAGATAAACTCATGCAATTTGCAGCAACATGGATGGAGTTGGAAGGGATCATGCTCAGAGAAATAAACTAGAAAGAAAAAAAAAAAAAAAAAAAAAAAAAAACACCGGATGGTCTCACTCATAGCAGGAATCCAGAAAACCTAAATACAGGACCAGGAAAAAGACTAATTGCAATAAAGTAAAAATCAAAATCAACAAGTAACTATAGACCAGAGACACACTATAGTGGGAGGCAGGGAGAGGAGAAGAGGTATTATGGTCAGAAAAAGGGAGTGGGAATTGTTTGGGGAATATAACCAAAATGAAAATACATACATTATGCAAAAATGAAACTTGTTTTAGCAATTATATAAAATAAAATAATTCATTAAAAAATGGGTGCAATGTGTGCTAGGCTGTATTGATGGAAATCAACACTAGATATGCAAATATTTATATAGTAAATAAGGTTATATATATTCAAGATTTGTTCCACTTTGTTATTAAATTTCCAAGGACACTCTGTGGCTAGGTGGAGAAGACAGAAATTTCTCTGGCTACTCACTTGGTCCTCTAGAGTCTTCAAATTAATTACAGTCTTATATAATTCACAGTAATCAGTTATGTATTTCTGATTCAGGAAAAATTTCCACATCGTGAAGACTCAAATGTCTGGAAGGCTACATGTTTGGAACTTCCTTCCAACATAGAAATTTAGTATACTTGAATATCATTTATTTCAATTTGCACTCGTGCAAAGAAGGATTTTTCCCCGAGCTGCCTACAGCAAATTGTAAAATAATTTGCAAAAGGAAACTGAAAAATTGTGACTTGAGTTTAAAGTATTGTATAATATATTCAGTTTGGATGTTATCATTTTGACCAGTCAAGGAACTCAAGTCATTTTAAAGTGACTAACTCCTTAAGCACCACATTTTGAAGGCAGGTGATTGTTGTTTACGAATTTATATAATTATAATGTTTCTTCAGGAATACTAATAGTTTTAAAAAATTCATCAGGGCCTCCCTGGTGGTGCAGACTGATGAGCGCAGCACTGTGAAGCTCTTCGCAGCCTCTGCAGTGCCGGTTCCATCTCTGCAGGCCTTGGAGCAACCCAAATGGCAAGCAGACCTCTCCTGTCTCAACCGCTGCTCCCTTCAGCAGTGCATTTCATTAGTCTGCCTGTTCTTTTTCCCACTCTGTCTTTGGTGAATCTTCTCACCCTCTTGCACATCTGGCCTGTATCCCGGTTCTCGTATAAATAAAAATCTTTATTAAATAAATAAATAAGGGCCTCCCCGGTGGCGCAGCGGTTGAGCGCTGGGTTGAGAAGCTGCCTGCAGCCTCCGTGGCGCAGGTTTGATCCCCGGCTGCTCCCCAGCCACCTGAGGAGGGTCCCACATGACGCGCAGACCTCTCCTGCTGCCTGCTGCTCCCCTCAGCAGTGTACTTCGGTCCTTCTGCCTGCTCTGTTCCTCGCTCTGGCTCTGGTGAATTCTCTCACCCTCCCATGCCTCTGACTGTACCCAGTGCATGTATAAACAAAACAAACAAACAAACAAACAAACAAATAAATAAAAAAGCATGCCTCTATAAAAAAATAAAATACATACATACATACATAAATAATTCATCAGATGTGCAAAAATTCTGGTATAGACACAAAATGACTATAAACCAAATCATTTTTATTCATTTTCACTGAGTCCTTTCCACTGTTCCCTATGGCAACAGAGAAAGTTTCCCTCTATATCGTACCAAACACTGTAATACAAGACTTTGTCAAACAACTAGATGGTTCAGAGTAACTAAGTATTTGGAAATATCTAAGGGGGAAACAACTTTGTTCTGGACTTTGGCCATATAGAGAAGGAGGAGGAAACAAAGGCCAAGATTATCTTTCTCACTGGGAAATTATCTGAATAGTCTTAACCTTCCCTATACTTTGCATAGACCAAAGACTTGAAGACCCATGTTTATTCTCATGATCATGCAAATTTTACTGAGGTAAATGGAATAATAACTTTTCATTAAATTTAGAATGTTAGAAAACTCAATGAGAAATCAGGGGTCCTTTTTTTTATGTGAAAGGTTTAAAGTAACATGAGAGACTATAAATGGTTCCTTATGACAACACTAATATATCAATTCCATATATTTTATTAGTGTTATTTTAGGCAAGGTCTTTATATAGAGACATCATATATACATAAACACACACGCACACACATATATATTAAATCTTATATACAATAAGACTAAAATATTATACACTTACTTCTACTGTAGAATAGATTATTATTTAATTCAAAATTCCAAGTCTATAGTAATTGTTGAGTGGAAAAGACTAATGTAACAAAAAATGCAATGATATATGCTGATAATTATTATAATATTTCATTGAGCACCAAATTTTCACCAAACACTTATTCATTAACTCATTTAACAAATATGTATGGCATGCCTTTGCTATGACTTTCTCCTGGGAACTAAATATTCAAGAGTGAAAATGGGAAAAATAGTGGTAAGAGTTGAGGTTGAAAAATGAGAAGTGGTGAGACCAAGTATGTTCTTATATATTCTTGTAGGGAATTTGGAAGTAAAGCACAATAAAATGCCATTGAGACAATGTAAACAGGTGACTGACACCATTCAATCTTAAAAAATACTGATGTAGTTGTTTATTATTATGGGTAATGAATTAAAAAAACTGACTAGGAGATTATTATGACTACTAGTCATAGTCATCTATGTATATAATGATAGTGACTTGGCTATGATTGTTGACATTAGATATGAAGAGAAATAGACACAATCTGATATATTTTTCAAGAAGAATCAAGTGGATTTGTCAATGGATAACATGTGATAGTAAAATAGAGATGATTCAGACTCTACTCACAGGATTTGAGTCTAAAAGACTACAGAGTTCGGCAAGATGGCAGCAGCATGCAGACACTAGGCTCACCAACTTCAGATACTCACAACTAAACACAGCTCAAAACACCCAAGGCGGGGGGCACTGAAGACCACAGATTGCTCTGAGAACAATTATCTGGCAGAAAAATCTAGGGAAATCTTCAAATGTACTTTGCTAGGGTGACAACAATGCAGCACAACTCACAAGAAGGAGACACAGCCGTTGTGCTATTGTGCAGAACCTCCTACTGCTTTTCACTTGGGAACACACCAACATCAAGGGTTCCTGAGACCCAGTAATGCACTATATTAAGGGGGTTTGCAAGCTGACACACAGGACAGAGGGTGCACTGTTGGAAAGCCATAGGGGTTCAGTGTAGAAAGCAAGGTTATTGACTTGAACCTAAGATATAGAGTACATGGAGCAGGAATTGGAAAGGAAAAGCAGATTAGTGTGCTTGGGTTTCCTCATAAAAGAGGTTTCTTCTTAAAGCCTAGGCTGATACTCAAATCATCTGCCACCCAAATGCCAGGGCTAAAACTAAAAGAAAGAATGTTTGAGCAAGTACCTGTCAATAACATTAGGAGTATGGTTCTGTGCTGAAAATAAGAAAACTCACCACCTGTGACTCCATATCAACAACTGTGCACAAGACTGTGTCCAGTGCATAAAAATAGCCTAGAGTGGGAGTGGATGTGAGACTTTAAGAGACAGTAAGGCTAAGAACTGGCCTCAAGGAAGGGATCACTATAGATTCCTCCCTACAACACAACACTAACACCCAAAGCACAGTAGGAATTTTGAATTCCTGAGCTTATTGGAGGTGATCCTTTGGTGCACCAGTCTTCTTTTGAACCTACTCCCCTTCATTGGTAACAGTTCTCAGATTACTTTAATAGATAAAAACACAATAGGTAATGAAAAAAAAAAAGGAATGCAGTCATCACACTCCCAGGTTTCAAAATATACTATAAAGCCATAATAATCAAAACTGCATGGTATTGGAACAAGAACAGACACATGGAACAATTGAACTGAATAGAAAATCCAGAAATAAACCAACAGATTTAATCTTTGACAAAGGAGCAAAGAATATGCAATGGAGCAAAGAAAGTTTGTTCAATAAATGGTGCTGGGAAAACTGAGTCACTACATGTAAAAGAATGAAACTTCACTACTACCTCGCACCATGCACAAAAACCAACTCAAACGAATTAAAGACCTATTCATAAGACCTCAAAACAATAAATATATTAGAGGGAAATGTAGGCCAAACACTACATGACATACGCCTCAGCAACATCTTTAAAGACTCATCACCAAAGCAGTGATAGTGAAGGCAAAGATAAACAGTGGGATTACATGAAATTAAAGAGCTTCTGCACAGCAAAAGATACAATAACCAAAACAAAGAGACACCCCACTGACTGGGAGAAAAATTTTGTACACAACACTAATAATAAAGTACTGATCACAAAAATCCACAAAAAGCTGAAGAGACTCAACAAAAACAAAGTAAATTATCCAGTCAAGAAATGGGCAGAAGAGTTAAAAAGGAACTTTTCCAAAGAGTAAATTCAAATGGCCAACAGGTCTATAAAAGTGATGGTTCAGCATCACTTGTAATCAGGGGAATGCCAATCAAAACTACGATAGATACCATCTTACACCAGTAAGAATGGCACATATCAAAAAAAACTAGCTACAACAAATGTTGTTGTGGGTGTGGAGAAAAAGGAACTCTCCTTCACCGCTGGTGGGAGTACAAACTGGTCCAACCACTATGGAAAGCTTTGTGGAGATTCCTCAACCTGCTAAACATGGAGCTTCCATATGCCCCAGCAATTCCAGTCCTAGATATTTACCCAGAGGACACAGAATCATTAATTCAAAAGGGCACCTGCACCCCCATGTTTATAGCAGCACTATATACAATAGCTAAGCTATGGAACCAACCCAAATGCCCAAAAACAGATGACTGGATCAAGAAGATGTGGCACATATACACAATGGAATATTACTCAGCAATCAAAAATATAAACACATGCAATTTGCAGCAATATGGATGGAGCTAGAAGGGATCATGCTCAGTGAAATAAGCCTGAAAGAAAAAGAAAAATACCAGATAGTCTCACTCATAGCAGCAATTTAGAAAACCTAAATAAGGGACCAGGAAAAAGACTAATTATAATAAATAAAAATAAAAATCAACAAGCAACTACAAACCAGAGATACACTATAAGTGGGAGAGGAGGGAGCAGGATCAAAACAAGGGGGGTGGGCATTGTATGGGGACTATAACCAAGATGAAAATGCATATATTGTAAGGCTAAATTGTGCCTTACAGTAATTATTTATTGTGCAAAAATGAAAAATGATTTAAAATATATAAAATAAAATAAAAAATACAATAGGTAGAAAATCTATGCCTATTACAACCCATAAATATTTAAAAAATGTAGAGGTGGAACAATATATAATAAATGCTGAAGCAAAAGAAAAAAATATTGAGAGGAGGCTCAATCCAGCAGAAGTACAGAAGATGACAGAATAGGAGCTCTAATAACACTTACAGAACTCAAAGAAAATGATATAGAAATAAAAAGGCAGAATAAATTTTAAAATTAAAATATGAAACAGTGACAATTAGAAATAGTGAAGTTTTAAACACAATAGCTGATTTAAAAGATACAGCTGAGAGCCTCAACAGCGGACAAACAGCATTAGATAAAATTAACAAGTTCAAAACATAATATATTGGAAAACACATGAATTAAACAATTTTGGGAAAATAATGAAAACGGTGTAAGAACTCTTTGTGATAACTTAAAGAAAATTATATCATGGGAATTTGATAAGGATAAGAGAAAGTAAAAGATAGAAAATTTATTTAAAGAAATAATTACTGAAAGTCATCTCAGCATAAGGAAAAACAAACACAACAGACATGGTGATCCAAGATACCCAAAGTATTTCAAACAACAGCAAGAAATGTTATAATAAAGTTGTTCAAAATCAACTACAAGGACAGAATATAAAAAGCAATCATGAGAAAGTAAGGTAAAGTATAAGGGACACCAAACTGATTCTGAAAGGACTTTTCAATAGAAATACTGCAGGTATAAAAGGACTAGAGGGAGATATTTAAATATTTATACAAAAAGACTACCTTCCCAGAATCCTCTACCCAGTGAGATCAACAAGCAAGCAAGAAAAAAAAAAAAAAAGTAAGGAGATTCACTTGAAAAGTGAAAACTAGAAGAATTTATCAACACCAAGATGCAAATCAAACAAATTTCTAAAGAGTTGCTTGAAGCAACAAAACAGTAAATACTCTGGCAACAATGTGGCCCATAGAATGAGTCATGGAGGCCATACCACCCAATGCATCACACAAATAGTCTAATATAAACTAATGTCAGTAGAAGCCTCAAAAAAATAACAGAAAAAGTACTTCAAACAATGGAAATGGAATTTAAATAAATTATAACAGGAAGACCTGAAATATTAAAAAAGACAAGACAAACTGAAAATAATCAAAAACCAAAAAAATAATAATAATAACAAAATGGCAAGGAGTATTTATGTCTCAAAAATCACCTTAAACATAAATAGCCTGAACTTTCCTGTCAAAAGAGGTAGAGTGACTGAATGAATTTCAAAGCAAAGCCAACCTTTTATTGTTTCATTGCATCAAAAAATCAAAAGATAAGCATAGACTTAGAGTTAAAGGCTAGACTACAGTTTTATAAGCAAATGGCAACCAGGAAAAATTAGGAATAACTATACTTATGTAGTTGATAAAAAAGAATTTCAATTATGAAAAGTAATAAGAAACAGAGATAGAAAATATGTTATTAAATGGGTTTATGGGATTAAGGGTTTAATAGAACAGGAAAAAAATAGGCATATATATGTAGAAGAAGCAGGTTAATAAAACAAACTGATCACAAGCACAGAAGGTGAAAAATTAATTTTAAAAAATCTGATTAAAAAAAAATCCAGGGTCAGATGACTTTAAAAATCAATTCTGTCAAACATTTAAAGATCAACAAATATCCACATTGTTCAATTAAAAAAAAATACTAGAAGAAGGAATGCTCACTAGCATTTTATTATCCTCATACTGAAACCAAAGACAACACTAGAAAATAAAATTATTGATCAATATCCTTGATAAAGACCAATGCAAAATCATTCAACAAAAAATAAACAAATGGAATTTAACTGTATTTTACAAGGATTATATACCATGATCAGTGGGATTAATCCCAGGAATGCAAGGATGGTTTACTATATATAAATCAATATTTTATAATAAAAATAAGATGTACTTATCATTGTATTATATCTAATTTACAAAAGATGTATTGGATTTCAATAAGTCAAAAACTAGTCAATCACTTAGAAAATGATGGAGTTAGAATTCAGGTCAATATTCAATGATTCCATAACTTTCCATGATCCTTTGCTGTCTCATTGTGCCTTCCTATGAGAAGTATATAAAAAATCCATAGAATATTTTTAAGATTTATTTATTTATTAATACAAATTAATGTAAATTAATACTGTACTTCTGGGTACAGTCAGAAGTGCAGGAGGGTGAGAGAATTCACCAGAGCCAGAACAGGGAGCAGAACAGGCAGATTGACAAAGTACACTGCTGAGGGGAGCAGTAGGCGGCAGGAGTGGTCTGCCGCTCCATGTGGGACTCTTGCCCGGTGGCCGGGGATCGAACTGGCGCTGCAGAGGCTGTGGGCAGCTTAGCAGCCCAGCGCTCAACTGCTGTGCCACCGGGGGAGACCCATAAAAAAAAAATCATAGAAATTATAGGAATCACAGAGATACAGTATGGACTAGAATCTTATAGCAATTGCCTTCGAATGCAGAGATTGAGCAATATTCCAGGAAAATACATGATTCGATAACAAAAAACATACAAATGAATATGATTATCCAGTATAAGTCAATTTATATTACACTGACATTTTCCAGAAGATGATGGGCCTGCCAGAATACAAAGCAAAGATTGCTTCATAAATTGTCTTGGAAATACACAATGACTTTATTTTGTTGCTATTATCTATTAAACTCAGATACCTGAAAAGCACATTTTGCAATAAATAATGGCTTAGAAATGTGACATAATTGTGCTACAACTCAATATATTATAAGATTAAACAACAAATTATCACATGTGCTCCCCAAATACAAAAAATTCAGAGCATAAATCCCAAATAACCTAACAAAGCACACACCACCTCTATTAGCATCACTCATGTGTCCAATAATTGTTTATTAATTGTTCTATACCAAGTACTCTTGTAGATCTTGTGGATTCAGTTATAGAATACACATAAATGCATGTGTTATGGAAACTATATTAAGGGGAAGTTGTTAGACTATATAAATCAAGGAAGTAAAATATTGTATGCTTCACCGTAATAAAGGTTAAATAGAAAGAACAAGGAAAGAAAGGAAAGTGTCAGAAATGTGGTAATTTTTATGTAGACAAAGAAATATAAACTGAAAAGTAAAATGAGAATAAATGCCTAAAAGTAATGGGGTGAGTTATACAAATATCAAGGAAAGTAACAATCCAGATAAAAATAAAATCAAGTGCAGATGTATGCCTAGTGTGTGGAGCAACAGCATAAAAGCCATTGTTACTACAGTGGAACAAACATGACAGAGTGGAAACATTGAAGTGGGGGTCCAGAAATAGTGTGATATTGAATCTGAAAGACTAACGCTATATCATTGTATGAAAATATTTTTTTTGGAAGTTTCCAATAGAGCAAGTCTACACTGATCTACATTTTATTAAGAATAATGGCACAAAGGCATAAGCTCAAGAGAAACTGGGACAAATATTGCAATAATCAAGTGGGAAAGATGAAAGTTCTTGTGTCTAGCAAATGATAGTATAGATGGTGAAAACTGGTAAGATTCTGACTATATCTTGATGGTAGAATAGAAGAATTTGCTGTAAGATCTGATTTACAATATGAAGGAATGGGAAGAATCAATGAGAAAACTTAGTAAGTAAAAGATCGTATCATATTGACCTGAGATGAAGAAAACTGGAGGAACAGATGTGTTTGGAGAAACCAAATTCAGTATTAAAATATCAAATTTTAGATATATATTAGAAAGCCAAGAGGCAATATTTAATAAACAGCTTAATATAAGAGGCTGAATTTCTGAAGAAAGTTCTCCATAGCAGGTAGAAAAATGGGACGTGTTTGGATGTTCCCATTCTGTAAGCCATGAAATCAAATTATTTCACTTAGGAAATGGAAGTAGAAAAGAAACCATTTCTTGAATCTGAGTTTCAGGGAATCCCAGTGTTTAAATTGCCAGAGATAAAGAGAAGACAGCAAAAGACATTGAAACGTTATTTGAACAGAAACTTTCTCTTGTGAAATACGTGCATGTGTGGCGGTAGTGAGAAATGAAACCTGAAATACTCACGTTATGTTAGATGAAAATTAAAAGCAGATATGGTTTAGGGCCTCCCTGGCGGAGCAAGGGGTTAAGACACAACCTATGAAGCTATCTGCAGCCACTGAAGCACGAGTTCAATGCCTGTCCAGGGAGCTACCCACATGGCGCAGCAGACCTCTCCTGACTCGCCCAGTGCTCCCCTCAGCAGTGTATTTCAGTCAGTCTGCCTGTTCTGTTCCCTGCTCTGTCTCTAGTGAATCCCCTCACCACCACCACCCCTGCACCTCTGGCCTGTACTCCAGTTCTTTTTTTTTTTTTTTTTATATACACATTGCATGTATGCATTTTTTTTTTTATAGAGGCATGCTTTATTTATTTGTGTGCTGGTTTGTTTGTTTTGTTTATACATGCACTGGGTACAGTCAGAAGCGCGGGAGGGTGAGAGAATTCACCAGAGCAGAGCGGGGAGCAGAGCAGGCAGAAGGACCGAAGTACACTGCTGAGGGGAGCAGCGGGCGGCAGGAGAGGTCTGCGCACCATGTGGGACCCTCCTGTGGTGGCCGGGGAGCAGCCGGGGATCGAACCGGCGCCGCAGAGGCCGCGGGCAGCTTCGCAACCCAGCGCTCAACCGCTGCGCCACCGGGGAGGCCCTGTACTCCAGTTCTTATATGCATAAATAAATATTTTTTTTTAAAGCAGATATGGTTTAATTTTCACCAAGAAAAAATTATGAAAAAGTATATATATGCAAACACAAAATCTAGAAACTCACTGACATTAGCATCATTCCTCATTCTGCCCCTCCTTGGGAGAGTGTTAGTCAAGTTAAATCTGTCTATCTTCCACATGTACAACTCTTTGCCCCAGAGGTTTTGTTTCTCTTGATTCTCTACCAGATAGGCTGTCTCTCCCTCTTTTTTTTTTTTTAAGATTTATGTATTTATGTATTTATTTATTTATTTGTTTATACAAGACCCAGGGTACAGGCCAGATGTGCAGTTAGGTGAGAAGATTCAACAGAGACAGAGCAGGGAACAGAACAGGCAGAATGAGGAAACACACTGCTGAGGGGAGCAGCACATGAGACAGGAGAGGTCTGCTGGCTGTGTGGGATTGCTTGGAGGCCAGCGGGGATCCAACCGGCACTGCAGAGGCTGGGACAGCTTCACAGTGCTGTGCTCAACCACCTGTGCCATCAGGGGAGGCCCTCTCTTTTTTTTTAATAGTCTGTCTATCAGAGCCATTAAGTCCAAGGGCTTGGAGTCATGCAGACCTGGCTTTGAATCCAGCACTGCCATTTCTTGGTTGTATACCTTTGATCACTTACTTCTCTGAGTCACAGCTCTTTTTGGCAATTATAATTATAAAGAGTTTTATTTTTTAATTTTTCTTAAAGATTTATTTATTTATTTGTTTGTTTGTTTATTTATTTATTCAAGCATTGGGTACAGTCAGAAGCGCGGGAGGGTGAGAGAATTCACCAGAGTCAGAGCGGGGAGCAGAGCAGGCAGAAGGACCGAAGTACACTGCTGAGGGGAGCAGCGGGCGGCAGGAGAGGTCTGCGCGCCATGTGGGACCCTCCTCAGGTGGCCGGGGAGCGGCCGGGGATCGAACCAGTGCTGCAGAGGCTGCGAGCAGCTTCGCAACCCAGCGCTCAACCACTACGCCACCGGGGAGACCCTATAAAGAGGTTTTTTTTTTTTTTTTAATTAATAAATTTTATTTTTATATTCCTCATGCATTTGCAATCCCCCCATTCTGACCCCAATCCCTCCTCTCCCGCCTCCCCCACCCCCCAAAAAGTGTCTCTGGTTCATAGTTTTTGTTGATTTTGATTTTCACTTTCTTATAGTTATTCATTTTCCTGGTCCCTTATTTAAGTATTCTAGATTCCTGCTATGAGTGAGACCATCCGGTATTTTTCTTTTTCTTTTTGGCTTATTTCACTGAGCATGATCCCTACGGAATATGTTAAAATAGTCCCTGTGTAAAAAGTTCCCTAAACCCTCACCATGCAGTGGCATTTTTAACTATACTTTCATATGTTATTTATTACTAAGCTAATATTGCAGATATTTATACACATTTTGTCTTGTACAGACTTCAAACCCCTTAAGGGTTGCATCTTCGTCATACACAGTACCTAAATAACACTAACATAAAAAGAGACGCTCAAAAAATTCCTCTGACTTAATAAATAAATAAAATGAATTGACTTGATTTGTCTTTTTTCATTTGTCTTGGAATCTCTTATTAAGATTCCAAGATAGTATGAGATTCCAAGATAGTATCCCTTCTACACCACAGTAAACTGAAAGTATATATATGAAACTTCCTCTGCCCAATGAGTCTAGGCAACAGAAGCTTTAAAAAAGAAGCAGGAGCTGACAAAGTGGCAGAAGAAACTTTCAGTGTTCTCCATGGCTTTTCAACATATTAAGAAAATAGAATGATATATCTAGAGAGCTCTGTAGAGGATCACCTCACCTGACACCCATGGAAATTAAATAATTTGTAGCAGACCTGAGACTAGTACCCAGCAAAATGTCATCACAAAACCCAGGTGTAATCACATTGTACAACTTGATGTCTGCTTTTTTATACTTTTCTGAGTATAAAGTCTTTCACACAGATTGCTTTTATTTAAATAGAGTGTTAATATGAAATACATAAGCCTCCCTGGTGGCGCTAGGGGTTAAGCACAGCACTGGGAAGCTATCTGCAGCCTCTGTAGCATGAGTTCGATCCCCGGCCAGGGAGATACCCACATGGCGCAGAGGACCTCTCCTTTCTCCCCACTGCTCCCCTCAGCAGTGCATTTCAGTAAATTTGCCTGTTCTGTTCCCCGCACTGTCTCTGGTGAAACCTTTCATACTCCTACACCTCTGGCCTGTACCCAAGTTCTTGTATGCATAAATAAATAAATCTTTAAAAAAAGGAATACATAATATAGTTTATCCTTCCATATATAATTCATTATAAATACATTCCATATTATTTAATTGTGATAATGGAACAATAATGATAGCCAAAACACACAAGGACCTTGTCATGTGTTAGCTTGCATATTTTACAGAAGGAATATCTGAGGTAGAAAGAAAATAATTTGGCTAAGTTTCCAAATCAAATGACCTAAAATTCACCTATGTTTTTTTCAACAGTTAAATGGCATTTAATTATCCTTTCTTATTATATATTTAGATTGCTTATAATTTTTATTCTATCATAAACAATCTTGCATTTTATTTACTTTTGAAAATATTTATATAGAACAAAGGAATGACATTGTTGACATAAATGTGTTCACATTTTATAATCTTAGAAATTTCTGTTTTCAAAGGTGGCATTAATTTCACCCTTAGCCCTTTCTCCTTAACCTCATCAATTGTGGATACTATACAATGTTTTTTTTCCAAGAGGACTTGCTCCATCCTGCTTTTATGCAAGTTAATGAGTGAGGTCCTTGCTCTTTGGCTCTCTCACCACCAGATTCATTCATTCAGTTAAGAAGAGCTCATAAAAAGGGAGGAAAATGGTAATATATTATTTATTCATTTTACTGACTTTTTCCCATTACTAATCACACATCTACCAAAAGCAAAATTGCTGCTCAGAATGTCTGATTATCACTATTTCGCCTATAGCAAACAGTCGTTAAGAAAATAATTTATTTACTTTATAACTCTCAGATGGTAGGGGTTGCTATAAAAAAAAAAAAATGTCAGGTTATTCCTGTAGATGATCAGGAGAAATTAAAAAATAACTTTCAAAATAATACGGAGAACTTTGATACAATTAAAAGTGTAAAGGACAAGAGTTTACATAAGGAGTACAACTCATATGGTTTATGTACTTCTTTCAAAAGCAGTAGGTTGCTTTATTGGGCATTATATTTTTGGGTTCATTCCATAATACAATTGATATCTACCCCATTATAGAAAACAATGACATATATTTAGTATGTATAAAAGTATTTGCTTCATGCAATCATACAGTTTATTGTTGTGTACTAAATGAATATAAAGAAGAATGCTAGTGGGTAGAATTTGTCATAAAAAGTAATTTACACTGTAACCAGATTCACAGCTCATATTGTCTTTTATTTTCAACAATCTCAAACACTGATCATCTTTCTGGCACAGATGTCGCTTATATAACTTAATCCCCACACAAGCAAATCACACAGCTCAGGACATCAACACTAAAATTATTCCTTCTGCCTGAGCAGCCTCATCACAAAGAGTCAGGGGTGTCAATATCACATATGCCATGGATTCCTTTGATATATTTTCTGAAAACAAGTGCATTTCATAGATAAGAGGCATTCTGAGTTATGATAATACCAAAATCTTTATATTATGAGGATAGTTCTATTGTTGCAGCTATCTTGCATGCACATCTGTGACCTTGTAATAAGAAAGTGCAATACTCTATTTAGCCCTGACAAAAATAATAGCCCATATATTAACTGAGACCCCCTTATTCAAAAAAAGAGACAATAAAATAATATTGTGCAATCATAACATCTGTAATTTTATGTATTAATTAAAAGATGCTGGCACCAGAATAAAATAAAATCAGTAAATCATTGTAAGGCATTTAAGCAACTGGTTTAGTAGTCCACAAAGACCTAAAACAGCCTTCTACAGAAAACCAATGAAAATGATGTAATTTACTGTTAACTAGATTTAATCATCAGGCTGGGATTCTAGGCTTCTACCCATTTTGCAACCTTCAGCTGCTTTCTTATTATTTATGACACGTCCCTAAAGATTGTAAAGCACTAGTGTGCATGTTATATTACCTATCCTCAGGTACCTGAAAAAAATGGTTTTGTATGTCTAACTCGACTTCTTGTTACTTATTAATAGCTAATGTTTATTAAGTGTCTTTTTTTTCCTAAATATTTATAAGCATTTTTTTTTCCTGTATCAGATCACCCTGTGAGGTAGGCATACTACAACTTGTGTTAAATAATTCTAGAAATTGAGGTATGGTGGTGAAAAATTTTGCCAGAAATCTCAAACCCATAATAAATGTCAGAGTCTGGACATGAACCTGGCTCTTTTGGCTGCAGTGCCCTCACTCAACATAATCAGACAGTATTTCCCATTGGACTAAATGGGTAGATTAGTTAAATCTTATGCATTGATGCAAAAAATCCTGGAAGATTCTGATCTCCATTAAATTCTTATATAATACCAATAAACTGTATTCAGAGGCTATATAAATAAAACAAATAAATATAGGTAACTGTTTCTAGGAATCATTTATGTCAGGATTTCTCATTCTTCACACTTGACATTTTGGGCTAGAAAATTCTTTGTTGTGAGATGGCTGCTGTCCATGAATCATAGAATGTTTACAACATCCCTGGTCTCCAGATGCCAGTAGCACACCACCCTGCTAGTTGTGATAAGTAAAAAAAAAAAAAAAGGAAAAAAAGAAAAGAAAAATGTCTTTAGATACTGTTAAAATGTCCTCCACAGGACAAAGTCTTCCCATATAGAAAACCACTGATTTACATGAAGTTATCCTGGAAATGTGTATATAATCACACACACACACACACACACACACACACACACAAATAAACAGAAACAAACCCCAAAATTCTGACTGCTGAATTGAGACTACCAAGTGGGGAGTAATGGAGCATGTTCCAAATGGACTCTGGTAGACAATTATCGGTGTTCTGGTGGTGGGTGTGTTGTGATAACACACATCTAAAGAGATGTGAACCTATACCACTAAATCATAGACAGCGTGGTAAATCAATGTTATGCCAGTAAAACAATGTGATATTTTAAACAAAGACACAACTAAGAACCAATTATATGGGTATGTCAGAACCACAAACCTTTGTCTGAAACTTACAAATAATTCTAAGGAGAGTAGATTGGAATAGACTTGCCTTATTCCTTCTTTGCTTTGTAACTATTTTCTGTCTGCATTATCATGTTTTGAAGTTTGTAATTTCAATTTGAGAACTACAGATTAAACTGTGAAAACCAAGGATGATAGTGCCTTACATTAAATGAGCATAGTTCTAAATATTCATAAATTACAATGATTGAATACGAAGAGAGCACTCTAAGATATATTTTACCACTGCAAAACTTACTTTTTATATGAAATACAAACTTCATTAAATTTTAACAAGATAGCATAAAGAATAATTTTATGTAGTAATTCATATATAACTTTTACAAAATCATATTTCTATATAAAATATTAATATAACATTAAAAGTATATCCTCTGGATCTTTAATGCATTGTACTACATTACTGTATTAAAGAGAATGAGTTTTCAGGAAGTATTTATCAGTTATTCTTCTGTAAAACATTCTAAATGTATAATACTATATTATTACTACAGTGCCCACTAACATCATTATGATTGGATTTTTCATATTCTTTAGAACATTTATGCTAAAAGTTACTCCTACAAATAGAGTATTATGAAAATAAATTATGAGGGAATTCTTCCTTATATCATTACAGCCCAACAAAATCACATTTACATAAAATGTATTTGTTTTCCATATGTCTTTCCTTTAAATTTCCTGAATTATTTGGTCAAGAAAGATTTTATCTGAGACAGCAATTATGTAGCAACCATAAGATTTTTGAGAAAATTAATTCAATAAAATGGAGACATTTGGTATAAAAAAAAAAGCTTGGATGGGGGTGAGTGAAGGAAGTGTGCATTTGAAGGTGTGAAGCTGAACTCTCCAAATTATCAAGTTGTGTAAATAACTAACAAATAAAAAAGTGTGGATGGGATTAACAGTCATAACTGCCATTTCTGTACTGCTCACTGTGGGTCTAGAACCTAACATTTGTAAGTATTCAAAGGAGCTAATAGTTTTAGAAGCCGTCCCTCATTTTCAAAATGAGGAAACTAGAGCAGAACAATATTAAGTAACTTGCTGATGGTCATGTAGCTAGTCGACACTCAAATCTGTTATTCAAACGCATGCCATCATGAGCAAGTGTCTGCAATGTCAACCACAGCACAACTCACTGCAAAACACGGGGGAATGAGTCCATGAATTTGAGCCATACCATAGCTATCAGTATAATAGAAAAAGAGTAAGTTTGAGTTCTAAACAAATCAGATGTATATATCTATAATTTCGTCCATTTCCTTGTTATCTGACAGTGGAAGGAAAAAAAATCAACCTCAATTTTAACAACAGAAAATTAAAACAAGTATTGCCTGGTATAATGGTTGTGAGAATTAAATAAATAACATATACAATGTTTTTTCATGGTGCCTGATGTGTTCAATAAATGGGATTTATTAGAACAGGAGTGAACATGCATGTAGGCCAAAAGCACCTTTGACCAGGTACATAGAATTCAAACAAGATTAGAACTGGTAAAATCTACATTTTTCCCTTCCATCTGTAAATTTAAAGGAAATTAAAGCAATATTTTTTAGAACTATTTTAACCAACTAAGCTGAAGTAATAATAGAAATATATTATCTTATTTACAGGTAGTTGAAAATCCAATGTTCAAGTTCGAATTTGCTTTATTTAGATAATACAAACATAACATAAACTAAAAAATATTTCTTGATGCTTTTTTTCTTCTAGGTTCTCCTAATCTCTATTAATTAAAGTTATGACTAAATGATGCATCAGGACTAGGGTTAATATTTCTCTGGAGATTAACAATAATATATTTTCAAACTATAGAATATTTCTGTTATGTAGTAATAATCATTCATTTTATCCAAACTGTATGCTGATACGTTTAGTACATATCAATATCTATCAAGAAAGGCAGCCTTCACTATTTCATGATGTCAATTTATAATCTTAACTACATATCAGTCTAACTAAAATAACAGCAAAAAACATATGAAGGAACATCTTTCTCCATTCCATGAGGATAGAAAGCCGGGAGAAACTGGTTTACAAATAAGTAAAATTTTTTCATGATTAACTTCATCCCATCTTCTGCCTGTAATTTTATCTATATTTTACTGGCACTTGATTTAGTTCTTTCTGTCTAAATTACTCTTATAAGTCTAGAAAAGAGATATAACAGGATTCACATAGTATTTTGAAGAAAAATAATAAAATGTGATAACCTTTATCAAAAAAGTAAACATTTAATGAGACAATTGTTATATTAGGGACCAAAAGAATATCATTTATCAGAGTAAAACTTCATATTATATATAATTACTCAGGTATTTCCAAAATCTATATATTTTGGGCTAGTGGATATAGTACCTATGAGTGAATTTTTCAGTTTCCACCTTGGTGTTTTTCACCATGTCCATAATGTGTGTTATGAAGTGATTGTATGAGCCAGGGGCTACCTAAGGAAGTAAAGTGAAAAACTTGATGAGTATTTGGATTGTTCAAATACACTTCCTCCCCCAAATAATCTCATCATGCTGTCTAATAAATAAACATTGAAGATTTCAATTTCTCTTTGAGCAGAGACCACAGCCCAAATACTGCCATGTGATAGCACAGAGTCAGGGAGGGTTTTGCTGAAAATACCTACATTACTTACTTTAAAAGCAGAATGTAACTGACTAAGGGAAGCTTCTCTTTTAAGAGAAGCAACTACGTAGCAAGTTCTATTCTAAGAAACTGAAGTATCTGTCCGGAGTGCTGAAAAGGTTTTCTCTGAGAAGTCTGGAGATTGATGAATGCAGAAAGCAGCATTTTTAAGTCTGACCAAAGATATTGACATCCATGAAGGGTACCAACTGCCACAACTGATTAACAAATGTGTAAGTGCATAGTTTTAACAGAAAAATTAAAGGAGAAGTTGTCCTTGCTCATGAGAGAAATGAGTTCAAAGCACACCTCGCAAGTCACAGCTTACCTAAACACTCCAAAACTCGGAGTAGAATGTCCTGATGTTGTATAACTCTCAGTGTTTAAGATTTTATGGCAAACTCTGGCTCATACCTCACTTGGGAAGGGGTTGCAGGTACTACAGGCAATGCTTTCTTGACTGCCTTAATTAGTCAGTAGCCAGCAGTGACATATATTGACTCAAGCTCAATCTCTGGGAATTCAGAACAATAAAACATCATGTAGGGGATGGAGAGGCAGATCAAAATGAGAAGCTGCCTTCCACTAGCCTGTGTCAGTCTCTTAGCAGGAAGCAAACGTTGAAGAATCCACCTATCTGGCTACTTAAGCTTACAGTTCAGCTAAGGCAGCACCAATATTGTACCTCAATAAGCACAAATGCTTGCTAATCTCTCCTCAATTTCCCTTCCCTGCAGCACCTGCTCTGGAAGGAAACAGGGGCAGTCTGAAATTCTAACAACACTTTGAAAAACCCACTAAATAAGATTCTTCATTTATGCTGCTAGATCCTAAATGCAGATGAGGCTATGGCCACTGGCAAGCTTTTGGGCCTGGCCTGTTTCTCTCCCCAAGTTGCTGTAGACTCAGCTCCCACCTTGGCATGCTACTCACGCATCCACTGTAAGTTAACTAGCAGGCTTTGTGTCCAAAGTGAAACAGATCCAGGGGAAGGAGCGAGCAGAAGGACTCAGACTGGGGTTCAGAAACAGACATTCTCTCCCAAGTGGAAGAGCCTTGCTTTCAGAACCACCCACTGTCTGCCCCCCTCTTTCCGCAGTAGGTGCAATACTGGCCACAGCAGCTAAGCGATGTATTGGGAAGCGATCCCACCTCATTTCTTTCTCCACCTTTGCTTCTCTCTTGCTGAGGTCTCGGATATTTGGGGGAAGCACAGTTTGCATTTTAAATCAGACACATTGAGCCTTAGAGAGCAGCACTCAGATCCAAAGGCAAGCAGAATCCCCCTCTCCACACGTGCAGCCATTCCATCCATTGTCCGTTGCTCTTGCCTTATCCTCCAACAGGTCTAACCAAGGTTGTCCACAAAGGAAGCAGACTTCACTCTACTGATCATGACCACCCACCCACACACTCCACCCTGGTCACCCTCCCACAAACTACACTGTATTTTCCCCCAGCAAGCTAATTGCTTCTTCATCATCCTCAGCCCAGGGACGTTTGGGCGCACACACTTAGCCAGCTTACCCACGGTCGGCCCTGGGCGGGCAGTGAGGTGCAGTCTAGCTAGCCCCCAGGAAAGTTGGGCTGCACAGATCAGCAAAGCAGAATCGAACTCTCCAGCTCCAGGCTCCCTCCCCATGATGATTTTAAGCTCATCTCCTGTGCTCAGTGAGTGCTGAACAGCAGAGCTGAGGACGCGTGTGCAGCAATCTCCCAGCTACTGAGAAGGGGGGCAGGGGAGAGAGCAGAGGAGGGAGGGGTGGCAGTTTATATTTATAGAGAAAATAGTTCTCAGCGCAACTTTTTGGTGCCACCAAGTGGCACAGTGAGTTCCTTTAGGAACACAGACTCAGGTTGAAGCTGTATGGATAGATCGGCTTGGCAGTTGGATGCTCACATGTTGGGGGCACCGGGAGTGCATGAGCTTTCCCGCGGGCACCTTCATCTCTGGGCACCTGGAAGGCAAATCCTAAGTTATAAGAATGAGTTTGCATTGAGGAAGGAGGAGACCTGTGCCCTCTTCAGACAAGTGGCAGAGGCGTCAAGGACACCGGGATATGATGCAAGTTGCCTCCTGAGAACCTGAAGTCCCTCTTCTCAGGATGAATGCCCATTCTCTTCTGTCTCCTAATCCCTCTGCTCAGATTACAGCATTTGAATATCTGGCATGACAACCATCTTCCTGCCATCCTGACTGCTCAGCTTTTAAACTGGGATGTCATTCATTTTGCTTGCATTAGAATTAATTCCATATCATGCTCAACCCTTCCAGGTCAGTGAATTCCCAGCTTGTCACAACCCCCTTCTTTAGCGCTTACCTTTGTAAAGCCAAGTGAATTTTAGGTATGTGGATCCGAACCTCTTCAAACAATACTCAGAACTTCAGATTTCATTGGCTAGAGACTGAGTGTCCTTCTCACCCATTTCTACAGACTTCTCAGCTTGCATAGGCAGGAGCTTGGAAATGCCTGTGTTAATGTAAGGGCAAATGCCCTGAGGTTTCTTTATCATAGACTGACACTATTGCATGGGACCTTAATGTCCCAAAAGACCGGACAGCCTGTAGATTTTGCAAATGGAGAAAGTGAATACACAAAGGTTAACGGACTCATTCAAGGTCATATATTCTCCTGGAGACCAGTCCAGGGACTCCGCAGGGTGGGACTGAATGACCACAATGATGACAAACCTCACTCCAGGTTTGTTCCTTTCACCAACCGATCAATCTATTCAGTCATATCCAGAGCCCTTCACTTCCCTCCCTGCCCCACATTCCACTGTCTGTCCCCAGCCTTTACCTAAGTTCCACAAAGGAAGCTACAACCAGGATGCCTTCGTAGTCACCCTGGGAATACAAAAACTTGAGCTTCAAGGTCCAGAGTTGCAGGAGCACCCTCTTAAAAACGGCCCCGTGTTTGAGAAAGCCTCTCTCTCCTGGGCATGCGGTCATGGACGTGTCTTTTTAGAAATGGAACACTGACATTCACACTCAAGCAGAACCCTCTTTTGCTCCTCTGTGCAGGAGGAAGCACCATGCTTGCAAGAGTCCCCTGTATTCCCGAAGACCTCAAAAATAGAGAAGCTCTCTTCCCTCTCCCTTGTGAAATGTACCCCTTTGGGCGCGTGTATTGGTATGTGGAGAGAAGCAGAGAGGGGAGAGGCGAGAGAGAGAGAGAGAGAGAGAGAGAGAGAGAGAGAGAGAGAGAGAGAGAGAGAGAGAGAGAGAAGCACCGATTTTTTTTTTTATTTCGTTCTATGGAAACGAGACCATTTATGCAAATACAAGCAAAATGATCTCCTAAGCCTATCACTGGAGAGACGCCTGGTAGGTAGCCCGGGCTGCGGGCTGGAAATGCATGTCTGCTTCACAGCGCGCACGTCCTTGCAGGGTGACTTTTCTAAACTTGCAGGACCTCGCGGCGTCCCCCGCTCGCCCGCTCTCCACCTGCTGGCAACCCGCCCTCCCGCCTCCCGCAGCCCGGCTCCCACGCCTCGCCCGGCCGCGCTCCCTCCCGCATGGGGGAGGGGCTCAGTGGCCCCCACATCCTCGGCGACCCCAGTCCTGAGCCAAAGACAGAAAGCGCCGCGGAGCTTACCGGGGACGGCGGCGACCTGGCGGCCCAGCGGCCGCTCCTCGGGCTCCTGCGCTCCGGCGGCCTCGCTGCAGCCCGGCGTTAGCGGCGGCGACGCGGCGGCGGGGGGGGGCGGGGCGGGGGGGGGGGCGGGGGCCGGCCGCGCGGGGCGCAGCTCTCCCCGCAGCCCGGCACGTGCGCCGGCAGACGAGCGGGGGGCGCAGCGCGGGGCTCGGTCCTGCGCCCGCGGCGCGCGGCGGGGAGCGGCGTAAGCGCCGGGCACAGGCTCAGTCGGGGCCCCGGGTCTGGCAGCCCCGTCTTGGGGCTCGGGCTCGGCAGCCGCGGGCTGCTCTGCAGCGCCTCAGCTTCCCTCTGGGAGCCGCAGAAGGAGAAGGGCTGTGCAGGGGGAGGCGTGGGTGGGGTGTCACTCAAAAAGAATGGGTGGGGGGAGCAGGTAGATAATGAGCTTCTCTCCACGATGGCATTTTAAGCCTCTGACGATGATTGGGAGAAGGGGCGACGCCGCTGGAGGCTAGAGAGAGCCGGGAAGACAGGGAACCCCAAGATGATTCAGGGTGCGTGTGGTTAGAAAGCGCATTCCCTGTGATGGCATTACTTATTCATAAGGCCATTTTGCATTTGTCTTCACTTCTTACTAAGGACTCTTTCCTCGCCCATTGAAATTTCTTCCTCCTTACCTGTTAAATACATGTTGCTTCCTTGAATCGCTTGTTTTCCATTTCCCTGCGACCCTCATAACTGACCACCAAGACTGTAAAAAACGTTGAGGTTGTCTTTGAATTCCAAAACAGACTTCGTTTCTGAGGAGAGAGAGAGAGAGAGAGAGAGAGAGAGAGAGAGAGAGAGAGAGAGAGAGAGAGAGAGGAGTAAAGCAATTGCACAGATTAATTTAAAGAAATTGCAGTTATGTGACTATTGTCCCCATGATGTTTTCCTTAGCTGAATTGTAAAAGGTCACAGAATGAAAGAATAAAAGATGAGGCCCCTGGAGTCCAGGTACATACATTACTAATTCTGGTTGCTAGATTCCAACCTAGCTTGAAAGCTAGGTAAGTTTTTCTTGGATAGCTCCAAGATTCAATAGCAAGAAAAGAAAGTATGCGTCACCACACCTTGCTGATCCTTACAGAGGTATCTTGCTTTTCCCTATTTTATGGGTATTCTGAATGGGACCTTGTTAATTTATTTATTTATTTATTTATTTATTTATTTATTTATTTATGCAAGCACTGGGTACAGTCAGAAGCGCGGGAGGGTGAGAGTTCACCAGAGCTAGAGTGGGGAATAGAACAGGCAGAAGGATCAAAGTACACTGCTGAGGGGAGCAGCGGGTGGCAGGAGAGGTCTGCGTGCCTTGTGGGACGCTCGCTGGCTGCCCAGGATGGAACCGGCGCTGGAGAGAGGCTGCAGGCAGCTTCACAGCCCAGGGCTCAACCGCTGCGCCACCAGGGGAGGCCCCCGGCCTTGTTAATTTTTAAAAACGTTGATTGCAATCCATAAAAGCAAGTTTCAGTATTGTGTAGAGAAATCAGCAAAGTTGTGAATGATATTCTTGAATAAGATGAGAAAATGGTATTGATGAAAAATGCAAAAGTAGAGAGAATCTGATGAAAATAAAGAGGGGATACTAACTAGTTGATGCCGGCATTGTGATTGTGTCTGATGTACAAGACGTTTTCTTAGTTATTGGCAATGAGGACAAGGTTGTACATTTGATGCTTGAGTATGCCAGCTGGTTTGATAAAGCAGAGGGCTCCTCATTCTTCTTCATCAGTTGCACCTGCCTCAGGGTCTCCACAGGTAAATGAATGAGTGAAGTGAGCCCAAACAAAACTGGTTGTGATGGTGACCACTTAGTCACTTAAATTCTTCCATTCTCTGCACGTTTTTGCTGACCTACTGTCTTCCAAGGTACAAAGAACTAGTCCCCGTTACTCTTTACCCCGGCCCATCCTACACCAGCTACAGGGACTCCCTTGCTCTTTCTCCAACAGGCCTGGCATACTCAAAGTAATCCTCTCCTCATTAGCTGTTTCTTTTGCCTGAAATGATCCTTTTCCTCAGCAGTAGCTATGCTAGTTCCTCCTTCAAGTGTTTTGTCTAAAATCTCACCTTCTTAATGAGGCCTTCTCAGACTATACTATTTAATGGTGTAAACTCTCTTCCTCATCTCCTCAGTGCTCCTCACCCCTTTTACCCAAATTCTGTTTCCTCCTTATCTCTTGTAATGGTCCCAAATATTTGCTCAATTATTATGTTTACTCTTAAATTGTCTGTTCTTCTTCTCCATAGTGTTCAAGTGTACTCCTCAGGAAAGAAATTTTTCTTTGTTTTACTGATACATTCCAAACATTCAGAAGGGGGCCTTCCCAGTGGTGCAGCGGGTTGAGCACTGCACTGTGAAGATGTCCACAGACTCTGCAGTGCAGGTTCGATTCCCAGCCAGCCAGGGAGCTACCCACATGGCACGGCAGACCTGTCCCGTCTCGCCCGCTGCTTCCCTCAGCAGTGTCTTAGGTCTGTCTGCCTGTTCTGCTCCCTGCTCTCTCTGGTGAGTCCTCTCACCCTCCCACACCTCTGACCTGTACCCCAGCCCTTGTATAAAGAAATATTTTTTTTATTAAGATAGATTTATTTATTTATTTGTTTGTTTATTAATTAATTTATTTATTTAAACAAGCACTGGGTAAGTCAGAAGCGCAGGAGGGTGAGAGAATTCACCAGAGCCAGAGTGGGGAACAGAACAGGCAGACTGATGAAGTACACTGCTGAGGGGAGCAGCAGGCGCGCCAGGAGAGTTCTGCATGCCATGTGGGACCCTCGCCTGTGGCCGGGGATCGAACTGGCGCTGCAGAGGCTGCAGGCAGCTTCACAGCCCAGCGCTCAACCGCTGTGCCACCAAGGGAGGCCCCAGCTCCTATTCTTATCTCCTAAATAATTTTGCAACTATATCGTTATCTAAACCCATCAGGTAACATAGTTAAATGAAAAAGACTTTAAATGAAAAAGAACGTCCCTGTCCTTACAGATACACACAAACTATTAGGTCTAGTTACTTGAAGGAGGTACAATGAAGAATTGAACTAAGAATATAATAGAGAATAGTATAACATTGTTTGCATAAGATATTGAAAAAAATTCTGAGATATTAGTATGCTAATGTCCAAATGAATCGAGTATGTAAAGAATGTTATGTGCATTTGTGTTTGGGCAGGTTGTAGGTGGAAGAATTGGTTGACCAGAAGGATGGACAGAGGGTAGGAGGGAAGAATGGAAGAAGGGAGGGCTTCCCCTGGTGGCGCAGGTGGTTGAGCACTGCAGTGAGAAGCTGTCTGCAGCCTCTTCAGCGCCGAAGGTTCTATCCTGGCCGCTGGGGAGGGCCCCTCATGGCGCAGCAGACCTCTCCTGTCTCACCCACTGCTCCCCTCAGCAGTGTATTTTGTCAGTCTGCCTGTTCTGTTCCCCACTCTGGCTCTAGTGAATTCTTTCACCCTCCTGCACATCTGGCCTGAACCCCGGTTCTTGCATAAATTAAATTTAAAAAAAAAGAATGGAAGAAGGGAAAGGGTTCAGAAGCATGGGAACAAAATGTAGAACTTGGAGACATGAACACACTTTAGTTTTTGTTTCAGAAAGTAAGTCATTGAAGTTTAAAAGCTGACTATATCAGTGTAGATGGAGTAGGGCTTGGCTAACTTTCACTGTATCTTAATTTATTCACAATATCCACAAGATAGATATGGTTATCTGGTTTTATTTTAAAAATTTAGTCTGTCTATTTTCTTACTGTGAATGAGACAATTATATTGAAAATTTTTAGAAAAAGAATATTAAAGTCATGCAGAAAAAAGAGGTGGCAAGCATCCAAGTGATTTGACTAATGAAGTATTTGTGGCATACTAAAAAAATAGCTGTGAGTTCACTAGCAAACAAAATATTAAGGGGAAATGTATTACCTAAATATCATTATCTAACAGAAGAAAATGAGTGCATTCTTAGAAAAATAATTTTGTTGTTGTTACTGTTAGAAAATGCCAGTATTATTATATAGACTCATAAATAAATGACATCTAGAAGTTTGCTAGCTTCAACAGGGATCTTACAGAAAAAAATAGAAACTTTTTTATATATTATGCATAACACATAAAACTTCAGCAGAGTCATAAATTTGAGTTATTGTAGGTTCAGTTGCAGATAGCCACAATAAAGCAAATATCACAATAAAACAAATCACATGAATTTTCAGATTTCCCAGCACATCTAAAAGTTATGTTTATACTAGATTTTAGTACAATAACATTGTGTTTAAAAAACAATGCACACACTTTGATTAACAAATAATTTATTGTTAAAAATGCTTACTCTCATTGGAAACTTCAGAGAATAGTGGGTCTTTTTGCTGGTGAAAGATCTTGCCTGAGTTTTGATGGCTACTGACTAAGGAATGTTGGGGCAATTTCTTTTTTTTTTTTTAAGGCTTTTTTTTTTTTTTAGGTTTATTTTATTTATACAAGAGCCGAGGTTCAGGCCAGATGTGCGGGAGGGTGAGAGGATTCACCAGAGACAGAGCGGGGAACAGAACAGGCAGACTGACTGAAATACACTGCTGAGGGGAAACATCGGGCAAGACAGGAGAGGTCTGCTTGCCATGTGGGTGTATCCAAGGCCTGTGGGGATTGAACTGGTGCTGCAGAGGCTGCAGACAGCTTCACAGTGCTGTGTTCGACCACCTGTGCCACCAGGGGAGGTCCCAGGGCAATTTCTTAAAATAAGACAACATTGCATTAAATCTCTCGTGTTTCACAAAAACTTTCTTTGTGGCACGTGATCCTGTTCAATGGCATTTACCCAGTTGATTGGGTAATTGCAATAGAACTTCTTTCAAAATTGGAGTCATTCGTTTCAAACCCTGCTGCTACGTTATCATCTAAGCTTTATATAATAGTCTAAATACTTTGCTGTCATTTCAACAATTTTTACAGCATCCTTACTAGGATTATATTCCATTTTTCCATTTCAATAAATGACTTTCTTTTTTTATCCATAAGAACAACTCCTCATCTGTTCAAATTTACCATGAAATTGCAGAGATTTAGTCACTTCTCCAGTTCTCATTCTAGTTTTCTTATTGTTTCATAACTCTTCAATGTCATTCATGAGGGTCGGAATCAATTTCTTCCAAACTCAAGTTAATGTTGATATTTTAACCTCCTCTCAAGAATCTTAAACATACTTAATGACTTGTAGAAGGATAAATATGTTTTGGCTTTTAATTGAATTTTTTCAGATCCACCAGAGGAGTAACTTTTTGTTGCTGTTCTATCCTTAATATTTATTAAATAGTAAGACTTGAATCAAAATCATTTCTTAATGCAAGGACTGCAGAATCACTCTTGTGTGACCGCGCATGGAAACAACTAGAATCTCCTAGTACATTTGTGTCAGCATTCTTGAGAGACCAGGTGCATTAATGAGCATTAATCTTTTGAAAGAAAATTGAGCAATAGAGCTCTCAATACTGGGCTCAATATATTTGGTAAACCGTGTTGCAAACAGATGTAAAGATCACAGGCAGAGTGTAATTGATGATTTCAAGAGCCCTAGGATTTTCAGACTTATCAACTTCAATTTTAATTGCAGGGCCTGCCTGGTGGCACAAGGGGTTAAGAGAAAACCTATGAAGCTATCTGCAGCTACTGCAGCACGAGTTCAATCCCCAGCCAGGGAGCTACCCACATGGCACAGCAGACCTCTCCTGACTCGCCCACTTCTCTCTTCAGCAGTGTATTTTGTCAGTCTGCCTGTTCTGTTCCCCACTCTGTCTCTGGTGAATCCTCTCACCCCCACATCTCTGGCCTGAAACCTAGTTCTTATATGTATAAATAAATAAATCATTTTTTTAAAAAAGTTAGCAATTGCATTATCCCTTAACAAGTGAATCACATGTCCTTTGAAGCTTTGAAGCTTTGAAGCCAGGGATTGGCTGACTATGAACGTTCTAAATGGCAACCTCTTCCAATAGAGGACTAATTTGTCCACTTTGAAAATCAGCTAGTTAGTACAGCCACCCTTATCAATGATCTGGATAACTTGCACCTTCTATATAGGCACTCGCTGCTCTATTTTGCACTTTTATGTTGTAGAGTTGATTTCTTTCTTCAACCTCATGAATCATCATCTCCACTCACTTCAGACTTTTCTTCTGCAGCTTCCTCATCTTTCTTACCTTCAGAGAAATTAAATGTGTTAAGACCATATCCTTGATTCAGCTTTGGCTCAAGGGAGTGTTATGGCTGGTATGATCTTCTATCCAGCCCATTAAAGCATTCTCCTTATCAGCAATAAGGCTGTTTCACTCTCTTATCATTTGTGTTTTCACTGGAGTAACACTTTGAATACCCTCAGGAACTTTTCATTTTCATTCATAACTTGGTTAAAATTTTGGTGAAAGTATCCTGACTTTTGACCTATCTTAACTTTTAGCATGCTTTCCTCACTAAGTTTAATCATTTCTAACATATAATTTTTAAGTAAGTGACTCTTTCTTTCATTTGAACTTATAGAAGTCAGTGTAGAGGTAATTGGCCCAATTTCAAAATTGCTACATCTCAGTGAGGAGGGAGACCAAAGGAGGAGTGACAGAGGGAGAGTAAAAACCACGAGTCAGAAGGAAAGTCAGAAAAAACAGAATATTTATCAGATTATTTTTGTTTTTATTTATATATTTGTTTTTATATAGTTTTTTGTCTTATATTTTGGAGTCCCAAAATAATTACAATAGAATATCAAAAATCACCACAATTGATTTAGTAATACTGAAAAAGTTTGAAATACTGTGAGAATAATCAAAATTTGCCACAGAGACCTAAAGTGAACACATGCTATTGGAAAAATGGTGTGAATAGACTTGCTACACACAGTATTGTCACAAACCTTGTATTTGTAAAATATATAACATCTGTGAAATGCAATAAAGGGTGAAAAAATAAAACAAGCTATATCTGTATAAGTTTAAGGCATAGCATGCTAATTTAACTCAAAGAAGATGTTGCTTATGGGTCTAGTTTCACTTATCTCTGTTTTCCAGAAAAGATAGCTTTATAATATTGTCTTGGGATTTTTTTTTTTTATTTTTTGTGATACTATGAAAATACAATAAATAATAAAAGGGCTCTCTTCTCTCAATGCTTGGGTAAAATGAAATACTTCAGTCATTCTTTTCCAGGATAAAACCTTGCTCAAAAAATGTTCTTGAAATACATATGGAAAATTTGAGGATATTCATTTTCACTATGTAATGCTTGGTCATGCTTAACATTGTCATCACAATAAACAAAGTATTTCCCTAGAGTCCAGAGTAAATACCTAGATCCAGTTCAACATCTGGCCTTACCCACGCCAAAGAGTATATCATAGTGCTTACTGGTTTTCAAGTTTAAAAAATTGGCATTTGAAAAATGATTCTGCTTTTATTTGAATAGGGGACCTTGTCAAGAAGTTGAATATTGGAAATGGGGAAATGGAGAAGATAATCTTAAAACTACCTATGCTTATTTTTTTTTTAATATTTATTTATTTATTTATACAAGCACTGGATACAGTCAGAAGCACGGGAGGGTGAGAGAATTCACCAGAGCCAGAGCAGAGAGCAGAACAGGCAGACTGAGGAAGTACACTGCTGAGGGGAGCAGCGGGTGGCAGGAGAGGTCTGTGCGCCATGTGGGACCCTCGCCCAGCGTCTGGGGATTGAACCGGCGCTGCAGAGGCTGTGGGCAGCTTCGCAACCCAGCGCTCAACCACTGCGCCACCGGGGAGGGGAGGCCCAAACTCCCTATGTTTATTGCAGCACTATTTACAATAGATAAAACCTGGAAACAACCCAAATGCCCAAAAATAGATGACTGGATCAGGAAGATGTGGCATATATACACAATGGGATATTATTCAGCAATCAAAAAGATAAACTCATGCCATTAGCAGCAACATGGATGGAACAAGAAGGAATTATGCTCGGTGAAATAAGCCAGAAGGAAAAAGAAAAAAAAAAAATATCAAATGGCTTCACTTACAGGAGGAATATATGGGAACCCAATAAGACATCAGCGTAAAAAATAACAACAGTACAAAACACAACAAAGCAAAAATGGACAATATAAACCAGAGACATCCTGCAGGGGTTGAAGTGGGAGAAGGGTCAGAGGGAGTGAGGGAGGAGCACAGGGTCTGAGGTGATGGTGCACGGGTGCCTTGGGGAAGGAAACTCAATGGGGACTACACCTGAGGGGGTGGGGAGAAGCAAATATTGTTTAAAAATGAACAATGATATAAAAAATAATAATTAATATAAAATAAAAAAATAAATAAATATAATATACATTAAAAAATCCTAAAACTACCTAATTCACATGGTCATATATAAAGTCACTTTGCAAACTAAAATATATAATAGAGATCTTGAATAAATCATCATTATTTTATCTCATTTTCCTCACAATCTCCTTGTATTGTTCCAGTGCAATACTATATGTAGGCAAGAATTTTGATAAAGATGTTGTATTATTAGGGTCATAAACAAAAAAAAAAAAAAGAAAATGCCTCTCTAAATTGTGTTTCCATAATGACTAGAAATTTATTATTCTCTCAAATATGGATAATAGTATTTATCTAGTGCCTTTGCAGCTGAGACCAACAGTGACTGTGAAACAATTGTGTAGTGGCTAAAATGTAACATATACATGGTATTTAGTGATGATAGTGATGGGAATGAGGTTTACTTTATTTCAATGCAAGTAAACAATAATTTCCAGTTTTTTGCATCATGTATACTGGAAAGTCAGTAAATATGTAGCATTAGGAATTTAGGTCCACACTTTTAAAAATCTGGAAACATGAAAGCCTCTTTCTAGTCTGGTAGATTTCACCTCTTTGTAAATGTATTTAAATTGCAGGACAAGATCTTGTGGTAATTGTTAATATTTTAGGCAGAGACATAATTTTCTTCATTTACATTAAAGAATAGATTAAGTATAGTGGCAGCAGTATTCTCTTTTACATTTGAATGACTAAATATGGTTATACAGATAATTTTATCCTTCCAAACAGAGGTTTAGAATCATTGTTTAATATAATTCTAGTCAACTTATTATTACATATGTGTAAGAGATAATTAGGCTCTCAAATATATATGATACAATTAATAGTTCATTATTGCAAATATTCATAAAATATTTATGAAATTCCTTAACTCAATCAACAGAAATCTAATTATAATTAATAATCATTGTCACAATTTAGTTTTCTGTTATTTTTCTATATTTCATTTCTGTGAAGTAGTTTATTGAGCTAAATGCAATCATCAAAATCAATCATGTAGTAACAAATACATGCCAGAAACTTTTAAGTTGATATGGTCATATCTTTCTTTACATTACTAAGCATTTGGCTTTTTATACCTCTTCAAATTTAGCAGAGATGTTGAATAGTTATAGACACAGATCTTTCAAGAACTAAGAACCTGTGTGCAATGGTTGAAGCAACAAATCATTCAATCCTGTTCTTCAACTTACATATCTATAAAATGTGAAAAGTTCTAGCTGCATGTTACTTGTGAAGACTAAAGAAGTATTACCTGAAAAGCCAGAACTTGGCATGTGATAAACATTAAACATATGTTTATTGATAGTTAACATATATGTGAATCTGCATAGCACATGCACTCTATGGATTTGACCCTCAGTTGTGTTGCTTACTATTTATATATGAACTATTTATTTAAACCTTATTTTCTTATTTTTTATCTGTATAAAATAATGTTCACTTCTACATGAAGGCATAGAGTATTATTTTATTATTTAAGAAAAATATTTATTTATTTATGCAAGCACTGGTTACAGTCAGAAGCGTGGGAGGATGAGAGAATTCACCAGAGCCAGAGCAGGGAGCAGAGCAGGCAGAAGACTGAAGTGCACTGCTGAGGGGAGCAGTGGGCGGCAGAGGGGGTCTGCGCGACATGTGGGACCCTCCTCTGGTGGCCGGGGAGCAACCGGGGATCGAACCAGTGCTGCAGAGGCTGCGGGCATCTTCACAACCCAGTGCTCAACCGCAGTGCCACCAGGGAGGCCCCCCCATAGAGTATTATTGTTAACTATGATTAAACTTTTAGAACTCTGCCTTGTACATAGTTATCATGCAGTTCTTTATTATTAATGTACAATATTTAAAAGTATTTTAAATTCATTCAACATTGAACTTAAAAGTTCTGATAATTAGGGCCTCCCCTGGTGGCGCAGGGGATTGAGCACAGCGCTGTGAAGCTGTCCACAGCCTCTGCAGCGCCAGTTCAATCCCGGCTGGGTGGCGAGGGTCCCACATGGCACAGCAGACCTCTCCTATCTCGCCTGCTGCTCCCCTCAGCAGTGTATTTCGTCAGTCTGCATGTTCTGTCCCCCACTCTGTGTCTGGTGAATCATCTGGCCGGTACCCCAGTTCTTGTATAAAACAAATAAAATCTTAAAAAAAAAAAAAAAGTTCTGATAATTAAATTGATCCAGAAAATACAAAGAACTACAAAAAAACTGGACTTTCAAAATTTGATATTGGAATAGATATCTTCAGGACACTAAGGAAGACTAGAAGTTCTCACATACCATTTCCCTTTGTAATGTGTAATCACTTTTACAAAACGCCCAATAGATACAGTGCAAACTCTGTTGCATGTCAGCTGTGTCTCCTTATTTTACCCAATTCCTTTTTAATCAAAATGAAACTCTGCCCAATGCCCTTGAAGGACTACCCACCATTTTAGTGTTCACTATAAAACTTCGTTTAAATGTCCTAGCATAAGATTTGAAATATTAAATAATTATTACAATCTTAGGTTTCCACCTCCCCTAACGTAATGCAAAGTTTTTTGAAGGATAGGCATCATCTTTTACGCATTCCCTTCACCTAGGATTATGCTTAGTATGCACTGGTTACTAAGTAGCTTTTTACCACAGAACACCAGCCAAACCCAGAAGTGCATCCCATTCAGCCCTCAACCACTACCACCTGAGGAACAGTCACAAGTCTCAGTCGGGATGCTTAAGGCCTCTCTATACCAGGGTTCTTCAGCAACCCTTGCAATACTAGCCACCAGAAACAGGTCCTGAGCCACCATTGTTCAGCAGGGAGAGTACCCAGGAACTCAACCTCTTAAACTAGCGACACCCCAATACTCTCAGCTACCAGAACAATGCCAGTTGTGCTTCAAGGGAAGGATGAGCACAACCTAAAATCCTATGAGACCCAAGTAGCTGTGTCCATCCTTAGGTAAAAGCCCAGAATTGTGGGAGTCAGAAACATATACACATGAAAAGCCCACAAGGACAGGAGAGCAACCCCAAGGGAACAAGGAGACAAAAGAAAATTACAAAAGATAAAGCAAGTCCTCAGGGGAACAAGGAACTGCAGAGAGAAACAAACCATAGTACCAAACAACAAAGATATAGAAGAGCTTCATTAGCTATCAGACATAGATTCAAGATAGTCATGATTAAGAAAGTTAAAGAAAGAGAACAAAGAAAAGTCAGAAATGGAAAAGAATCCTATGAGAAACAAAATCAACAAATAGAAGATCAAAACGGAAACTGTAAAGAAGATAATAATGCATCTGCAGGATGAGGCAAAAGAATTCAGGAGAAAGGGCCTCCCTGGTGGCGCAGCGGTTGAGTGCTGGGTTGCGGAGCTGCCCGCAGCCTCTGCAGCGCAGGTTCGATCCCCGGCTGCTCCCCGGCCACCAGAGGAGGGTCCCACATGGCCCGCAGACCTCTCCTGCCACCCACTGCTCCCCTCAGCAGTGTACTTCAGTCCTTCTGCCTGCTCTGCTCCCCGCTCTGGCTCTGGTGAATTCTCTCACCCTCCCGCACTTCTGACTGTACCCAGTGCTTGTGTAAATAAATAAATAAATAAAATATTAAAAAAAAAAAAGAATTCAGGAGAAAGTCATGAAAGTAGAATAAATCAAATGGAAAAGTGAATCAGCAATGATGAAAAATGGAAGAAAATTCAAACAATAATATAAAAATGAAAGGAGAAGTTACATCAGACAATGCAGAAATCCAGATGGTAATAGGAGATTAGTATAAACATTTATATGTAAACAAATTCAACAAACTAGGTGAAATGGACAGATTCTTAGAATTACATAATCACCCAAAAGTGAATAGCAAAGAAATAGAAAATCTGAACAAATCAATCACAAACAAGCAAATTGAAGCAGAAATCAATGCACTCCCAATTAAACAAAAGTCCAGGACAAGATTTTTTCACAACCGAGTGCCACCAAAGCTTCAAAGAGGAGGTGCTAACTATGTTACTCAGACTGTTTTGAAACTTGAGAAAGAAGAAACTCCTTCAAATATATTTTTTGAGGCCAACATTGCACTAATATTAAACCAAAAAATTCAACCAAAAGAAACAAAACTACAGACCCATCTCCATAAAGAACTTGACAGACACAAAGTCCTCAGTAAAATGTTAAAAAATAAAAACAAGCCAAGAATGTATTAAATATATTATACACCATGACAAAGTAGGACTTACACCATAAGGATGGTTCACCACACACAAATCAATCAATGCAATTCACCACATCAATGAAAAGAAGAAAAACTCCATGATCATATAAATAGATACTGAGAATGCATTTGATAAGATTCAGCATCCATTTATGATGAAAACCCTTGAACAACTGGTGCCAAATGGAACCTATCTTCATAAATAAAAGCCATATAAGACAAACTCACAGCTAGTACTCTCAATGATGAAAAAATGAAAGACTTTCCATTAAGATTTGGTAAAAGACAAGGATGTGCAATCTCACCACTTTTTAACACAATATTAGAACTCCTAGTTAGGACAATTAGGCAAGAGAAAGGAGCAAAAAGAATCCAAACTGTGAAAGAAGTAAAGTTATCCTTATTTGCAGAACATATGGTAATATACACAGAGAACCACAAAACTCCACAGAAAAACTAGTTGAAATAATACACCAGTTCAGGAAAATGGCAGGATATAAAACCAACACACACACACCCACCCACACACACACACATACAATTTATTGTCTTACTATGTACAAATAATGAACTAGAAGAAGAAATTATAAAGCCATTCCATCACAGTTGGTGCAATTTACAATCACACCAAAAAAACTCCCTGATATCTGATAATAAACCCAAGAAAGGAGGTAAAGGAAATTTAGAAGGAAAACTATGAAACATTGGTAAAATAATAGAACAAGACACAAATTAATAGAAAGATATAACCATCACCTCAAAGATTGGAAGAATAAAAATTGACAAAATGCACATGCTACCCAAAGAAATTTATAGATTCAATGCAATCCCAAAACAAACCCCAATGGAATTCTTCAAAAAAGAAGAATAAAGATTACTGAAATTTATATGGAACTACAAGTACCCCAAGTAGTCAAAACTTGCTTGACCAAAAAGGGTAGATATGGAGGAATCGCACTTCTGAACTTCAAACTATACTATAAAGACATATAATCAAAAGAGTATAGAACTGGAACAAAACCAGACACAACAACAAATGGAATATAATCAAGAGCCCAGAACTAAAACCACACATTTATGGATAACTAATATACAATAAAGGAACAAAGTATGTACACTGGAACAAGAAAAACTTCTTGAATAAATAGTGTGGGAAAAATTTGACTACCACATCAAAAGTATTAAACTAGCCCAGGGCCTCCCTGGTGGTGCAAGGGGTTAAGACACACCCTATGAAGTGATCCTCAGCCACTGCAGCACAAGTTCAATCCCTGGCTGGGGAGCTACCCACGTGGTGCCGCAGACCTCTCCTGACTCACCCGTGGCTCCCCTCAGTAGTGTATTTTAGACAATCTACCTGTTCTACTCCCCACTCTGTCTCTGGTGAATCCTCTCTTCCCCCACAACTCTGGCCTACATCTTTAGAAAAAAAAATGAAACTAGCCCATTATCTCATACCAAACATGAAAATCAACTAAATGGACAAAACACTTGGATTTAAGATATGAAAATGTTCCCTGTCATGAGACTCAGAAGCATATTTGTAGATTTATCTCTAACAGCAAGGAAAATAAAGGATAAAATTAACTTGGACTATATCAAACTAAAATGGTTCTATACAGTGAAGAAGACAATCACCAAAACAGACACCCAACTGAATGGGAGAAAATATTTGCACACCATACACCTGATTTGGGATTGGTATCTAAGATTTACCAAGCACTTATACAACTCAACATAAAGAAAATAAACAACCCAATCAGAAAATGGGAAGAACTAAACCGGAACTGCTCTAAAGAAGACATTCAGATGGCCAACAGACATATGGAAAAAATGTATCACTTATCATCAGGGAAATGCAAATCAAAACCACCATGAAATACTACATCACACCTGTGAGAATGGCCCATATCAATAAACCACAAACAACAAGTCCTGATGAGGATTTGGAGACATACAATGCTATTATACTGGTTGGTAGGAATATGGACATTTCCAACCCTATGGAAAGCAGTATGGTGATTCATCAAAGGACTAAAAATGGATTTACATATGATCCAGCAACTCCACTCCTAGTTATCTATTCAAAAAGCAAAGAAACAATAGCTTGAGTGGAAATCTGCACTCCTCTGGTTATAGTATCACTATTTAAAATAGCCAAGATATGGAAACAACCTAAATGTTCCAGAACAGATGAGTGGATCAAGGTGTTGCGGTACAGAACATGTACATAATGGAATAAAATTCAGAGATCAAAAAGGATGAACTCACTTGTGGTAAACTGGATGGGACTTCAAAGTATTATTCTTTGTGAAGTAAGCCAGAAAGAGAAAGATAATCACAGAATAATTTCGGTTTTTGTGGAATCTACATAAATCAAAGAATCAAAGACAACTTTAAGACTGACCCTTGAAAGCAGAAGGAACATCTTAGATTCTCAGGAGGGGTGATGGAGGAATAGGCAGGGAGTAGAAAACAGGGAGAGAGGAGAGCATGTTGGAGTGTGTGGAGTGCCTAGGGCACTTTGGTGGTGGGAAAATTATGATGACTGTACAAGAAGGGAAAAACCCTATATTGTGAAAAAAATATAAAATGTTGTTTAAAATATAATTAAATTAAATTAATAAAGGCACTCTATCAAGTATTTCATATTCTATTAAACTAAATTCTAAAGCAAACTAAAATGAGTTCAATTCAATAGATTTTCTAATTTAGGGGTTCTGAACTCAGAATCCATTGAAATTATCTAAGAGAGCTTTTGAAATTAGTTACTCAATTGGTATCAGTTGGGAACCCAGGGAGTTTGTGTTTTTTCAGACTTTCACAGATTATTACAATAAACAGCCAATATTCAGAAACAGAAAATATATACTCCAAGGTATAGTTCAATGCTTTTTGTCTATTTTAATTAATTTTTCATAATTAACATAAATCTGAATGTAGAAACCATGTTATTAAGCAATGCATAATTTGAGCAGGAAAATAAAAGAATTTCTATGCAACTAATGCCATGTTAACTACTTTTAAGTATGAATATATTTTTAAATAAACACAATATTTCAATTTTATAAACATTTAAAGGTATGCATTATATCATTCCAAATATTCTTCAGATAAGCCACAGAGAGAGCATAATAAGAACCAGACAGGTGAAGTATCTGTCCTTTATTGGACAATTTTAAAATAGAAACTCCGAAATACAAAATGGCATTCTGAAATCCAAAACTTGTGCTATTCCTAATATCTTATACCACCTATTAACTTTATAAACAGCCCTTTATAAAATTCTAAACTTTATAAATCTTGTACAATTTAAATATTTGCATACTTAATTCATATATTCTAGAATAAAAAATATTATAAAATCTCAAATAAGTATCACTGTTATGAAAATAAAAGATCAAAATGAAGTTGTATTTTCTATTCATTTTCAAATATATATTCAGTAATAATAATTATAAAAATATTGCAAACTCATGGATTCAAATTCTCTGTAAAAACAAACAAGAAGAAAAATGACATAATTATCTGATAACTTCAAACTGAAGTTGTGTTCAATGGTTCTGCATGTTTTTTTAACTCTTGAAAATTATGTGTGTATGTATTGGTGTGTGTGTCTTTGTATATTTCATTGCATCCAGACTTCCAAAGCAAGTATTAATTGAGTAGCCATCAGACACTGTACTAAATACAGAGTTCGTAAAGTATAGGTAACCTCAAGGTTCTGAAAGTCTAGTTGAGTTTATACTGTACAAAAATGAAATTGTATTCTGATTGCATTACTTTTTCTACATAGTTTTCTCTATTTGTACATATACTGATATATGATTATTCTCCAAATACATATAATTTTATTCATATTAATTACATAAGGAGATTCTTTGAAAGGGTCAAGTTTTTGTAATAACAAATATGATAAACGGAGTGTGATTGGCTGAGATTGGAGTTCAGAGAACTATGAAGCCTTGGGCTATTATCGATGTTGAAATCAAAAATTACAATAGAAATAAGTGTTCTCACCTAAGTGCTGTTTTTCCAGACTATACCCGCCTACTCATTTATAATACACTTATTTCAGTTAGATAAATGTATGATGCACATACTCATGATGCTTTTCTCATTTGGGATTTTTGAAACTAAAACAGGAACAGAAGCAAAAGAGGTGGAAAAGGGTTTCATGGAAGTTCTAATTCATTGAAAAGTAAACTTCGTAGGAAAGTAATTAAGGACATATACTACAGATAATCCTGTGGCATTTGGGTGGTCCTTTCTATGGTTTAAATCACACCAAAAGCTTTGGAATAATGCAAAATCCTTTGAAAGAAATTTTCTATAATGATTGATAATCAGGTTGTGCCTTTGGCAGCTAGTGGGTTTAAAATATAGTTTGTCAGCAATTAAAAAAAAAACAACTTAAGATTCACCCTGAACTATTCATTAATCAACATATTTAAATGATATATTTTCTAATTTTTGCTCTCATTTAAGATTTTAATATGTTGTATTATTTCCCCCAGATCTCAGTAATATTGTGAGTGTAAAAAGGGAGTTTTGTTATATTCCTTTAATTTTACATGTTCCATTGTAGATTTTCACTCAAACAATAAATATGAAGAAAGTAAAAGGGATGAGAAAGAGAAAACAATGAATCCAAAAAGCAACGGGAAAGAAGTGAGAAATATAGAAAATAAATGAATGCTGAAAAAAGGAGGAGGAAAAAAGAAAGTATATCATCTATAGCAGAGTAGAATTTTAAAGCTATCCTCAAATGAGTTAATATCTATGTCAACATTCCAAATTTAAGTTCAGAGTCTCAGCTCAAGACTTCCCTTCTGATATTTTAATGTTCCATGGACTCCTGTCTGGTTTCCATGGTGACCATATTCCTGAGTATTTAAAGTAGTATAGGAAATTTATCTTCTCTCATTTATGCTCAGAATCTGGAATTAGAATCATTCCTCTATTCTTGCATCACCCCATATAACATAGTTGTTAACTGAAGTCTTTAATTTAGATAACAATAAATTATCATCTAAGTAAAAAAGTGGGAGAAAGAAATTGATACAAGAAATTTTGAAAACCACAAATCAAAATTTTAGATTAGGGCCTCCCCTGGTGGCACAGGCAGTTGAGCGCAGTGCTGTGAAGCTGTCTGCAGACTCTGCAGTGCCAGTTTGATCTTTGCCACCCAACACCCAGGGAGATTCTCACATGGCATGGAAGATCTCTCCTCTCTCCCTGCTGCTCCCTCAGCAGTGTACTTTGGTCAGTCTGCCTGTTCTGCTCCTCACTCTGTCTCTGGAGAATATTCTCACCCCCCATACATCTGGCCTGTACCCTGGTTCTTATATGCATGAATAAATATATCTTTTTTAAAAAGACTGTATTTCCTTTAAAAAATTAGATTAGATATATAGATATATGCACAAATGGGTAGAATAGGTTTGTGCTCATTTTTTGATGAAATGCAAATGAACTTAGATCTCTTTCTTCCATGAAACATGGGAACTGTAACACAAAGAGCTGGTGAGGAAATGATTATATTGGGGACATATGTTGTACACCAGGGGTAATAAGTTAAGAGCCTATAAATGATTTTTATATACAAAACATTCTAAATGTGGATCTCCTATAAAAATAATAAGCAAAATAAAATTTCCTATAAATCTTGGCATTCTCTGCCTTTAACATATTTTATTTCAATTTAAATTCTCAATTTTTGTCAGATCCAGTATTGTTAGTTAAAATTTTAAATCTATTTTTTATGAAAACATTCAATTTATTAAATTATAAATAATTTTCTAACTGGAAACATTAAATACATCTAATGAATATATATGACCATTAGGAAAAACCTAAATCCTTTCTTGTATAACTTTGGTATCTCCACTTCACCTCACTTGATCACTTACCTACCCTGAAGTATTTAAACAGGGTTGGTCCGGGCAAGATGGGCATGGGATACCAGGATAGGCCTTGGGGTCTATCCATGTGCCCAGGCTCGAAGACCAGAGAGTCACCAAAAAGTCCCAAAAGGCTAAAAACCAAAACCAAAGGCTATAGTGAAACAGCAACCACACAGTAGGGGCCTAGCAAAGGACAGTGCCTGATAAGAGTGCAGGTAATGGTCTGTGGGTCTCAGTCACACGCATGGTTGCAGGAGGAGATCTCTGGCTCCAGGAACAACCATGATGTTTATTTTACAAATAGGAGAAACAAAAAGCTCACTGTAGCCTCAGATGGCTGACCAACCCGCCAGATTGTGTCCATCACAAGTAAGCTGAGTACCAGTTGTAATCAGGTGTGCCGGACAGCATTGGCCAGTAGTGGTGGTCACTGCTGGTCCCCCTGAGGCAGTGTCAGAGACACAGTGTTCTCAGCCCTTTGTGGCATGGGGCTGGGATTCTGTGCTTCTTCTTTCATGGATGGAGACAGAGGTCCAGTGTTCAAGAAAGGTCTTTGGCTTCTCTGCCCTACCAGAGGTCAGCTGCCGGATGCTTCTTCCTTCTTTTAGTCCTTCTTTCTTCATAGGCCCCAGGAATGTAGTATCCCCTTCTTTTTTCTGAGGCTGGAACCATCTGTCTCTTCAGTGCCCTCTAGCCCTGGCTATATGCTCTTTCAGGGTGCCACACCCACAAGTCCACTTTGGACCACTTTTCAATCCTGTGGCTGATTGGGCCATTTAGCACCAATCAGCTAATATCTCTGATCTGATTGGTCCACTCCACAATCCCAGAAGTAAAAGGGTGGTGCCAGAGTCTGAGGAGCAGCTGCCACAACTGATGTATGGCCAAGCAGCAGGGACAATCCCACTGCTGCTGCCGGCTCCTGCCCCTGAGCTGTTGGGTTCTGGCAACAATGTGTATCAGACCTCCTGTTTTCTTGACAAAGTTTCAAAAATTCCTATTAGCAGACTTCCACACTATCTGTTTTATTAATTGTTTATTCATTGAATTACCCAATGTTGTTGCTATGAACATGTCAAATAATGTTACTTCTACGCATGTTTATATTTTTTATATTCTCTTACTACAGTCTTTGTTTAGGACTTCTCTATCACAATTAAGATGCTTAAAAAAATCAAACAAACAAACAAAAAAAGATGCTTAACAAAACTTTACTAAATGGATACATGAATTGACATTCTATTTTTAAGTTTTATTTATTTATTAATGCATATAAGAACTGGGGTACAGGCCAGAGGTGGGGGGTTAGAGGATTCACCAGAGACAGAATGGGGGAACAGAACAGGCAGACTGACTGAAATACACTGTTGAGGGGAGCAGCAGGGAAACAGGAGAGGTCTGCTGCACCAGGTGAGTCACCTCCCTGACTAGGGATTGAACTTGTGCTGCAGTGGCTGCAGATAGCTTGATAGTGTTGTCTTTAACCCCTGCACCCTAAGGGAAGCCCGAGTTGACATTCTTTGACATTCTTAAAGTTGCTTTGCATTTAGTTTGATAAGTTGTGAATTAATGAAGAACAAAGGGAAACTGAAATTAATACTTATTAAGACCTATTGTTAAAAACAACAGATGTTATTATTTAGTGACATATATGTATATAACATACACACATACTATATAGTTATTTTTTTTATATTAATGCAGACATAAAGGTAGATCACCCAGACTATAGTACTAGAAACAGAGTTGGCATAATTTTATTTTTGAATACTCATTGCTATATTTAATAATATTTAAAGACAAAATTATAGAATCTTTAGATTATGAATGGATTTTGAGGTGAACTTAATGTAGTATATACACACTGATTCTTAATTATAAACACAATAATCATGTTACTTTAATAAAGTAATTTAAAAATAGATAGCAACATAAAGAGAAAGCCTTTTATTTGTGTTACAAGATTAAATATAGGAAGCCAAGTTAATTTTGAAATTCAATTTCATGAATATTTTTCTAATGTATGGACCAAATAGTTCATGAACATAATTATAATTTAAAAAAATGCCTTTCAATTGAAATTAGGTGTCATGTATTTTTTTTTTTTTTTTGTGGGACCCTTGCCAGCAGCTGGGGAACAAATCGGCCCAGTACTCAACCGCTGTGCCACCAGAGGAGGCCCTGTCATGTATTTTTATTTACTAAATCTGGTAACACTTTCTATTTGCTGTGAGTCCGCTAAATGTAGTATACCAGACCTTGTAAGACTCCATTCAAGGGCCTCCCTGGTGCCACAGTGGGTTGAGCACCACGCTGTGAAGCTGTTCACAGACTCTGCAGTGCAGGTTCAATCCCTGCCGGCCAGCGAGAATCCACATGGCACATCAGACCTCTCCTGTCTCACCCACTGCTCCCCTCAGCAGCGTATTTCTGTTGTCTGCCTGTTCTGCTCCCTGCTCTGCTTCTGGTGAATCCTCTCACCCTCCCACACCTCTGGCCTGTACCCCAGCTCTTGTATAAAAATAAATAAATCTTAAAAAAAAGACTCCATTCAAGTTTTAAAAAAGCAGGATACTTGGGGCAATAGTTATACACATGAGGTATGACCAGGAATGCCCAGGGGACCACTGAGTAATGTACTTGCGTCCCAGGAATTGAGGAGCGGAACATCTTGTTGATAAGATTGGAAATTGGGTCCAGGATTATCATTTAACTGATTAGCGGACTCACCCTCCCTAAATCCCTAAATAACATAATCATATTTCCAGTTTGAACTACCCTTTTCACTTTGGTCTCCTTATCAATAAAAT